>NW_026123748.1:0-360259 GCF_025177605.1 Cucumis melo
GACTTCCGGTGCTCGTCCCAAGAAAACGCGAGCGGGGAATGCCCCGGACTCAGTTTTCTCGTCCTGGGGTAAAAAGCGGTCCCCCCGACGGTTTCTTCCCTTTGCTCCGTATTGGTCATAAGTCTTTCGATCTTCGGGTCTCGTGCTCCGAGGGCTTCAACCCACACTCCTGGCATGCTCCCTGACACGTTTTCCGGAGGTATATGTCGGGAAGCGAGCTCGTTGGAGGGAGAACTGTGGTGCGACCCAAAACGGTCCAAAAGATGGCCGAAGCTTCCAACGAGTGGCGAACGCTCGTCCGGTGTCAGAAACCACTGGAAATGCACTTGCAGCGAAGGAAACGGGCTGAGGCTCGAGGACTTCCGCGTGCTCGTCCCAAGAAAACGCGAGCGGGAATGCCCCCGGACTCAGTTTTCTCGTCCTGGGGTAAAAAGCGGTCCCCCGGACGGTTTCTTCCCTTTGCTCCGTATTGGTCATAAGTCTTTCGATCTTCGGGTCTCGTGCTCCGAGGACTTCAACCCACACTCCTGGCATGCTCCCTGAACACGTTTTCCGGAGGTATAGGTCGGGAAGCGAGCTCGTTGGAGGGAGAACTGTGGTGCGACCCAAAACGGTCCAAAAGATGGGCCGAAGCTTCCAACGAGTGGCGAACGCTCGTCCGGTGTCAGAAACCACTGGAAATGCACTTGCAGCGAAGGAAACGGGCTGAGCTCGAGGATCGAGGACTTCCGGTGCTCGTCCCAAGAAAACGCGAGCGGGAATGCCCCGGACTCAGTTTTCCTCGTCCTGGGGTAAAAAGCGGTCCCCCGACGGTTTCTTCCCTTTGCTCCGTATTGGTCATAAGTCTTTCGATCTTCGGGTCTCGTGCTCCGAGGACTTCAACCCACACTCCCTGGCATGCTCCCTGACACGTTTTCCGGAGGTATAGGTCGGGAAGCGAGCTCGTTGGAGGGAGAACTGTGGTGCGACCCAAAACGGTCCAAAAGATGGCCGAAGCTTCCAACGAGTGGCGAACGCTCGTCCGGTGTCAGAAACCACTGGAAATGCACTTGCAGCGAAGGAAACGGGCTGAGCTCGAGGACTTCCGGTGCTCGTCCCAAGAAAACGCGAGCGGGAATGCCCCGGACTCAGTTTTCTCGTCCTGGGGTAAAAAGCGGTCCCCCGACGGTTTCTTCCCTTTGCTCCGTATTGGTCATAAGTCTTTCGATCTTCGGGTCTCGTGCTCCGAGGACTTCAACCCACACTCCTGGCATGCTCCCTGACACGTTTTCCGGAGGTATAGGTCGGGAAGCGAGCTCGTTGGAGGGGAGAACTGTGGTGCGACCCAAAACGGTCCAAAAGATGGCCGAAGCTTCCAACGAGTGGCGAACGCTCGTCCGCCGGTGTCAGAAACCACTGGAAATGCACTTGCAGCGAAGGAAACGGGCTGAGCTCGAGGACTTCCGGTGCTCGTCCCAAGAAAACGCGAGCGGGAATGCCCCGGACTCAGTTTTCTCGTCCTGGGGTAAAAAGCGGTCCCCCGACGGTTTCTTCCCTTTGCTCCGTATTGGTCATAAGTCTTTCGATCTTCGGGTCTCGTGCTCCGAGGACTTCAACCCACACTCCTGGCATGCTCCCTGACACGTTTTCCGGAGGTATAGGTCGGGAAGCGAGCTCGTTGGAGGGAGAACTGTGGTGCGACCCAAAACGGTCCAAAAGATGGCCGAAGCTTCCAACGAGTGGCGAACGCTCGTCCGGTGTCAGAAACCACTGGAAATGCACTTGCAGCGAAGGAAACGGGCTGAGCTCGAGGACTTCCGGTGCTCGTCCCAAGAAAACGCGAGCGGGAATGCCCCGGACTCAGTTTTCTCGTCCTGGGGTAAAAAGCGGTCCCCCCGACGGTTTCTTCCCTTTGCTCCGTATTGGTCATAAGTCTTTCGATCTTCGGGTCTCGTGCTCCGAGGACTTCAACCCACACTCCTGGCATGCTCCCTGACACGTTTTCCGGAGGTATAGGTCGGGAAGCGAGCTCGTTGGAGGGAGAACTGTGGTGCGACCCAAAACGGTCCAAAAGATGGCCGAAGCTTCCAACGAGTGGCGAAAACGCTCGTCCGGTGTCAGAAACCACTGGAAATGCACTTGCAGCGAAGGAAACGGGCTGAGCTCGAGGACTTCCGGTGCTCGTCCCAAGAAAACGCGAGCGGGAATGCCCCGGACTCAGTTTTCTCGTCCTGGGGTAAAAAGCGGTCCCCCCGACGGTTTCTTCCCTTTGCTCCGTATTGGTCATAAGTCTTTCGATCTTCGGGTCTCGTGCTCCGAGGACTTCAACCCACACTCCTGGCATGCTCCCTGACACGTTTTCCGGAGGTATAGGTCGGGAAGCGAGCTCGTTGGAGGGAGAACTGTGGTGCGACCCAAAACGGTCCAAAAGATGGCCGAAGCTTCCAACGAGTGGCGAACGCTCGTCCGGTGTCAGAAACCACTGGAAATGCACTTGCAGCGAAGGAAACGGGCTGAGCTCGAGGACTTCCGGTGCTCGTCCCAAGAAAAACGCGAGCGGGAATGCCCCGGACTCAGTTTTCTCGTCCTGGGGTTAAAAAGCGGTCTCCCGACGGTTTCTTCCCTTTGCTCCGTATTGGTCATAAGTCTTTCGATCTTCGGGTCTCGTGCTCCGAGGACTTCAACCCACACTCCTGGCATGCTCCCTGACACGTTTTCCGGAGGTATAGGTCGGGAAGCGAGCTCGTTGGAGGGAGAACTGTGGTGCGACCCAAAACGGTCCAAAAGATGGCCGAAGCTTCCAACGAGTGGCGAACGCTCGTCCGGTGTCAGAAACCACTGGAAATGCACTTGCAGCGAAGGAAACGGGCTGAGCTCGAGGACTTCCGGTGCTCGTCCCAAGAAAACGCGAGCGGGAATGCCCCGGACTCAGTTTTCTCGTCCTGGGGTAAAAAGCGGTCCCCCGACGGTTTCTTCCCTTTGCTCCGTATTGGTCATAAGTCTTTCGATCTTCGGGTCTCGTGCTCCGAGGACTTCAACCCACACTCCTGGCATGCTCCCTGACACGTTTTCCGGAGGTATAGGTCGGGAAGCGAGCTCGTTGGAGGGAGAACTGTGGTGCGACCCAAAACGGTCCAAAAGATGGCCGAAGCTTCCAACGAGTGGCGAACGCTCGTCCGGTGTCAGAAACCACTGGAAATGCACTTGCAGCGAAGGAAACGGGCTGAGCTCGAGGACTTCCGGTGCTCGTCCCAAGAAAACGCGAGCGGGAATGCCCCGGACTCAGTTTTCTCGTCCTGGGGTAAAAAGCGGTCCCCCCGACGGTTTCTTCCCTTTGCTCCGTATTGGTCATAAGTCTTTCGATCTTCGGGTCTCGTGCTCCGAGGACTTCAACCCACACTCCTGGCATGCTCCCTGACACGTTTTCCGGAGGTATAGGTCGGGAAGCGAGCTCGTTGGAGGGAGAACTGTGGTGCGACCCAAAACGGTCCAAAAGATGGCCGAAGCTTCCAACGAGTGGCGAACGCTCGTCCGGTGTCAGAAACCACTGGAAATGCACTTGCAGCGAAGGAAACGGGCTGAGCTCGAGGACTTCCGGTGCTCGTCCCAAGAAAACGCGAGCGGGAATGCCCCGGACTCAGTTTTCTCGTCCTGGGGTAAAAAGCGGTCCCCCGACGGTTTCTTCCCTTTGCTCCGTATTGGTCATAAGTCTTTCGATCTTCGGGTCTCGTGCTCCGAGGACTTCAACCCACACTCCGGGCATGCTCCCTGACACGTTTTCCGGAGGTATAGGTCGGGAAGCGAGCTCGTTGGAGGGAGAACTGTGGTGCGACCCAAAACGGTCCAAAAGATGGCCGAAGCTTCCAACGAGTGGCGAACGCTCGTACGGTGTCAGAAACCACTGGAAATGCACTTGCAGCGAAGGAAACGGGCTGAGCTCGAGGACTTCCGGTGCTCGTCCCAAGAAAACGCGAGCGGGAATGCCCCGGACTCAGTTTTCTCGTCCTGGGGTAAAAAGCGGTCCCCCGACGGTTTCTTCCCTTTGCTCCGTATTGGTCATAAGTCTTTCGATCTTCGGGTCTCGTGCTCCGAGGACTTCAACCCACACTCCTGGCATGCTCCCTGACACGTTTTCCGGAGGTATAGGTCGGGAAGCGAGCTCGTTGGAGGGAGAACTGTGGTGCGACCCAAAACGGTCCAAAAGATGGCCGAAGCTTCCAACGAGTGGCGAACGCTCGTCCGGTGTCAGAAACCACTGGAAATGCACTTGCAGCGAAGGAAACGGGCTGAGCTCGAGGACTTCCGGTGCTCGTCCCAAGAAAACGCGAGCGGGAATGCCCCGGACTCAGTTTTCTCGTCCTGGGGTAAAAAGCGGTCCCCCCGACGGTTTCTTCCCTTTGCTCCGTATTGGTCATAAGTCTTTCGATCTTCGGGTCTCGTGCTCCGAGGACTTCAACCCACACTCCTGGCATGCTCCCTGACACGTTTTCCGGAGGTATAGGTCGGGAAGCGAGCTCGTTGGAGGGAGAACTGTGGTGCGACCCAAAACGGTCCAAAAGATGGCCGAAGCTTCCAACGAGTGGCGAACGCTCGTCCGGTGTCAGAAACCACTGGAAATGCACTTGCAGCGAAGGAAACGGGCTGAGCTCGAGGACTTCCGGTGCTCGTCCCAAGAAAACGCGAGCGAGAATGCCCCGGACTCAGTTTTCTCGTCCTGGGGTAAAAAGCGGTCCCCCGACGGTTTCTTCCCTTTGCTCCGTATTGGTCATAAGTCTTTCGATCTTCGGGTCTCGTGCTCCGAGGACTTCAACCCACACTCCTGGCATGCTCCCTGACACGTTTTCCGGAGGTATAGGTCGGGAAGCGAGCTCGTTGGAGGGAGAACTGTGGTGCGACCCAAAACGATCCAAAAGATGGCCGAAGCTTCCAACGAGTGGCGAACGCTCGTCCGGTGTCAGAAACCACTGGAAATGCACTTGCAGCGAAGGAAACGGGCTGAGCTCGAGGACTTCCGGTGCTCGTCCCAAGAAAACGCGAGCGGGAATGCCCCGGACTCAGTTTTCTCGTCCTGGGGTAAAAAGCGGTCCCCCCGACGGTTTCTTCCCTTTGCTCCGTATTGGTCATAAGTCTTTCGATCTTCGGGTCTCGTGCTCCGAGGACTTCAACCCACACTCCTGGCATGCTCCCTGACACGTTTTCCGGAGGTATAGGTCGGGAAGCGAGCTCGTTGGAGGGAGAACTGTGGTGCGACCCAAAACGGTCCAAAAGATGGCCGAAGCTTCCAACGAGTGGCGAACGCTCGTCCGGTGTCAGAAACCACTGGAAATGCACTTGCAGCGAAGGAAACGGGCTGAGCTCGAGGACTTCCGGTGCTCGTCCCAAGAAAACGCGAGCGGGAATGCCCCGGACTCAGTTTTCTCGTCCTGGGGTAAAAAGCGGTCCCCCGACGGTTTCTTCCCTTTGCTCCGTATTGGTCATAAGTCTTTCGATCTTCGGGTCTCGTGCTCCGAGGACTTCAACCCACACTCCTGGCATGCTCCCTGACACGTTTTCCCGGAGGTATAGGTCGGGAAGCGAGCTCGTTGGAGGGAGAACTGTGGTGCGACCCAAAACGGTCCAAAAGATGGCCGAAGCTTCCAACGAGTGGCGAACGCTCGTCCGGTGTCAGAAACCACTGGAAATGCACTTGCAGCGAAGGAAACGGGCTGAGCTCGAGGACTTCCGGTGCTCGTCCCAAGAAAACGCGAGCGGGAATGCCCCGGACTCAGTTTTCTCGTCCTGGGGTAAAAAGCGGTCCCCCCGACGGTTTCTTCCCTTTGCTCCGTATTGGTCATAAGTCTTTCGATCTTCGGGTCTCGTGCTCCGAGGACTTCAACCCACACTCCTGGCATGCTCCCTGACACGTTTTCCGGAGGTATAGGTCGGGAAGCGAGCTCGTTGGAGGGAGAACTGTGGTGCGACCCAAAACGGTCCAAAAGATGGCCGAAGCTTCCAACGAGTGGCGAACGCTCGTCCGGTGTCAGAAACCACTGGAAATGCACTTGCAGCGAAGGAAACGGGCTGAGCTCGAGGACTTCCGGTGCTCGTCCCAAGAAAACGCGAGCGGGAATGCCCCGGACTCAGTTTTCTCGTCCTGGGGTAAAAAGCGGTCCCCCGACGGTTTCTTCCCTTTGCTCCGTATTGGTCATAAGTCTTTCGATCTTCGGGTCTCGTGCTCCGAGGACTTCAACCCACACTCCTGGCATGCTCCCTGACACGTTTTCCGGAGGTATAGGTCGGGAAGCGAGCTCGTTGGAGGGAGAACTGTGGTGCGACCCAAAACGGTCCAAAAGATGGCCGAAGCTTCCAACGAGTGGCGAACGCTCGTCCGGTGTCAGAAACCACTGGAAATGCACTTGCAGCGAAGGAAACCGGCTGAGCTCGAGGACTTCCGGTGCTCGTCCCAAGAAAACGCGAGCGGGAATGCCCCGGACTCAGTTTTCTCGTCCTGGGGTAAAAAGCGGTCCCCCGACGGTTTCTTCCCTTTGCTCCGTATTGGTCATAAGTCTTTCGATCTTCGGGTCTCGTGCTCCGAGGACTTCAACCCACACTCCTGGCATGCTCCCTGACACGTTTTCCGGAGGTATAGGTCGGGAAGCGAGCTCGTTGGAGGGAGAACTGTGGTGCGACCCAAAACGGTCCAAAAGATGGCCGAAGCTTCCAACGAGTGGCGAACGCTCGTCCGGTGTCAGAAACCACTGGAAATGCACTTGCAGCGAAGGAAACGGGCTGAGCTCGAGGACTTCCGGTGCTCGTCCCAAGAAAACGCGAGCGGGAATGCCCCGGACTCAGTTTTCTCGTCCTGGGGTAAAAAGCGGTCCCCCGACGGTTTCTTCCCTTTGCTCCGTATTGGTCATAAGTCTTTCGATCTTCGGGTCTCGTGCTCCGAGGACTTCAACCCACACTCCTGGCATGCTCCCTGACACGTTTTCCGGAGGTATAGGTCGGGAAGCGAGCTCGTTGGAGGGAGAACTGTGGTGCGACCCAAAACGGTCCAAAAGATGGCCGAAGCTTCCAACGAGTGGCGAACGCTCGTCCGGTGTCAGAAACCACTGGAAATGCACTTGCAGCGAAGGAAACGGGCTGAGCTCGAGGACTTCCGGTGCTCGTCCCAAGAAAACGCGAGCGGGAATGCCCCGGACTCAGTTTTCTCGTCCTGGGGTAAAAAGCGGTCCCCCGACGGTTTCTTCCCTTTGCTCCGTATTGGTCATAAGTCTTTCGATCTTCGGGTCTCGTGCTCCGAGGACTTCAACCCACACTCCTGGCATGCTCCCTGACACGTTTTCCGGAGGTATAGGTCGGGAAGCGAGCTCGTTGGAGGGAGAACTGTGGTGCGACCCAAATCGGTCCAAAAGATGGCCGAAGCTTCCAACGAGTGGCGAACGCTCGTCCGGTGTCAGAAACCACTGGAAATGCACTTGCAGCGAAGGAAACGGGCTGAGCTCGAGGACTTCCGGTGCTCGTCCCAAGAAAACGCGAGCGGGAATGCCCCGGACTCAGTTTTCTCGTCCTGGGGTAAAAAGCGGTCCCCCCGACGGTTTCTTCCCTTTGCTCCGTATTGGTCATAAGTCTTTCGATCTTCGGGTCTCGTGCTCCGAGGACTTCAACCCACACTCCTGGCATGCTCCCTGACATGTTTTCCGGAGGTATAGGTCGGGAAGCGAGCTCGTTGGAGGGAGAACTGTGGTGCGACCCAAAACGGTCCAAAAGATGGCCGAAGCTTCCAACGAGTGGCGAACGCTCGTCCGGTGTCAGAAACCACTGGAAATGCACTTGCAGCGAAGGAAACGGGCTGAGCTCGAGGACTTCCGGTGCTCGTCCCAAGAAAACGCGAGCGGGAATGCCCCGGACTCAGTTTTCTCGTCCTGGGGTAAAAAGCGGTCCCCCGACGGTTTCTTCCCTTTGCTCCGTATTGGTCATAAGTCTTTCGATCTTCGGGTCTCGTGCTCCGAGGACTTCAACCCACACTCCTGGCATGCTCCCTGACACGTTTTCCGGAGGTATAGGTCGGGAAGCGAGCTCGTTGGAGGGAGAACTGTGGTGCGACCCAAAACGGTCCAAAAGATGGCCGAAGCTTCCAACGAGTGGCGAACGCTCGTCCGGTGTCAGAAACCACTGGAAATGCACTTGCAGCGAAGGAAACGGGCTGAGCTCGAGGACTTCCGGTGCTCGTCCCAAGAAAACGCGAGCGGGAATGCCCCGGACTCAGTTTTCTCGTCCTGGGGTAAAAAGCGGTCCCCCGACGGTTTCTTCCCTTTGCTCCGTATTGGTCATAAGTCTTTCGATCTTCGGGTCTCGTGCTCCGAGGACTTCAACCCACACTCCTGGCATGCTCCCTGACACGTTTTCCGGAGGTATAGGTCGGGAAGCGAGCTCGTTGGAGGGAGAACTGTGGTGCGACCCAAAACGGTCCAAAAGATGGCCGAAGCTTCCAACGAGTGGCGAACGCTCGTCCGGTGTCAGAAACCACTGGAAATGCACTTGCAGCAAAGGAAACGGGCTGAGCTCGAGGACTTCCGGTGCTCGTCCCAAGAAAACGCGAGCGGGAATGCCCCGGACTCAGTTTTCTCGTCCTGGGGTAAAAAGCGGTCCCCCGACGGTTTCTTCCCTTTGCTCCGTATTGGTCATAAGTCTTTCGATCTTCGGGTCTCGTGCTCCGAGGACTTCAACCCACACTCCTGGCATGCTCCCTGACACGTTTTCCGGAGGTATAGGTCGGGAAGCGAGCTCGTTGGAGGGAGAACTGTGGTGCGACCCAAAACGGTCCAAAAGATGGCCGAAGCTTCCAACGAGTGGCGAACGCTCGTCCGGTGTCAGAAACCACTGGAAATGCACTTGCAGCGAAGGAAACGGGCTGAGCTCGAGGACTTCCGGTGCTCGTCCCAAGAAAACGCGAGCGGGAATGCCCCGGACTCAGTTTTCTCGTCCTGGGGTAAAAAGCGGTCCCCCGACGGTTTCTTCCCTTTGCTCCGTATTGGTCATAAGTCTTTCGATCTTCGGGTCTCGTGCTCCGAGGACTTCAACCCACACTCCTGGCATGCTCCCTGACACGTTTTCCGGAGGTATAGGTCGGGAAGCGAGCTCGTTGGAGGGAGAACTGTGGTGCGACCCAAAACGGTCCAAAAGATGGCCGAAGCTTCCAACGAGTGGCGAACGCTCGTCCGGTGTCAGAAACCACTGGAAATGCACTTGCAGCGAAGGAAACGGGCTGAGCTCGAGGACTTCCGGTGCTCGTCCCAAGAAAACGCGAGCGGGAATGACCCGGACTCAGTTTTCTCGTCCTGGGGTAAAAAGCGGTCCCCCGACGGTTTCTTCCCTTTGCTCCGTATTGGTCATAAGTCTTTCGATCTTCGGGTCTCGTGCTCCGAGGACTTCAACCCACACTCCTGGCATGCTCCCTGACACGTTTTCCGGAGGTATAGGTCGGGAAGCGAGCTCGTTGGAGGGAGAACTGTGGTGCGACCCAAAACGGTCCAAAAGATGGCCGAAGCTTCCAACGAGTGGCGAACGCTCGTCCGGTGTCAGAAACCACTGGAAATGCACTTGCAGCGAAGGAAACGGGCTGAGCTCGAGGACTTCCGGTGCTCGTCCCAAGAAAACGCGAGCGGGAATGCCCCGGACTCAGTTTTCTCGTCCTGGGGTAAAAAGCGGTCCCCCGACGGTTTCTTCCCTTTGCTCCGTATTGGTCATAAGTCTTTCGATCTTCGGGTCTCGTGCTCCGAGGACTTCAACCCACACTCCTGGCATGCTCCCTGACACGTTTTCCGGAGGTATAGGTCGGGAAGCGAGCTCGTTGGAGGGAGAACTGTGGTGCGACCCAAAACGGTCCAAAAGATGGCCGAAGCTTCCAACGAGTGGCGAACGCTCGTCCGGTGTCAGAAACCACTGGAAATGCACTTGCAGCGAAGGAAACGGGCTGAGCTCGAGGACTTCCGGTGCTCGTCCCAAGAAAACGCGAGCGGGAATGCCCCGGACTCAGTTTTCTCGTCCTGGGGTAAAAAGCGGTCCCCCGACGGTTTCTTCCCTTTGCTCCGTATTGGTCATAAGTCTTTCGATCTTCGGGTCTCGTGCTCCGAGGACTTCAACCCACACTCCTGGCATGCTCCCTGACACGTTTTCCGGAGGTATAGGTCGGGAAGCGAGCTCGTTGGAGGGAGAACTGTGGTGCGACCCAAAACGGTCCAAAAGATGGCCGAAGCTTCCAACGAGTGGCGAACGCTCGTCCGGTGTCAGAAACCACTGGAAATGCACTTGCAGCGAAGGAAACGGGCTGAGCTCGAGGACTTCCGGTGCTCGTCCCAAGAAAACGCGAGCGGGAATGCCCCGGACTCAGTTTTCTCGTCCTGGGGTAAAAAGCGGTCCCCCGACGGTTTCTTCCCTTTGCTCCGTATTGGTCATAAGTCTTTCGATCTTCGGGTCTCGTGCTCCGAGGACTTCAACCCACACTCCTGGCATGCTCCCTGACACGTTTTCCGGAGGTGTAGGTCGGGAAGCGAGCTCGTTGGAGGGAGAACTGTGGTGCGACCCAAAACGGTCCAAAAGATGGCCGAAGCTTCCAACGAGTGGCGAACGCTCGTCCGGTGTCAGAAACCACTGGAAATGCACTTGCAGCGAAGGAAACGGGCTGAGCTCGAGGACTTCCGGTGCTCGTCCCAAGAAAACGCGAGCGGGAATGCCCCGGACTCAGTTTTCTCGTCCTGGGGTAAAAAGCGGTCCCCCGACGGTTTCTTCCCTTTGCTCCGTATTGGTCATAAGTCTTTCGATCTTCGGGTCTCGTGCTCCGAGGACTTCAACCCACACTCCTGGCATGCTCCCTGACACGTTTTCCGGAGGTGTAGGTCGGGAAGCGAGCTCGTTGGAGGGAGAACTGTGGTGCGACCCAAAACGGTCCAAAAGATGGCCGAAGCTTCCAACGAGTGGCGAACGCTCGTCCGGTGTCAGAAACCACTGGAAATGCACTTGCAGCGAAGGAAACGGGCTGAGCTCGAGGACTTCCGGTGCTCGTCCCAAGAAAACGCGAGCGGGAATGCCCCGGACTCAGTTTTCTCGTCCTGGGGTAAAAAGCGGTCCCCCGACGGTTTCTTCCCTTTGCTCCGTATTGGTCATAAGTCTTTCGATCTTCGGGTCTCGTGCTCCGAGGACTTCAACCCACACTCCTGGCATGCTCCCTGACACGTTTTCCGGAGGTGTAGGTCGGGAAGCGAGCTCGTTGGAGGGAGAACTGTGGTGCGACCCAAAACGGTCCAAAAGATGGCCGAAGCTTCCAACGAGTGGCGAACGCTCGTCCGGTGTCAGAAACCACTGGAAATGCACTTGCAGCGAAGGAAACGGGCTGAGCTCGAGGACTTCCGGTGCTCGTCCCAAGAAAACGCGAGCGGGAATGCCCCGGACTCAGTTTTCTCGTCCTGGGGTAAAAAGCGGTCCCCCGACGGTTTCTTCCCTTTGCTCCGTATTGGTCATAAGTCTTTCGATCTTCGGGTCTCGTGCTCCGAGGACTTCAACCCACACTCCTGGCATGCTCCCTGACACGTTTTCTGGAGGTATAGGTCGGGAAGCGAGCTCGTTGGAGGGAGAACTGTGGTGCGACCCAAAACGGTCCAAAAGATGGCCGAAGCTTCCAACGAGTGGCGAACGCTCGTCCGGTGTCAGAAACCACTGGAAATGCACTTGCAGCGAAGGAAACGGGCTGAGCTCGAGGACTTCCGGTGCTCGTCCCAAGAAAACGCGAGCGGGAATGCCCCGGACTCAGTTTTCTCGTCCTGGGGTAAAAAGCGGTCCCCCGACGGTTTCTTCCATTTGCTCCGTATTGGTCATAAGTCTTTCGATCTTCGGGTCTCGTGCTCCGAGGACTTCAACCCACACTCCTGGCATGCTCCCTGACACGTTTTCCGGAGGTATAGGTCGGGAAGCGAGCTCGTTGGAGGGAGAACTGTGGTGCGACCCAAAACGGTCCAAAAGATGGCCGAAGCTTCCAACGAGTGGCGAACGCTCGTCCGGTGTCAGAAACCACTGGAAATGCACTTGCAGCGAAGGAAACGGGCTGAGCTCGAGGACTTCCGGTGCTCGTCCCAAGAAAACGCGAGCGGGAATGCCCCGGACTCAGTTTTCTCGTCCTGGGGTAAAAAGCGGTCCCCCGACGGTTTCTTCCCTTTGCTCCGTATTGGTCATAAGTCTTTCGATCTTCGGGTCTCGTGCTCCGAGGACTTCAACCCACACTCCTGGCATGCTCCCTGACACGTTTTCCGGAGGTATAGGTCGGGAAGCGAGCTCGTTGGAGGGAGAACTGTGGTGCGACCCAAAACGGTCCAAAAGATGGCCGAAGCTTCCAACGAGTGGCGAACGCTCGTCCGGTGTCAGAAACCACTGGAAATGCACTTGCAGCGAAGGAAACGGGCTGAGCTCGAGGACTTCCGGTGCTCGTCCCAAGAAAACGCGAGCGGGAATGCCCCGGACTCAGTTTTCTCGTCCTGGGGTAAAAAGCGGTCCCCCGACGGTTTCTTCCCTTTGCTCCGTATTGGTCATAAGTCTTTCGATCTTCGGGTCTCGTGCTCCGAGCACTTCAACCCACACTCCTGGCATGCTCCCTGACATGTTTTCCGGAGGTATGGGTCGGGAAGCGAGCTCGTTGGAGGGAGAACTGTGGTGCGACCAAAAACGGTCCAAAAGATGGCCGAAGCTTCCAACGAGTGGCGAACGCTCGTCCGGTGTCAGAAACCACTGGAAATGCACTTGCAGCGAAGGAAACGGGCTGAGCTCGAGGACTTCCGGTGCTCGTCCCAAGAAAACGCGAGCGGGAATGCCCCGGACTCAGTTTTCTCGTCCTGGGGTAAAAAGCGGTCCCCCGACGGTTTCTTCCCTTTGCTCCGTATTGGTCATAAGTCTTTCGATCTTCGGGTCTCGTGCTCCGAGGACTTCAACCCACACTCCTGGCATGCTCCCTGACACGTTTTCCGGAGGTATAGGTCGGGAAGCGAGCTCGTTGGAGGGAGAACTGTGGTGCGACCCAAAACGGTCCAAAAGATGGCCGAAGCTTCCAACGAGTGGCGAACGCTCGTCCGGTGTCAGAAACCACTGGAAATGCACTTGCAGCGAAGGAAACGGGCTGAGCTCGAGGACTTCCGGTGCTCGTCCCAAGAAAACGCGAGCAGGAATGCCCCGGACTCAGTTTTCTCGTCCTGGGGTAAAAAGCGGTCCCCCGACGGTTTCTTCCCTTTGCTCCGTATTGGTCATAAGTCTTTCGATCTTCGGGTCTCGTGCTCCGAGGACTTCAACCCACACTCCTGGCATGCTCCCTGACACGTTTTCCGGAGGTATAGGTCGGGAAGCGAGCTCGTTGGAGGGAGAACTGTGGTGCGACCCAAAACGGTCCAAAAGATGGTCGAAGCTTCCAACGAGTGGCGAACGCTCGTCCGGTGTCAGAAACCACTGGAAATACACTTGCAGCGAAGGAAACGGGCTGAGCTCGAGGGCTTCCGGTGCTCGTCCCAAGAAAACGCGAGCGGGAATGCCCCGGACTCAGTTTTCTCGTCCTGGGGTAAAATGCGGTCCCCCGACGGTTTCTTCCCTTTGCTCCGTATTGGTCATAAGTCTTTCGATCTTCGGGTCTCGTGCTCCGAGGACTTCAACCCACACTCCTGGCATGCTCCCTGACACGTTTTCCGGAGGTATCGGTCGGGAAGCGAGCTCGTTGGAGGGAGAACTGTGGTGCGACCAAAAACGGTCGAAAAGATGGCCGAAGCTTCCAACGAGTGGCGAACGCTCGTCCGGTGACAGAAACCACTGGAAATGCACTTGCAGCGAAGGAAACGGGCTGAGCTCGAGGACTTCCGGTGCTCGTCCCAAGAAAACGCGAGCGGGAATGCCCCGGACTCAGTTTTCTCGTCCTGGGTAAAAAGCGGTCCCCCGACGGTTTCTTCCCTTAGCTCCGTATTGGTCATAAGTCTTTCGATCTTCGGGTCTCGTGCTCCGAGGACTTCAACCCACACTCCTGGCATGCTCCTTGACACATTTTCCGGAGGTATAGGTCGGGAAGCGAGCTCGTTGGAGGGAGAACAGTGGTGCGACCCAAAACGGTCCAAAAGATGCCCGAAGCTTCCAACGAGTGGCGAACGCTCGTCCGGTGTCAGAAACCACTGGAAATGCACTTGCAGCGAAGGAAACGGGCTGAGCTCGAGGACTTCCGGTGCTCGTCCCAAGAAAACGCGAGCGGGAATGCCCCGGACTCAGTTTTCTCGTCCTGGGGTAAAAAGCGGTCCCCCGACGGTTTCTTCCCTTTGCTCCGTATTGGTCATAAGTCTTTCGATCTTCGGGTCTCGTGCTCCGAGGACTTCAACCCACACTCCTGGCATGCTCCCTGACACGTTTTCCGGAGGTATAGGTCGGGAAGCGAGCTCGTTGGAGGGAGAACTGTGGTGCGACCCAAAACGGTCCAAAAGATGGCCGAAGCTTCCAACGAGTGGCGAACGCTCGTCCGGTGTCCTAAACCACTGGAAATGCACTTGCAGCGAAGGAAACGGGCTGAGCTCGAGGACTTCCGGTGCTCGTCCCAAGAAAACGCGAGCGGGAATGCCCCGGACTCAGTTTTCTCGTCCTGGGGTAAAAAGCGGTCCCCCGACGGTTTCTTCCCTTTGCTCCGTATTGGTCATAAGTCTTTCGATCTTCGGGTCTCGTGCTCCGAGGACTTCAACCCACACTCCTGGCATGCTCCCTGACACGTTTTCCGGAGGTATAGGTCGGGAAGCGAGCTCGTTGGAGGGAGAACTGTGGTGCGACCCAAAACGGTCCAAAAGATGGCCGAAGCTTCCAACGAGTGGCGAACGCTCGTCCGGTGTCAGAAACCACTGGAAATGTACTTGCAGCGAAGGAAACGGGCTGAGCTCGAGGACTTCCGGTGCTCGTCCCAAGAAAACGCGAGCGGGAATGCCCCGGACTCAGTTTTCTCGTCCTGGGCTAAAAAGCGGTCCCCCGACGGTTTCTTCCCTTTGCTCCGTATTGGTCATAAGTCTTTCGATCTTCGGGTCTCGTGCTCCGAGGACTTCAACCCACACTCCTGGCATGCTCCCTGACACGTTTTCTGGAGGTATAGGTCGGGAAGCGAGCTCGTTGGAGGGAGAACTGTGGTGCGACCCAAAACGGTCCAAAAGATGTCCGAAGCTTCCAACGAGTGGCGAACGCTCGTCCGGTGTCAGAAACCACTGGAAATGCACTTGCAGCGAAGGAAACGGTCTGAGCTCGAGGACTTCCGGTGCTCGTCCCAAGAAAACGCGAGCGGGAATGCCCCGGACTCAGTTTTCTCGTCCTGGGGTAAAAAGCGGTCCCCCGACGGTTTCTTCCCTTTGCTCCGTATTGGTCATAAGTCTTTCGATCTTCGGATCTCGTATTCCGAGGACTTCAACCCACACTCCTAGCATGCTCCCTGACGGGTTTTCCGGAGGTATAGGTCGAGAAGCGAGCTCGTTGGAGGGAGAACTGTGGTGCGACCCAAAACGGTCCAAAAGATGGCCGAAGCTTCCAACGAGTGGCGAACGCTCGTCCGGTGTCAGAAACCACTGGAAATGCACTTGCAGCGAAGGAAACGGGCTGAGCTCGAGGACTTCCGGTGCTCGTCCCAAGAAAACGCGAGCGGGAATGCCCCGGACTCAGTTTTCTCGTCCTGGGGTAAAAAGCGGTCCCCCGACGGTTTCTTCCCTTTGCTCCGTATTGGTCATAAGTCTTTCGATCTTCGGGTCTCGTGCTCCGAGGACTTCAACCCACACTCCTGGCATGCTCCCTGACACGTTTTGCGGAGGTATAGGTCGGGAAGCGAGCTCGTTGGAGGGAGAACTGTGGTGCGACCCAAAACGGTCCAAAAGATGGCCGAAGCTTCCAACGAGTGGCGAACGCTCGTCCGGTGTCAGAAACCACTGGAAATGCACTTGCAGCGAAGGAAACGGGCTGAGCTCGAGGACTTCCGGTGCTCGTCCCAAGAAAACGCGAGCGGGAATGCCCCGGACTCAGTTTTCTCGTCCTGGGGTAAAAAGCGGTCCCCCGACGGTTTCTTCCCTTTGCTCCGTATTGGTCATAAGTCTTTCGATCTTCGGGTCTCGTGCTCCGAGGACTTCAACCCACACTCCTAGCATGCTCCCTGACGGGTTTTCCGGAGGTATAGGTCGAGAAGCGAGCTCGTTGGAGGGAGAACTGTGGTGCGACCCAAAACGGTCCAAAAGATGGCCGAAGCTTCCAACGAGTGGCGAACGCTCGTCCGGTGTCAGAAACAACTGGAAATGCACTTGCAGCGAAGGAAACGGGCTGAGCTCGAGGACTTCCGGTGCTCGTCCCAAGAAAACGCGAGCGGGAATGCCCCGGACTCAGTTTTCTCGTCCTGGGGTAAAAAGCGGTCCCCCGACGGTTTCTTCCCTTTGCTCCGTATTGGTCATAAGTCTTTCGATCTTCGAGTCTCGTGCTCCGAGGACTTCAACCCACACTCCTGGCATGCTCCCTGACACGTTTTCCGGAGGTATAGGTCGGGAAGCGAGCTCGTTGGAGGGAGAACTGTGGTGCGACCCAAAACGGTCCAAAAGATGGCCGAAGCTTCCAACGAGTGGCGAACGCTCGTCCGGTGTCAGAAACCACTGGAAATGCACTTGCAGCGAAGGAAACGGGCTGAGCTCGAGGACTTCCGGTGCTCGTCCCAAGAAAACGCGAGCGGGAATGCCCCGGACTCAGTTTTCTCGTCCTGGGGTAAAAAGCGGTCCCCGACGGTTTCTTCCCTTTGCTCCGTATTGGTCATAAGTCTTTCGATCTTCGGGTCTCGTGCTCCGAGGACTTCAACCCACACTCCTGGCATGCTCCCTGACACGTTTTCCGGAGGTATAGGTCGGGAAGCGAGCTCGTTGGAGGGAGAACTGTGGTGCGACCCAAAACGGTCCAAAAGATGGCCGAAGCTTCCAACGAGTGGCGAACGCTCGTCCGGTGTCAGAAACCACTGGAAATGCACTTGCAGCGAAGGAAACGGGCTGAGCTCGAGGACTTCCGGTGCTCGTCCGAAGAAAACGCGAGCGGGAATGCCCCGGACTCAGTTTTCTCGTCCTGGGGTAAAAAGCGGTCCCCCGACGGTTTCTTCCCTTTGCTCCGTATTGGTCATAAGTCTTTCGATCTTCGGGTCTCGTGCTCCGAGGACTTCAACCCACACTCCTGGCATGCTCCCTGACACGTTTTCCGGAGGTATAGGTCGGGAAGCGAGCTCGTTGGAGGGAGAACTGTGGTGCGACCCAAAACGGTCCAAAAGATGGCCGAAGCTTCCAACGAGTGGCGAACGCTCGTCCGGTGTCAGAAACCACTGGAAATGCACTTGCAGCGAAGGAAACGGGCTGAGCTCGAGGACTTCCGGTGCTCGTCCCAAGAAAACGCGAGCGGGAATGCCCCGGACTCAGTTTTCTCATCCTGGGGTAAAAAGCGGTCCCCCGACGGTTTCTTCCCTTTGCTCCGTATTGGTCATAAGTCTTTCGATCTTCGAGTCTCGTGCTCCGAGGACTTCAACCCACACTCCTGGCATGCTCCCTGACACGTTTTCCGGAGGTATAGGTCGGGAAGCGAGCTCGTTGGAGGGAGAACTGTGGTGCGACCCAAAACGGTCCAAAAGATGGCCGAAGCTTCCAACGAGTGGCGAACGCTCGTCCGGTGTCAGAAACCACTGGAAATGCACTTGCAGCGAAGGAAACGGGCTGAGCTCGAGGACTTCCGGTGCTCGTCCCAAGAAAACGCGAGCGGGAATGCCCCGGACTCAGTTTTCTCGTCCTGGGGTAAAAAGCGGTCCCCGACGGTTTCTTCCCTTTGCTCCGTATTGGTCATAAGTCTTTCGATCTTCGGGTCTCGTGCTCCGAGGACTTCAACCCACACTCCTGGCATGGTCCCTGACACGTTTTCCGGAGGTATAGGTCGGGAAGCGAGCTCGTTGGAGGGAGAACTGTGGTGCGACCCAAAACGGTCCAAAAGATGGCCGAAGCTTCCAACGAGTGGCGAACGCTCGTCCGGTGTCAGAAACCACTGGAAATGCACTTGCAGCGAAGGAAACGGGCTGAGCTCGAGGACTTCCGGTGCTCGTCCCAAGAAAACGCGAGCGGGAATGCCCCGGACTCAGTTTTCTCGTCCTGGGGTAAAAAGCGGTCCCCCGACGGTTTCTTCCCTTTGCTCCGTATTGGTCATAAGTCTTTCGATCTTCGAGTCTCGTGCTCCGAGGACTTCAACCCACACTCCTGGCATGCTCCCTGACACGTTTTCCGGAGGTATAGGTCGGGAAGCGAGCTCGTTGGAGGGAGAACTGTGGTGCGACCCAAAACGGTCCAAAAGATGGCCGAAGCTTCCAACGAGTGGCGAACGCTCGTCCGGTGTCAGAAACCACTGGAAATGCACTTGCAGCGAAGGAAACGGGCTGAGCTCGAGGACTTCCGGTGCTCGTCCCAAGAAAACGCGAGCGGGAATGCCCCGGACTCAGTTTTCTCATCCTGGGGTAAAAAGCGGTCCCCCGACGGTTTCTTCCCTTTGCTCCGTATTGGTCATAAGTCTTTCGATCTTCGAGTCTCGTGCTCCGAGGACTTCAACCCACACTCCTGGCATGCTCCCTGACACGTTTTCCGGAGGTATAGGTCGGGAAGCGAGCTCGTTGGAGGGAGAACTGTGGTGCGACCCAAAACGGTCCAAAAGATGGCCGAAGCTTCCAACGAGTGGCGAACGCTCGTCCGGTGTCAGAAACCACTGGAAATGCACTTGCAGCGAAGGAAACGGGCTGAGCTCGAGGACTTCCGGTGCTCGTCCCAAGAAAACGCGAGCGGGAATGCCCCGGACTCAGTTTTCTCGTCCTGGGGTAAAAAGCGGTCCCCCGACGGTTTCTTCCCTTTGCTCCGTATTGGTCATAAGTCTTTCGATCTTCGGGTCTCGTGCTCCGAGGACTTCAACCCACACTCCTGGCATGCTCCCTGACACGTTTTCCGGAGGTATAGGTCGGGAAGCGAGCTCGTTGGAGGGAGAACTGTGGTGCGACCCAAAACGGTCCAAAAGATGGCCGAAGCTTCCAACGAGTGGCGAACGCTCGTCCGGTGTCAGAAACCACTGGAAATGCACTTGCAGCGAAGGAAACGGGCTGAGCTCGAGGACTTCCGGTGCTCGTTCCAAGAAAACGCGAGCGGGAATGCCCCGGACTCAGTTTTCTCGTCCTGGGGTAAAAAGCGGTCCCCCGACGGTTTCTTCCCTTTGCTCCGTATTGGTCATAAGTCTTTCGATCTTCGGGTCTCGTGCTCCGAGGACTTCAACCCACACTCCTGGCATGCTCCCTGACACGTTTTCCGGAGGTATAGGTCGGGAAGCGAGCTCGTTGGAGGGAGAACTGTGGTGCGACCCAAAACGGTCCAAAAGATGGCCGAAGCTTCCAACGAGTGGCGAACGCTCGTCCGGTGTCAGAAACCACTGGAAATGCACTTGCAGCGAAGGAAACGGGCTGAGCTCGAGGACTTCCGGTGCTCGTCCCAAGAAAACGCGAGCGGGAATGCCCCGGACTCAGTTTTCTCGTCCTGGGGTAAAAAGCGGTCCCCCGACGGTTTCTTCCCTTTGCTCCATATTGGTCATAAGTCTTTCGATCTTCGGGTCTCGTGCTCCGAGGACTTCAACCCACACTCCTGGCATGTTCCCTGACACGTTTTCCGGAGGTATAGGTCGGGAAGCGAGCTCGTTGGAGGGAGAACTGTGGTGCGACCCAAAACGGTCCAAAAGATGGCCGAAGCTTCCAATGAGTGGCGAACGCTCGTCCGGTGTCAGAAACCACTGGAAATGCACTTGCAGCGAAGGAAACGGGCTGAGCTCGAGGACTTCCGGTGCTCGTCCCAAGAAAACGCGAGCGGGAATGCCCCGGACTCAGTTTTCTCGTCCTGGGGTAAAAAGCGGTCCCCCGACGGTTTCTTCCCTTTGCTCCGTATTGGTCATAAGTCTTTCGATCTTCGGGTCTCGTGCTCCGAGGACTTCAACCCACACTCCTGGCATGCTCCCTGACACGTTTTCCGGAGGTATAGGTCGGGAAGCGAGCTCGTTGGAGGGAGAACTGTGGTGCGACCCAAAACGGTCCAAAAGATGGCCGAAGCTTCCAACGAGTGGCGAACGCTCGTCCGGTGTCAGAAACCACTGGAAATGCACTTGCAGCGAAGGAAACGGGCTGAGCTCGAGGACTTCCGGTGCTCGTCCCAAGAAAACGCGAGCGGGAATGCCCCGGACTCAGTTTTCTCGTCCTGGGGTAAAAAGCGGTCCCCCGACGGTTTCTTTCCTTTGCTCCTTATTGGTCATAAGTCTTTCGATCTTCGGGTCTCGTGCTCCGAGTACTTCAACCCACACTCCTGGCATGCTCCCTGACACGTTTTCCGGAGGTATAGGTCGGGAAGCGAGCTCGTTGGAGGGAGAACTGTGGTGCGACCCAAAACGGTCAAAAAGATGGCCGAAGCTTCCAACGAGTGGCGAACGCTCGTCCGGTGTCAGAAACCACTGGAAATGCACTTGCAGCGAAGGAAACGGGCTGAGCTCGAGGACTTCCGGTGCTCGTCCCAAGAAAACGCGAGCGGGAATGCCCCGGACTCAGTTTTCTCGTCCTGGGGTAAAAAGCGGTCCCCCGACGGTTTCTTCCCTTTGCTCCGTATTGGTCATATGTCTTTCGATCTTCGGGTCTTGTGCTCCGAGGACTTCAACCCACACTCCTGGCATGCTCCCTGACACGTTTTCCGGAGGTATAGGTCGGGAAGCGAGCTCGTTGGAGGGAGAACTGTGGTGCGACCCAAAACGGTCAAAAAGATGGCCGAAGCTTCCAACGAGTGGCGAACGCTCGTCCGGTGTCAGAAACCACTGGAAATGCACTTGCAGCGAAGGAAACGAGCTGAGCTCGAGGACTTCCGGTGCTCGTCCCAAGAAAACGCGAGCGGGAATGCCCCGGACTCAGTTTTCTCGTCCTGGGGTAAAAAGCGGTCCCCCGACGGTTTCTTCTCTTTGCTCCGTATTGGTCATAAGTCTTTCGATCTTCGGGTCTCGTGCTCCGAGGACTTCAACCCACACTCTTGGCATGCTCCCTGACACGTTTTCTGGAGGTATAGGTCGGGAAGCGAGCTCGTTGGAGGGAGAACTGTGGTGCGACCCAAAACGGTCCAAAAGATGGCCGAAGCTTCCAACGAGTGGCGAACGCTCGTCCGGTGTCAGAAACCACTGGAAATGCACTTGCAGCGAAGGAAACGGGCTGAGCTCGAGGACTTCCGATGCTCGTCCGAAGAAAACGCGAGCGGGATTGCCCCGGACTCAGTTTTCTCGTCCTTTGGTAAAAAGCGGTCCCCCGACGGTTTCTTTCCTTTGCTCCGTATTGGTCATAAGTCTTTCGATCTTCGGGTCTCGTGCTCCGATGACTTCAACCCACACTCCTGGCATGCTCCCTGACACGTTTTCCGGAGGTATAGGTCGGGAAGCGAGCTCGTTGGAGGGAGAACTGTGGTGCGACCCAAAACGGTCCATAAGATGGCCGAAGCTTCCAACGAGTGGCGAACGCTCGTCCGGTGTCAGAAACCACTGGAAATGCACTTGCAGCGAAGGAAACGGGCTGAGCTCGAGGACTTCCGGTGCTCGTCCCAAGAAAACGCGAGCGGGAATGCCCCGGATTCAGTTTTCTCGTCCTGGGGTAAAAAGCGGTCCCCCGACGGTTTCTTCCCTTTGCTCCGTATTGGTCATAAGTCTTTCAATGTTCGGGTCTCGTGCTCCGAGGACTTCAACCCACACTCCTGGCATGCTCCCTGACACGTTTTCCGGAGGTATAGGTCGGGAAGCGAGCTCGTTGGAGGGAGAACTGTGGTGCGACCCAAAACGGTCCAAAAGATGGCCGAAGCTTCCAACGAGTGGCGAACGCTCGTCCGGTGTCAGAAACAACTGGAAATGCACTTGCAGCGAAGGAAACGGGCTGAGCTCGAGGACTTCCGGTGCTCGTCCCAAGAAAACGCGAGCGGGAATGCCCCGGACTCAGTTTTCTCGTCCTGGGGTAAAAAGCGGTCCCCGACGGTTTCTTCCCTTTGCTCCGTATTGGTCATAAGTCTTTCGATCTTCGGGTCTCGTGCTCCGAGGACTTCAACCCACACTCCTGGCATACTCCCTGACACGTTTTCCGGAGTTATAGGTCGGGAAGCGAGCTCGTTGGAGGGAGAACTGTGGTGCGACCCAAAACGGTCCAAAAGATGGCCGAAGCTTCCAACGAGTGGCGAACGCTCGTCCGGTGTCAGAAACCACTGGAAATGCACTTGCAGCGAAGGAAACGGGCTGAGCTCGAGGACTTCCGGTGCTCGTCCCAAGAAAACGCGAGCGGGAATGCCCCGGACTCAGTTTTCTCGTCCTGGGGTAAAAAGCGGTCCCCCGACGGTTTCTTCCCTTTGCTCCGTATTGGTCATAAGTCTTTCGATCTTCGGGTCTCGTGCTCCGAGGACTTCAACCCACACTCCTGGCATGCTCCCTGACGCGTTTTCCGGAGGTATAGGTCGGGAAGCGAGCTCGTTGGAGGGAGAACTGTGGTGCGACCCAAAACGGTCCAAAAGATGGCCGAAGCTTCCAACGAGTGGCGAACGCTCGTCCGGTGTCAGAAACCACTGGAAATGCACTTGCAGCGAAGGAAACGGGCTGAGCTCGTGGACTTCCGGTGCTCGTCCCAAGAAAACGCGAGCGGGAATGCCCCGGACTCAGTTTTCTCGTCCTGGGGTAAAAAGCGGTCCCCCGACGGTTTCTTCCCTTTGCTCCGTATTGGTCATAAGTCTTTCGATCTTCGAGTCTCGTGCTCCGAGCACTTCAACCCACACTCCTGGCATGCTCCCTGACACGTTTTCCGGAGGTATAGGTCGGGAAGCGAGCTCGTTGGAGGGAGAACTGTGGTGCGACCCAAAACGGTCCAAAAGATGGCCGAAGCTTCCAACGAGTGGCGAACGCTCGTCCGGTGTCAGAAACCACTGGAAATGCACTTGCAGCGAAGGAAACGGGCTGAGCTCGAGGACTTCCGGTGCTCGTCCCAAGAAAACGCGAGCAGGAATGCCCCGGACTCAGTTTTCTCGTCCTGGGGTAAAAAGCGGTCCCCCGACGGTTTCTTCCCTTTGCTCCGTATTGGTCATAAGTCTTTCGATCTTCGGGTCTCGTCCTCCGAGGACTTCAACCCACACTCCTGGCATGCTCCCTGACACGTTTTCCGGAGGTATAGGTCGGGAAGCGAGCTCGTTGGAGGGAGAACTGTGGTGCGACCCAAAACGGTCCAAAAGATGGCCGAAGCTTCCAACGAGTGGCGAACGCTCGTCCGGTGTCAAAAACCACTGGAAATGCACTTGCAGCGAAGGAAACGGGCTGAGCTCGAGGACTTCCGGTGCTCGTCCCAAGAAAACGCGAGCAGGAATGCCCCGGACTCAGTTTTCTCGTCCTGGGGTAAAAAGCGGTCCCCCGACGGTTTCTTCCCTTTGCTCCGTATTGGTCATAAGTCTTTCGATCTTCGGGTCTCGTGCTCCGAGGACTTCAACCCACACTCCTGGCATGCTCCCTGACACGTTTTCCGGAGGTATAGGTCGGGAAGCGAGCTCGTTGGAGGGAGAACTGTGGTGCGACCCAAAACGGTCCAAAAGATGGCCGAAGCTTCCAACGAGTGGCGAACGCTCGTCCGGTGTCAGAAACCACTGGAAATGCACTTGCAGCGAAGGAAACGGGCTGAGCTCGAGGACTTCCGGTGCTCGTCCCAAGAAAACGCGAGCGGGAATGCCCCGGACTCAGTTTTCTCGTCCTGGGGTAAAAAGCGGTCCCCCGACGGTTTCTTCCCTTTGCTCCGTATTGGTCATAAGTCTTTCGATGTTCGGGTCTCGTGCTCCGAGGACTTCAACCCAGACTCCTGGCATGCTCCCTGACACGTTTTCCGGAGGTATAGGTCGGGAAGCGAGCTCGTTGGAGGGAGAACTGTGGTGCGACCCAAAACGGTCCAAAAGATGGCCGAAGCTTCCAACGAGTGGCGAACGCTCGTCCGGTGTCAGAAACCACTGGAAATGCACTTCCAGCGAAGGAAACGGGCTGAGCTCGAGGACTTCCGGTGCTCGTCCCAAGAAAACGCGAGCGGGAATGCCCCGGACTCAGTTTTCTCGTCCTGGGGTAAAAAGCGGTCCCCCGACGGTTTCTTCCCTTTGCTCCGTATTGGTCATAAGTCTTTCGATCTTCGGGTCTCGTGCTCCGAGGACTTCAACCCACACTCCTGGCATGCTCCCTGACACGTTTTCCGGAGGTATAGGTCGGGAAGCGAGCTCGTTGGAGGGAGAACTGTGGTGCGACCCAAAACGGTCCAAAAGATGGCCGAAGCTTCCAACGAGTGGCGAACGCTCGTCCGGTGTCAGAAACCACTGGAAATGCACTTGCAGCGAAGGAAACGGGCTGAGCTCGAGGACTTCCGGTGCTCGTCCCAAGAAAACGCGAGCGGGAATGCCCCGGACTCAGTTTTCTCGTCCTGGGGTAAAAAGCGGTCCCCCGACGGTTTCTTCCCTTTGCTCCGTATTGGTCATAAGTCTTTCGATCTTCGGGTCTCGTGCTCCGAGGACTTCAACCCACACTCCTGGCATGCTCCCTGACACGTTTTCCGGAGGTATAGGTCGGGAAGCGAGCTCGTTGGAGGGAGAACTGTGGTGCGACCCAAAACGGTCCAAAAGATGGCCGAAGCTTCCAACGAGTGGCGAACGCTCGTCCGGTGTCAGAAACCACTGGAAATGCACTTGCAGCGAAGGAAACGGGCTGAGCTCGAGGACTTCCGGTGCTCGTCCCAAGAAAACGCGAGCGGGAATGCCCCGGACTCAGTTTTCTCGTCCTGGGGTAAAAAGCGGTCCCCCGACGGTTTCTTCCCTTTGCTCCGTATTGGTCATAAGTCTTTCGATCTTCGGGTCTCGTGCTCCGAGGACTTCAACCCACACTCCTGGCATGCTCCCTGACACGTTTTCCGGAGGTATAGGTCGGGAAGCGAGCTCGTTGGAGGGAGAACTGTGGTGCGACCCAAAACGGTCCAAAAGATGGCCGAAGCTTCCAACGAGTGGCGAACGCTCGTCCGGTGTCAGAAACCACTGGAAATGCACTTGCAGCGAAGGAAACGGGCTGAGCTCGAGGACTTCCGATGCTCGTCCCAAGAAAACGCGAGCGGGAATGCCCCGGACTCAGTTTTCTCGTCCTGGGGTAAAAAGCGGTCCCCCGACGGTTTCTTTCCTTTGCTCCGTATTGGTCATAAGTCTTTCGATCTTCGGGTCTCGTGCTCCGAGGACTTCAACCCACACTCCTGGCATGCTCCCTGACACGTTTTCCGGAGGTATAGGTCGGGAAGCGAGCTCGTTGGAGGGAGAACTGTGGTGCGACCCAAAACGGTCAAAAAGATGGCCGAAGCTTCCAACGAGTGGCGAACGCTCGTCCGGTGTCAGAAACCACTGGAAATGCACTTGCAGCGAAGGAAACGAGCTGAGCTCGAGGACTTCCGGTGCTCGTCCCAAGAAAACGCGAGCGGGAATGCCCCGGACTCAGTTTTCTCGTCCTGGGGTAAAAAGCGGTCCCCCGACGGTTTCTTCCCTTTGCTCCGTATTGGTCATAAGTCTTTCGATCTTCGGGTCTCGTGCTCCGAGGACTTCAACCCACACTCCTGGCATGCTCCCTGACACGTTTTCCGGAGGTATAGGTCGGGAAGCGAGCTCGTTGGAGGGAGAACTGTGGTGCGACCCAAAACGGTCCAAAAGATGGCCGAAGCTTCCAACGAGTGGCGAACGCTCGTCCGGTGTCAGAAACCACTGGAAATGCACTTGCAGCGAAGGAAACGGGCTGAGCTCGAGGACTTCCGATGCTCGTCCCAAGAAAACGCGAGCGGGAATGCCCCGGACTCAGTTTTCTCGTCCTGGGGTAAAAAGCGGTCCCCCGACGGTTTCTTTCCTTTGCTCCGTATTGGTCATAAGTCTTTCGATCTTCGGGTCTCGTGCTCCGATGACTTCAACCCACACTCCTGGCATGCTCCCTGACACGTTTTCCGGAGGTATAGGTCGGGAAGCGAGCTCGTTGGAGGGAGAACTGTGGTGCGACCCAAAACGGTCCATAAGATGGCCCAAGCTTCCAACGAGTGGCGAACGCTCGTCCGGTGTCAGAAACCACTGGAAATGCACTTGCAGCGAAGGAAACGGGCTGAGCTCGAGGACTTCCGGTGCTCGTCCCAAGAAAACGCGAGCGGGAATGCCCCGGACTCAGTTTTCTCGTCCTGGGGTAAAAAGCGGTCCCCCGACGGTTTCTTCCCTTTGCTCCGTATTGGTCATAAGTCTTTCGATGTTCGGGTCTCGTGCTCCGAGGACTTCAACCCACACTCCTGGCATGCTCCCTGACACGTTTTCCGGAGGTATAGGTCGGGAAGCGAGCTCGTTGGAGGGAGAACTGTGGTGCGACCCAAAACGGTCCAAAAGATGGCCGAAGCTTCCAACGAGTGGCGAACGCTCGTCCGGTGTCAGAAACCACTGGAAATGCACTTGCAGCGAAGGAAACGGGCTGAGCTCGAGGACTTCCGGTGCTCGTCCCAAGAAAACGCGAGCGGGAATGCCCCGGACTCAGTTTTCTCGTCCTGGGGTAAAAAGCGGTCCCCCGACGGTTTCTTCCCTTTGCTCCGTATTGGTCATAAGTCTTTAGATCTTCGGGTCTCGTGCTCCGAGGACTTCAACCCACACTCCTGGCATGCTCCCTGACGCGTTTTCCGGAGGTATAGGTCGGAAAGCGAGCTCGTTGGAGGGAGAACTGTGGTGCGACCCAAAACGGTCCAAAAGATGGCCGAAGCTTCCAACGAGTGGCGAACGCTCGTCCGGTGTCAGAAACCACTGGAAATGCACTTGCAGCGAAGGAAACGGGCTGAGCTCGTGGACTTCCGGTGCTCGTCCCAAGAAAACGCGAGCGGGAATGCCCCGGACTCAGTTTTCTCGTCCTGGGGTAAAAAGCGGTCCCCCGACGGTTTCTTCCCTTTGCTCCGTATTGGTCATAAGTCTTTCGATCTTCGAGTCTCGTGCTCCGAGCACTTCAACCCACACTCCTGGCATGCTCCCTGACACGTTTTCCGGAGGTATAGGTCGGGAAGCGAGCTCGTTGGAGGGAGAACTGTGGTGCGACCCAAAACGGTCCAAAAGATGGCCGAAGCTTCCAACGAGTGGCGAACGCTCGTCCGGTGTCAGAAACCACTGGAAATGCACTTGCAGCGAAGGAAACGGGCTGAGCTCGAGGACTTCCGGTGCTCGTCCCAAGAAAACGCGAGCGGGAATGCCCCGGACTCAGTTTTCTCGTCCTGGGGTAAAAAGCGGTCCCCCGACGGTTTCTTCCCTTTGCTCCGTATTGGTCATAAGTCTTTCGATGTTCGGGTCTCGTGCTCCGAGGACTTCAACCCACACTCCTGGCATGCTCCCTGACACGTTTTCCGGAGGTATAGGTCGGGAAGCGAGCTCGTTGGAGGGAGAACTGTGGTGCGACCCAAAACGGTCCAAAAGATGGCCGAAGCTTCCAACGAGTGGCGAACGCTCGTCCGGTGTCAGAAACCACTGGAAATGCACTTGCAGCGAAGGAAACGGGCTGAGCTCGAGGACTTCCGGTGCTCGTCCCAAGAAAACGCGAGCGGGAATGCCCCGGACTCAGTTTTCTCGTCCTGGGGTAAAAAGCGGTCCCCCGACGGTTTCTTCCCTTTGCTCCGTATTGGTCATAAGTCTTTCGATGTTCGGGTCTCGTGCTCCGAGGACTTCAACCCAGACTCCTGGCATGCTCCCTGACACGTTTTCCGGAGGTATAGGTCGGGAAGCGAGCTCGTTGGAGGGAGAACTGTGGTGCGACCCAAAACGGTCCAAAAGATGGCCGAAGCTTCCAACGAGTGGCGAACGCTCGTCCGGTGTCAGAAACCACTGGAAATGCACTTGCAGCGAAGGAAACGGGCTGAGCTCGAGGACTTCCGGTGCTCGTCCCAAGAAAACGCGAGCGGGAATGCCCCGGACTCAGTTTTCTCGTCCTGGGGTAAAAAGCGGTCCCCCGACGGTTTCTTCCCTTTGCTCCGTATTGGTCATAAGTCTTTCGATCTTCGGGTCTCGTGCTCCGAGGACTTCAACCCACACTCCTGGCATGCTCCCTGACACGTTTTCCGGAGGTATAGGGCGGGAAGCGAGCTCGTTGGAGGGAGAACTGTGGTGCGACCCAAAACGGTCCAAAAGATGGCCGAAGCTTCCAACGAGTGGCGAACGCTCGTCCGGTGTCAGAAACCACTGGAAATGCACTTGCAGCGAAGGAAACGGGCTGAGCTCGAGGACTTCCGGTGCTCGTCCCAAGAAAATGCGAGCGGGAATGCCCCGGACTCAGTTTTCTCGTCCTGGGGTAAAAAGCGGTCCCCCGACGGTTTCTTCCCTTTGCTCCGTATTGGTCATAAGTCTTTCGATCTTCGGGTCTCGTGCTCCGAGGACTTCAACCCACACTCCTGGCATGCTTCCTGACACGTTTTCCGGAGGTATAGGTCGGGAAGCGAGCTCGTTGGAGGGAGAACTGTGGTGCGACCCAAAACGGTCCAAAAGATGGCCGAAGCTTCCAACGAGTGGCGAACGCTCGTCCGGTGTCAGAAACCACTGGAAATGCACTTGCAGCGAAGGAAACGGGCTGAGCTCGAGGACTTCCGGTGCTCGTCCCAAGAAAACGCGAGCGGGAATGCCCCGGACTCAGTTTTCTCGTCCTGGGGTAAAAAGCGGTCCCCCGACGGTTTCTTCCCTTTGCTCCGTATTGGTCATAAGTCTTTCGATCTTCGGGTCTCGTGCTCCGAGGACTTCAACCCACACTCCTGGCATGCTCCCTGACACGTTTTCCGGAGGTATAGGTCGGGAAGCGAGCTCGTTGGAGGGAGAACTGTGGTGCGACCCAAAACGGTCCAAAAGATGGCCGAAGCTTCCAACGAGTGGCGAACGCTCGTCCGGTGTCAGAAACCACTGGAAATGCACTTGCAGCGAAGGAAACGGGCTGAGCTCGAGGACTTCCGGTGCTCGTCCCAAGAAAACGCGAGCGGGAATGCCCCGGACTCAGTTTTCTCGTCCTGGGGTAAAAAGCGGTCCCCCGACGGTTTCTTCCCTTTGCTCCGTATTGGTCATAAGTCTTTCGATGTTCGGGTCTCGTGCTATGAGGACTTCAACCCAGACTCCTGGCATGCTCCCTGACACGTTTTCCGGAGGTATAGGTCGGGAAGCGAGCTCGTTGGAGGGAGAACTGTGGTGCGACCCAAAACGGTCCAAAAGATGGCCGAAGCTTCCAACGAGTGGCGAACGCTCGTCCGGTGTCAGAAACCACTGGAAATGCACTTGCAGCGAAGGAAACGGGCTGAGCTCGAGGACTTCCGGTGCTCGTCCCAAGAAAACGCGAGCGGGAATGCCCCGGACTCAGTTTTCTCGTCCTGGGGTAAAAAGCGGTCCCCCGACGGTTTCTTCCCTTTGCTCCGTATTGGTCATAAGTCTTTCGATCTTCGGGTCTCGTGCTCCGAGGACTTCAACCCACACTCCTGGCATGCTCCCTGACACGTTTTCCGGAGGTATAGGTCGGGAAGCGAGCTCGTTGGAGGGAGAACTGTGGTGCGACCCAAAACGGTCCAAAAGATGGCCGAAGCTTCCAACGAGTGGCGAACGCTCGTCCGGTGTCAGAAACCACTGGAAATGCACTTGCAGCGAAGGAAACGGGCTGAGCTCGAGGACTTCCGGTGCTCGTCCCAAGAAAACGCGAGCGGGAATGCCCCGGACTCAGTTTTCTCGTCCTGGGGTAAAAAGCGGTCCCCCGACGGTTTCTTCCCTTTGCTCCGTATTGGTCATAAGTCTTTCGATGTTCGGGTCTCGTGCTATGAGGACTTCAACCCAGACTCCTGGCATGCTCCCTGACACGTTTTCCGGAGGTATAGGTCGGGAAGCGAGCTCGTTGGAGGGAGAACTGTGGTGCGACCCAAAACGGTCCAAAAGATGGCCGAAGCTTCCAACGAGTGGCGAACGCTCGTCCGGTGTCAGAAACCACTGGAAATGCACTTGCAGCGAAGGAAACGGGCTGAGCTCGAGGACTTCCGGTGCTCGTCCCAAGAAAACGCGAGCGGGAATGCCCCGGACTCAGTTTTCTCGTCCTGGGGTAAAAAGCGGTCCCCCGACGGTTTCTTCCCTTTGCTCCGTATTGGTCATAAGTCTTTCGATGTTCGGGTCTCGTGCTCCGAGGACTTCAACCCACACTCCTGGCATGCTCCCTGACACGTTTTCCGGAGGTATAGGTCGGGAAGCGAGCTCGTTGGAGGGAGAACTGTGGTGCGACCCAAAACGGTCCAAAAGATGGCCGAAGCTTCCAACGAGTGGCGAACGCTCGTCCGGTGTCAGAAACCACTGGAAATGCACTTGCAGCGAAGGAAACGGGCTGAGCTCGAGGACTTCCGGTGCTCGTCCCAAGAAAACGCGAGCGGGAATGCCCCGGACTCAGTTTTCTCGTCCTGGGGTAAAAAGCGGTCCCCCGACGGTTTCTTCCCTTTGCTCCGTATTGGTCATAAGTCTTTCGATGTTCGGGTCTCGTGCTCCGAGGACTTCAACCCAGACTCCTGGCATGCTCCCTGACACGTTTTCCGGAGGTATAGGTCGGGAAGCGAGCTCGTTGGAGGGAGAACTGTGGTGCGACCCAAAACGGTCCAAAAGATGGCCGAAGCTTCCAACGAGTGGCGAACGCTCGTCCGGTGTCAGAAACCACTGGAAATGCACTTGCAGCGAAGGAAACGGGCTGAGCTCGAGGACTTCCGGTGCTCGTCCCAAGAAAATGCGAGCGGGAATGCCCCGGACTCAGTTTTCTCGTCCTGGGGTAAAAAGCGGTCCCCCGACGGTTTCTTCCCTTTGCTCCGTATTGGTCATAAGTCTTTCGATCTTCGGGTCTCGTGCTCCGAGGACTTCAACCCACACTCCTGGCATGCTCCCTGACACGTTTTCCGGAGGTATAGGTCGGGAAGCGAGCTCGTTGGAGGGAGAACTGTGGTGCGACCCAAAACGGTCCAAAAGATGGCCGAAGCTTCCAACGAGTGGCGAACGCTCGTCCGGTGTCAGAAACCACTGGAAATGCACTTGCAGCGAAGGAAACGGGCTGAGCTCGAGGACTTCCGGTGCTCGTCCCAAGAAAACGCGAGCGGGAATGCCCCGGACTCAGTTTTCTCGTCCTGGGGTAAAAAGCGGTCCCCCGACGGTTTCTTCCCTTTGCTCCGTATTGGTCATAAGTCTTTCGATCTTCGGGTCTCGTGCTCCGAGGACTTCAACCCACACTCCTGGCATGCTCCCTGACACGTTTTCCGGAGGTATAGGTCGGGAAGCGAGCTCGTTGGAGGGAGAACTGTGGTGCGACCCAAAACGGTCCAAAAGATGGCCGAAGCTTCCAACGAGTGGCGAACGCTCGTCCGGTGTCAGAAACCACTGGAAATGCACTTGCAGCGAAGGAAACGGGCTGAGCTCGAGGACTTCCGGTGCTCGTCCCAAGAAAACGCGAGCGGGAATGCCCCGGACTCAGTTTTCTCGTCCTGGGGTAAAAAGCGGTCCCCCGACGGTTTCTTCCCTTTGCTCCGTATTGGTCATAAGTCTTTCGATGTTCGGGTCTCGTGCTATGAGGACTTCAACCCAGACTCCTGGCATGCTCCCTGACACGTTTTCCGGAGGTATAGGTCGGGAAGCGAGCTCGTTGGAGGGAGAACTGTGGTGCGACCCAAAACGGTCCAAAAGATGGCCGAAGCTTCCAACGAGTGGCGAACGCTCGTCCGGTGTCAGAAACCACTGGAAATGCACTTGCAGCGAAGGAAACGGGCTGAGCTCGAGGACTTCCGGTGCTCGTCCCAAGAAAACGCGAGCGGGAATGCCCCGGACTCAGTTTTCTCGTCCTGGGGTAAAAAGCGGTCCCCCGACGGTTTCTTCCCTTTGCTCCGTATTGGTCATAAGTCTTTCGATCTTCGGGTCTCGTGCTCCGAGGACTTCAACCCACACTCCTGGCATGCTCCCTGACACGTTTTCCGGAGGTATAGGTCGGGAAGCGAGCTCGTTGGAGGGAGAACTGTGGTGCGACCCAAAACGGTCCAAAAGATGGCCGAAGCTTCCAACGAGTGGCGAACGCTCGTCCGGTGTCAGAAACCACTGGAAATGCACTTGCAGCGAAGGAAACGGGCTGAGCTCGAGGACTTCCGGTGCTCGTCCCAAGAAAACGCGAGCGGGAATGCCCCGGACTCAGTTTTCTCGTCCTGGGGTAAAAAGCGGTCCCCCGACGGTTTCTTCCCTTTGCTCCGTATTGGTCATAAGTCTTTCGATGTTCGGGTCTCGTGCTATGAGGACTTCAACCCAGACTCCTGGCATGCTCCCTGACACGTTTTCCGGAGGTATAGGTCGGGAAGCGAGCTCGTTGGAGGGAGAACTGTGGTGCGACCCAAAACGGTCCAAAAGATGGCCGAAGCTTCCAACGAGTGGCGAACGCTCGTCCGGTGTCAGAAACCACTGGAAATGCACTTGCAGCGAAGGAAACGGGCTGAGCTCGAGGACTTCCGGTGCTCGTCCCAAGAAAACGCGAGCGGGAATGCCCCGGACTCAGTTTTCTCGTCCTGGGGTAAAAAGCGGTCCCCCGACGGTTTCTTCCCTTTGCTCCGTATTGGTCATAAGTCTTTCGATCTTCGGGTCTCGTGCTCCGAGGACTTCAACCCACACTCCTGGCATGCTCCCTGACACGTTTTCCGGAGGTATAGGTCGGGAAGCGAGCTCGTTGGAGGGAGAACTGTGGTGCGACCCAAAACGGTCCAAAAGATGGCCGAAGCTTCCAACGAGTGGCGAACGCTCGTCCGGTGTCAGAAACCACTGGAAATGCACTTGCAGCGAAGGAAACGGGCTGAGCTCGAGGACTTCCGGTGCTCGTCCCAAGAAAACGCGAGCGGGAATGCCCCGGACTCAGTTTTCTCGTCCTGGGGTAAAAAGCGGTCCCCCGACGGTTTCTTCCCTTTGCTCCGTATTGGTCATAAGTCTTTCGATGTTCGGGTCTCGTGCTCCGAGGACTTCAACCCACACTTCCGGCATGCTCCCTGACACGTTTTCCGGAGGTATATGTCGGGAAGCGAGCTCGTTGGAGGGAGAACTGTGGTGCGACCCAAAACGGTCCAAAAGATGGCCGAAGCTTCCAACGAGTGGCGAACGCTCGTCCGGTGTCAGAAACCACTGGAAATGCACTTGCAGCGAAGGAAACGGGCTGAGCTCGACGACTTCCGGTGCTCGTCCCAAGAAAACGCGAGCGGGAATGCCCCGGACTCAGTTTTCTCGTCCTGGGGTAAAAAGCGGTCCCCCGACGGTTTCTTCCCTTTGCTCCGTATTGGTCATAAGTCTTTCGATCTTCGGGTCTCGTGCTCCGAGGACTTCAACCCACACTCCTGGCATGCTCCCTGACACGTTTTCCGGAGGTATAGGTCGGGAAGCGAGCTCGTTGGAGGGAGAACTGTGGTGCGACCCAAAACGGTCCAAAAGATGGCCGAAGCTTCCAACGAGTGGCGAACGCTCGTCCGGTGTCAGAAACCACTGGAAATTCACTTGCAGCGAAGGAAACGGGCTGAGCTCGAGGACTTCCGGTGCTCGTCCCAAGAAAATGCGAGCGGGAATGCCCCGGACTCAGTTTTCTCGTCCTGGGGTAAAAAGCGGTCCCCCGACGGTTTCTTCCCTTTGCTCCGTATTGGTCATAAGTCTTTCGATCTTCGGGTCTCGTGCTCCGAGGACTTCAACCCACACTCCTGGCATGCTCCCTGACACGTTTTCCGGAGGTATAGGTCGGGAAGCGAGCTCGTTGGAGGGAGAACTGTGGTGCGACCCAAAACGGTCCAAAAGATGGCCGAAGCTTCCAACGAGTGGCGAACGCTCGTCCGGTGTCAGAAACCACTGGAAATGCACTTGCAGCGAAGGAAACGGGCTGAGCTCGAGGACTTCCGGTGCTCGTCCCAAGAAAACGCGAGCGGGAATGCCCCGGATTCAGTTTTCTCGTCCTGGGGTAAAAAGCGGTCCCCCGACGGTTTCTTCCCTTTGCTCCGTATTGGTCATAAGTCTTTCAATGTTCGGATCTCGTGCTCCGAGGACTTCAACCCACACTCCTGGCATGCTCCCTGACACGTTTTCCGGAGGTATAGGTCGGGAAGCGAGCTCGTTGGAGGGAGAACTGTGGTGCGACCCAAAACGGTCCAAAAGATGGCCGAAGCTTCCAACGAGTGGCGAACGCTCGTCCGGTGTCAGAAACCACTGGAAATGCACTTGCAGCGAAGGAAACGGGCTGAGCTCGAGGACTTCCGGTGCTCGTCCCAAGAAAACGCGAGCGGGAATGCCCCGGACTCAGTTTTCTCGTCCTGGGGTAAAAAGCGGTCCCCCGACGGTTTCTTCCCTTTGCTCCGTATTGGTCATAAGTCTTTCGATCTTCGGGTCTCGTGCTCCGAGGACTTCAACCCACACTCCTGGCATGCTCCCTGACACGTTTTCCGGAGGTATAGGTCGGGAAGCGAGCTCGTTGGAGGGAGAACTGTGGTGCGACCCAAAACGGTCCAAAAGATGGCCGAAGCTTCCAACGAGTGGCGAACGCTCGTCCGGTGTCAGAAACCACTGGAAATGCACTTGCAGCGAAGGAAACGGGCTGAGCTCGAGGACTTCCGGTGCTCGTCCCAAGAAAACGCGAGCGGGAATGCCCCGGACTCAGTTTTCTCGTCCTGGGGTAAAAAGCGGTCCCCCGACGGTTTCTTCCCTTTGCTCCGTATTGGTCATAAGTCTTTCGATGTTCGGGTCTCGTGCTATGAGGACTTCAACCCAGACTCCTGGCATGCTCCCTGACACGTTTTCCGGAGGTATAGGTCGGGAAGCGAGCTCGTTGGAGGGAGAACTGTGGTGCGACCCAAAACGGTCCAAAAGATGGCCGAAGCTTCCAACGAGTGGCGAACGCTCGTCCGGTGTCAGAAACCACTGGAAATGCACTTGCAGCGAAGGAAACGGGCTGAGCTCGAGGACTTCCGGTGCTCGTCCCAAGAAAACGCGAGCGGGAATGCCCCGGACTCAGTTTTCTCGTCCTGGGGTAAAAAGCGGTCCCCCGACGGTTTCTTCCCTTTGCTCCGTATTGGTCATAAGTCTTTCGATCTTCGGGTCTCGTGCTCCGAGGACTTCAACCCACACTCCTGGCATGCTCCCTGACACGTTTTCCGGAGGTATAGGTCGGGAAGCGAGCTCGTTGGAGGGAGAACTGTGGTGCGACCCAAAACGGTCCAAAAGATGGCCGAAGCTTCCAACGAGTGGCGAACGCTCGTCCGGTGTCAGAAACCACTGGAAATGCACTTGCAGCGAAGGAAACGGGCTGAGCTCGAGGACTTCCGGTGCTCGTCCCAAGAAAACGCGAGCGGGAATGCCCCGGACTCAGTTTTCTCGTCCTGGGGTAAAAAGCGGTCCCCCGACGGTTTCTTCCCTTTGCTCCGTATTGGTCATAAGTCTTTCGATGTTCGGGTCTCGTGCTCCGAGGACTTCAACCCAGACTCCTGGCATGCTCCCTGACACGTTTTCCGGAGGTATAGGTCGGGAAGCGAGCTCGTTGGAGGGAGAACTGTGGTGCGACCCAAAACGGTCCAAAAGATGGCCGAAGCTTCCAACGAGTGGCGAACGCTCGTCCGGTGTCAGAAACCACTGGAAATGCACTTGCAGCGAAGGAAACGGGCTGAGCTCGAGGACTTCCGGTGCTCGTCCCAAGAAAATGCGAGCGGGAATGCCCCGGACTCAGTTTTCTCGTCCTGGGGTAAAAAGCGGTCCCCCGACGGTTTCTTCCCTTTGCTCCGTATTGGTCATAAGTCTTTCGATCTTCGGGTCTCGTGCTCCGAGGACTTCAACCCACACTCCTGGCATGCTCCCTGACACGTTTTCCGGAGGTATAGGTCGGGAAGCGAGCTCGTTGGAGGGAGAACTGTGGTGCGACCCAAAACGGTCCAAAAGATGGCCGAAGCTTCCAACGAGTGGCGAACGCTCGTCCGGTGTCAGAAACCACTGGAAATGCACTTGCAGCGAAGGAAACGGGCTGAGCTCGAGGACTTCCGGTGCTCGTCCCAAGAAAACGCGAGCGGGAATGCCCCGGACTCAGTTTTCTCGTCCTGGGGTAAAAAGCGGTCCCCCGACGGTTTCTTCCCTTTGCTCCGTATTGGTCATAAGTCTTTCGATCTTCGGGTCTCGTGCTCCGAGGACTTCAACCCACACTCCTGGCATGCTCCCTGACACGTTTTCCGGAGGTATAGGTCGGGAAGCGAGCTCGTTGGAGGGAGAACTGTGGTGCGACCCAAAACGGTCCAAAAGATGGCCGAAGCTTCCAACGAGTGGCGAACGCTCGTCCGGTGTCAGAAACCACTGGAAATGCACTTGCAGCGAAGGAAACGGGCTGAGCTCGAGGACTTCCGGTGCTCGTCCCAAAAAAACGCGAGCGGGAATGCCCCGGACTCAGTTTTCTCGTCCTGGGGTAAAAAGCGGTCCCCCGACGGTTTCTTCCCTTTGCTCCGTATTGGTCATAAGTCTTTCGATGTTCGGGTCTCGTGCTATGAGGACTTCAACCCAGACTCCTGGCATGCTCCCTGACACGTTTTCCGGCGGTATAGGTCGGGAAGCGAGCTCGTTGGAGGGAGAACTGTGGTGCGACCCAAAACGGTCCAAAAGATGGCCGAAGCTTCCAACGAGTGGCGAACGCTCGTCCGGTGTCAGAAACCACTGGAAATGCACTTGCAGCGAAGGAAACGGGCTGAGCTCGAGGACTTCCGGTGCTCGTCCCAAGAAAACGCGAGCGGGAATGCCCCGGACTCAGTTTTCTCGTCCTGGGGTAAAAAGCGGTCCCCCGACGGTTTCTTCCCTTTGCTCCGTATTGGTCATAAGTCTTTCGATCTTCGGGTCTCGTACTCCGAGGACTTCAACCCACACTCCTGGCATGCTCCCTGACACGTTTTCCGGAGGTATAGGTCGGGAAGCGAGCTCGTTGGAGGGAGAACTGTGGTGCGACCCAAAACGGTCCAAAAGATGGCCGAAGCTTCCAACGAGTGGCGAACGCTCGTCCGGTGTCAGAAACCACTGGAAATGCACTTGCAGCGAAGGAAACGGGCTGAGCTCGAGGACTTCCGGTGCTCGTCCCAAAAAAACGCGAGCGGGAATGCCCCGGACTCAGTTTTCTCGTCCTGGGGTAAAAAGCGGTCCCCCGACGGTTTCTTCCCTTTGCTCCGTATTGGTCATAAGTCTTTCGATGTTCGGGTCTCGTGCTATGAGGACTTCAACCCAGACTCCTGGCATGCTCCCTGACACGTTTTCCGGCGGTATAGGTCGGGAAGCGAGCTCGTTGGAGGGAGAACTGTGGTGCGACCCAAAACGGTCCAAAAGATGGCCGAAGCTTCCAACGAGTGGCGAACGCTCGTCCGGTGTCAGAAACCACTGGAAATGCACTTGCAGCGAAGGAAACGGGCTGAGCTCGAGGACTTCCGGTGCTCGTCCCAAGAAAACGCGAGCGGGAATGCCCCGGACTCAGTTTTCTCGTCCTGGGGTAAAAAGCGGTCCCCCGACGGTTTCTTCCCTTTGCTCCGTATTGGTCATAAGTCTTTCGATCTTCGGGTCTCGTGCTCCGAGGACTTCAACCCACACTCCTGGCATGCTCCCTGACACGTTTTCCGGAGGTATAGGTCGGGAAGCGAGCTCGTTGGAGGGAGAACTGTGGTGCGACCCAAAACGGTCCAAAAGATGGCCGAAGCTTCCAACGAGTGGCGAACGCTCGTCCGGTGTCAGAAACCACTGGAAATGCACTTGCAGCGAAGGAAACGGGCTGAGCTCGAGGACTTCCGGTGCTCGTCCCAAGAAAACGCGAGCGGGAATGCCCCGGACTCAGTTTTCTCGTCCTGGGGTAAAAAGCGGTCCCCCGACGGTTTCTTCCCTTTGCTCCGTATTGGTCATAAGTCTTTCGATGTTCGGGTCTCGTGCTATGAGGACTTCAACCCAGACTCCTGGCATGCTCCCTGACACGTTTTCCGGAGGTATAGGTCGGGAAGCGAGCTCGTTGGAGGGAGAACTGTGGTGCGACCCAAAACGGTCCAAAAGATGGCCGAAGCTTCCAACGAGTGGCGAACGCTCGTCCGGTGTCAGAAACCACTGGAAATGCACTTGCAGCGAAGGAAACGGGCTGAGCTCGAGGACTTCCGGTGCTCGTCCCAAGAAAACGCGAGCGGGAATGCCCCGGACTCAGTTTTCTCGTCCTGGGGTAAAAAGCGGTCCCCCGACGGTTTCTTCCCTTTGCTCCGTATTGGTCATAAGTCTTTCGATCTTCGGGTCTCGTGCTCCAAGGACTTCAACCCACACTCCTGGCATGCTCCCTGACACGTTTTCCGGAGGTATAGGTCGGGAAGCGAGCTCGTTGGAGGGAGAACTGTGGTGCGACCCAAAACGGTCCAAAAGATGGCCGAAGCTTCCAACGAGTGGCGAACGCTCGTCCGGTGTCAGAAACCACTGGAAATGCACTTGCAGCGAAGGAAACGGGCTGAGCTCGAGGACTTCCGGTGCTCGTCCCAAGAAAACGCGAGCGGGAATGCCCCGGACTCAGTTTTCTCGTCCTGGGGTAAAAAGCGGTCCCCCGACGGTTTCTTCCCTTTGCTCCGTATTGGTCATAAGTCTTTCGATGTTCGGGTCTCGTGCTCCGAGGACTTCAACCCACACTTCCGGCATGCTCCCTGACACGTTTTCCGGAGGTATATGTCGGGAAGCGAGCTCGTTGGAGGGAGAACTGTGGTGCGACCCAAAACGGTCCAAAAGATGGCCGAAGCTTCCAACGAGTGGCGAACGCTCGTCCGGTGTCAGAAACCACTGGAAATGCACTTGCAGCGAAGGAAACGGGCTGAGCTCGAGGACTTCCGGTGCTCGTCCCAAGAAAACGCGAGCGGGAATGCCCCGGACTCAGTTTTCTCGTCCTGGGGTAAAAAGCGGTCCCCCGACGGTTTCTTCCCTTTGCTCCGTATTGGTCATAAGTCTTTCGATCTTCGGGTCTCGTGCTCCGAGGACTTCAACCCACACTCCTGGCATGCTCCCTGACACGTTTTCCGGAGGTATAGGTCAGGAAGCGAGCTCGTTGGAGGGAGAACTGTGGTGCGACCCAAAACGGTCCAAAAGATGGCCGAAGCTTCCAACGAGTGGCGAACGCTCGTCCGGTGTCAGAAACCACTGGAAATGCACTTGCAGCGAAGGAAACGGGCTGAGCTCGAGGACTTCCGGTGCTCGTCCCAAGAAAATGCGAGCGGGAATGCCCCGGACTCAGTTTTCTCGTCCTGGGGTAAAAAGCGGTCCCCCGACGGTTTCTTCCCTTTGCTCCGTATTGGTCATAAGTCTTTCGATCTTCGGGTCTCGTGCTCCGAGGACTTCAACCCACACTCCTGGCATGCTCCCTGACACGTTTTCCGGAGGTATAGGTCGGGAAGCGAGCTCGTTGGAGGGAGAACTGTGGTGCGACCCAAAACGGTCCAAAAGATGGCCGAAGCTTCCAACGAGTGGCGAACGCTCGTCCGGTGTCAGAAACCACTGGAAATGCACTTGCAGCGAAGGAAACGGGCTGAGCTCGAGGACTTCCGGTGCTCGTCCCAAGAAAATGCGAGCGGGAATGCCCCGGACTCAGTTTTCTCGTCCTGGGGTAAAAAGCGGTCCCCCGACGGTTTCTTCCCTTTGCTCCGTATTGGTCATAAGTCTTTCGATCTTCGGGTCTCGTGCTCCGAGGACTTCAACCCACACTCCTGGCATGCTCCCTGACACGTTTTCCGGAGGTATAGGTCGGGAAGCGAGCTCGTTGGAGGGAGAACTGTGGTGCGACCCAAAACGGTCCAAAAGATGGCCGAAGCTTCCAACGAGTGGCGAACGCTCGTCCGGTGTCAGAAACCACTGGAAATGCACTTGCAGCGAAGGAAACGGGCTGAGCTCGAGGACTTCCGGTGCTCGTCCCAAGAAAACGCGAGCGGGAATGCCCCGGACTCAGTTTTCTCGTCCTGGGGTAAAAAGCGGTCCCCCGACGGTTTCTTCCCTTTGCTCCGTATTGGTCATAAGTCTTTCGATCTTCGGGTCTCGTGCTCCGAGGACTTCAACCCACACTCCTGGCATGCTCCCTGACACGTTTTCCGGAGGTATAGGTCGGGAAGCGAGCTCGTTGGAGGGAGAACTGTGGTGCGACCCAAAACGGTCCAAAAGATGGCCGAAGCTTCCAACGAGTGGCGAACGCTCGTCCGGTGTCAGAAACCACTGGAAATGCACTTGCAGCGAAGGAAACGGGCTGAGCTCGAGGACTTCCGGTGCTCGTCCCAAGAAAACGCGAGCGGGAATGCCCCGGACTCAGTTTTCTCGTCCTGGGGTAAAAAGCGGTCCCCCGACGGTTTCTTCCCTTTGCTCCGTATTGGTCATAAGTCTTTCGATGTTCGGGTCTCGTGCTATGAGGACTTCAACCCAGACTCCTGGCATGCTCCCTGACACGTTTTCTGGAGGTATAGGTCGGGAAGCGAGCTCGTTGGAGGGAGAACTGTGGTGCGACCCAAAACGGTCCAAAAGATGGCCGAAGCTTCCAACGAGTGGCGAACGCTCGTCCGGTGTCAGAAACCACTGGAAATGCACTTGCAGCGAAGGAAACGGGCTGAGCTCGAGGACTTCCGGTGCTCGTCCCAAGAAAACGCGAGCGGGAATGCCCCGGACTCAGTTTTCTCGTCCTGGGGTAAAAAGCGGTCCCCCGACGGTTTCTTCCCTTTGCTCCGTATTGGTCATAAGTCTTTCGATCTTCGGGTCTCGTGCTCCGAGGACTTCAACCCACACTCCTGGCATGCTCCCTGACACGTTTTCCGGAGGTATAGGTCGGGAAGCGAGCTCGTTGGAGGGAGAACTGTGGTGCGACCCAAAACGGTCCAAAAGATGGCCGAAGCTTCCAACGAGTGGCGAACGCTCGTCCGGTGTCAGAAACCACTGGAAATGCACTTGCAGCGAAGGAAACGGGCTGAGCTCGAGGACTTCCGGTGCTCGTCCCAAGAAAACGCGAGCGGGAATGCCCCGGACTCAGTTTTCTCGTCCTGGGGTAAAAAGCGGTCCCCCGACGGTTTCTTCCCTTTGCTCCGTATTGGTCATAAGTCTTTAGATGTTCGGGTCTCGTGCTATGAGGACTTCAACCCAGACTCCTGGCATGCTCCCTGACACGTTTTCCGGAGGTATAGGTCGGGAAGCGAGCTCGTTGGAGGGAGAACTGTGGTGCGACCAAAAACGGTCCAAAAGATGGCCGAAGCTTCCAACGAGTGGCGAACGCTCGTCCGGTGTCAGAAACCACTGGAAATGCACTTGCAGCGAAGGAAACGGGCTGAGCTCGAGGACTTCCGGTGCTCGTCCCAAGAAAACGCGAGCGGGAATGCCCCGGACTCAGTTTTCTCGTCCTGGGGTAAAAAGCGGTCCCCCGACGGTTTCTTCCCTTTGCTCCGTATTGGTCATAAGTCTTTCGATCTTCGGGTCTCGTGCTCCGAGGACTTCAACCCACACTCCTGGCATGCTCCCTGACACGTTTTCCGGAGGTATAGGTCGGGAAGCGAGCTCGTTGGAGGGAGAACTGTGGTGCGACCCAAAACGGTCCAAAAGATGGCCGAAGCTTCCAACGAGTGGCGAACGCTCGTCCGGTGTCAGAAACCACTGGAAATGCACTTGCAGCGAAGGAAACGGGCTGAGCTCGAGGACTTCCGGTGCTCGTCCCAAGAAAACGCGAGCAGGAATGCCCCGGACTCAGTTTTCTCGTCCTGGGGTAAAAAGCGGTCCCCCGACGGTTTCTTCCCTTTGCTCCGTATTGGTCATAAGTCTTTCGATCTTCGGGTCTCGTGCTCCGAGGACTTCAACCCACACTCCTGGCATGCTCCCTGACACGTTTTCCGGAGGTATAGGTCGGGAAGCGAGCTCGTTGGAGGGAGAACTGTGGTGCGACCCAAAACGGTCCAAAAGATGGCCGAAGCTTCCAACGAGTGGCGAACGCTCGTCCGGTGTCAGAAACCACTGGAAATGCACTTGCAGCGAAGGAAACGGGCTGAGCTCGAGGACTTCCGGTGCTCGTCCCAAGAAAACGCGAGCGGGAATGCCCCGGACTCAGTTTTCTCGTCCTGGGGTAAAAAGCGGTCCCCCGACGGTTTCTTCCCTTTGCTCCGTATTGGTCATAAGTCTTTCGATGTTCGGGTCTCGTGCTATGAGGACTTCAACCCAGACTCCTGGCATGCTCCCTGACACGTTTTCTGGAGGTATAGGTCGGGAAGCGAGCTCGTTGGAGGGAGAACTGTGGTGCGACCCAAAACGGTCCAAAAGATGGCCGAAGCTTCCAACGAGTGGCGAACGCTCGTCCGGTGTCAGAAACCACTGGAAATGCACTTGCAGCGAAGGAAACGGGCTGAGCTCGAGGACTTCCGGTGCTCGTCCCAAGAAAACGCGAGCGGGAATGCCCCGGACTCAGTTTTCTCGTCCTGGGGTAAAAAGCGGTCCCCCGACGGTTTCTTCCCTTTGCTCCGTATTGGTCATAAGTCTTTCGATCTTCGGGTCTCGTGCTCCGAGGACTTCAACCCACACTCCTGGCATGCTCCCTGACACGTTTTCCGGAGGTATAGGTCGGGAAGCGAGCTCGTTGGAGGGAGAACTGTGGTGCGACCCAAAACGGTCCAAAAGATGGCCGAAGCTTCCAACGAGTGGCGAACGCTCGTCCGGTGTCAGAAACCACTGGAAATGCACTTGCAGCGAAGGAAACGGGCTGAGCTCGAGGACTTCCGGTGCTCGTCCCAAGAAAACGCGAGCGGGAATGCCCCGGACTCAGTTTTCTCGTCCTGGGGTAAAAAGCGGTCCCCCGACGGTTTCTTCCCTTTGCTCCGTATTGGTCATAAGTCTTTCGATGTTCGGGTCTCGTGCTATGAGGACTTCAACCCAGACTCCTGGCATGCTCCCTGACACGTTTTCCGGAGGTATAGGTCGGGAAGCGAGCTCGTTGGAGGGAGAACTGTGGTGCGACCAAAAACGGTCCAAAAGATGGCCGAAGCTTCCAACGAGTGGCGAACGCTCGTCCGGTGTCAGAAACCACTGGAAATGCACTTGCAGCGAAGGAAACGGGCTGAGCTCGAGGACTTCCGGTGCTCGTCCCAAGAAAACGCGAGCGGGAATGCCCCGGACTCAGTTTTCTCGTCCTGGGGTAAAAAGCGGTCCCCCGACGGTTTCTTCCCTTTGCTCCGTATTGGTCATAAGTCTTTCGATCTTCGGGTCTCGTGCTCCGAGGACTTCAACCCACACTCCTGGCATGCTCCCTGACACGTTTTCCGGAGGTATAGGTCGGGAAGCGAGCTCGTTGGAGGGAGAACTGTGGTGCGACCCAAAACGGTCCAAAAGATGGCCGAAGCTTCCAACGAGTGGCGAACGCTCGTCCGGTGTCAGAAACCACTGGAAATGCACTTGCAGCGAAGGAAACGGGCTGAGCTCGAGGACTTCCGGTGCTCGTCCCAAGAAAACGCGAGCGGGAATGCCCCGGACTCAGTTTTCTCGTCCTGGGGTAAAAAGCGGTCCCCCGACGGTTTCTTCCCTTTGCTCCGTATTGGTCATAAGTCTTTCGATCTTCGGGTCTCGTGCTCCGAGGACTTCAACCCACACTCCTGGCATGCTCCCTGACACGTTTTCCGGAGGTATAGGTCGGGAAGCGAGCTCGTTGGAGGGAGAACTGTGGTGCGACCCAAAACGGTCCAAAAGATGGCCGAAGCTTCCAACGAGTGGCGAACGCTCGTCCGGTGTCAGAAACCACTGGAAATGCACTTGCAGCGAAGGAAACGGGCTGAGCTCGAGGACTTCCGGTGCTCGTCCCAAGAAAACGCGAGCGGGAATGCCCCGGACTCAGTTTTCTCGTCCTGGGGTAAAAAGCGGTCCCCCGACGGTTTCTTCCCTTTGCTCCGTATTGGTCATAAGTCTTTCGATGTTCGGGTCTCGTGCTCCGAGGACTTCAACCCAGACTCCTGGCATGCTCCCTGACACGTTTTCCGGAGGTATAGGTCGGGAAGCGAGCTCGTTGGAGGGAGAACTGTGGTGCGACCCAAAACGGTCCAAAAGATGGCCGAAGCTTCCAACGAGTGGCGAACGCTCGTCCGGTGTCAGAAACCACTGGAAATGCACTTGCAGCGAAGGAAACGGGCTGAGCTCGAGGACTTCCGGTGCTCGTCCCAAGAAAATGCGAGCGGGAATGCCCCGGACTCAGTTTTCTCGTCCTGGGGTAAAAAGCGGTCCCCCGACGGTTTCTTCCCTTTGCTCCGTATTGGTCATAAGTCTTTCGATCTTCGGGTCTCGTGCTCCGAGGACTTCAACCCACACTCCTGGCATGCTCCCTGACACGTTTTCCGGAGGTATAGGTCGGGAAGCGAGCTCGTTGGAGGGAGAACTGTGGTGCGACCCAAAACGGTCCAAAAGATGGCCGAAGCTTCCAACGAGTGGCGAACGCTCGTCCGGTGTCAGAAACCACTGGAAATGCACTTGCAGCGAAGGAAACGGGCTGAGCTCGAGGACTTCCGGTGCTCGTCCCAAGAAAACGCGAGCGGGAATGCCCCGGACTCAGTTTTCTCGTCCTGGGGTAAAAAGCGGTCCCCCGACGGTTTCTTCCCTTTGCTCCGTATTGGTCATAAGTCTTTCGATGTTCGGGTCTCGTGCTCCGAGGACTTCAACCCACACTCCCGGCATGCTCCCTGACACGTTTTCCGGAGGTATATGTCGGGAAGCGAGCTCGTTGGAGGGAGAACTGTGGTGCGACCCAAAACGGTCCAAAAGATGGTCGAAGCTTCCAACGAGTGGCGAACGCTCGTCCGGTGTCAGAAACCACTGGAAATGCACTTGCAGCAAAGGAAACGGGCTGAGCTCGAGGACTTCCGGTGCTCGTCCCAAGAAAACGCGAGCGGGAATGCCCCGGACTCAGTTTTCTCGTCCTGGGGTAAAAAGCGGTCCCCCGACGGTTTCTTCCCTTTGCTCCGTATTGGTCATAAGTCTTTCGATCTTCGGGTCTCGTGCTCCGAGGACTTCAACCCACACTCCTGGCATGCTCCCTGACACGTTTTCCGGAGGTATAGGTCGGGAAGCGAGCTCGTTGGAGGGAGAACTGTGGTGCGACCCAAAACGGTCCAAAAGATGGCCGAAGCTTCCAACGAGTGGCGAACGCTCGTCCGGTGTCAGAAACCACTGGAAATGCACTTGCAGCGAAGGAAACGGGCTGAGCTCGAGGACTTCCGGTGCTCGTCCCAAGAAAACGCGAGCGGGAATGCCCCGGACTCAGTTTTCTCGTCCTAGGGTAAAAAGCGGTCCCCCGACGGTTTCTTCCCTTTGCTCCGTATTGGTCATAACTCTTTCGATCTTCGAGTCTCGTGCTCCGAGGACTTCAACCCACACTCCCGGCATGCTCTCTGACACGTTTTCCGGAGGTATATGTCGGGAAGCGAGCTCGTTGGAGGGAGAACTGTGGTGCGACCCAAAACGGTCCAAAAGATGGCCGAAGCTTCCAACGAGTGGCGAACGCTCGTCCGGTGTCAGAAACCACTGGAAATGCACTTGCAGCGAAGGAAACGGGCTGAGCTCGAGGACTTCCGGTGCTCGTCCCAAGAAAACGCGAGCGGGAATGCCCCGGACTCAGTTTTCTCGTCCTGGGGTAAAAAGCGGTCCCCCGACGGTTTCTTCCCTTTGCTCCGTATTGGTCATAAGTCTTTCGATCTTCGGGTCTCGTGCTCCGAGGACTTCAACCCACACTCCTGGCATGCTCCCTGACACGTTTTCCGGAGGTATAGGTCGGGAAACGAGCTCGTTGGAGGGAGAACTGTGGTGCGACCCAAAACGGTCCAAAAGATGGCTGAAGCTTCCAACGAGTGGCGAACGCTCGTCCGGTGTCAGAAACCACTGGAAATGCACTTGCAGCGAAGGAAACGGGCTGAGCTCGAGGACTTCCGGTGCTCGTCCCAAGAAAACGCGAGCGGGAATGCCCCGGACTCAGTTTTCTCGTCCTGGGGTAAAAAGCGGTCCCCCGACGGTTTCTTCCCTTTGCTCCGTATTGGTCATAAGTCTTTCGATCTTCGGGTCTCGTGCTCCGAGGACTTCAACCCACACTCCTGGCATGCTCTCTGACACGTTTTCCGGAGGTATAGGTCGGGAAGCGAGCTCGTTGGAGGGAGAACTGTGGTGCGACCCAAAACGGTCCAAAAGATGGCCGAAGCTTCCAACGAGTGGCGAACGCTCGTCCGGCGTCAGAAACCACTGGAAATGCACTTGCAGCGAAGGAAACGGGCTGAGCTCGAGGACTTCCGGTGCTCGTCCCAAGAAAACGCGAGCGGGAATGCCCCGGACTCAGTTTTCTCGTCCTGGGGTAAAAAGCGGTCCCCCGACGGTTTCTTCCCTTTGCTCCGTATTGGTCATAAGTCTTTCGATCTTCGGGTCTCGTGCTCCGAGGACTTCAACCCACACTCCTGGCATGCTCCCTGACACGTTTTCCGGAGGTATAGGTCGGGAAGCGAGCTCGTTGGAGGGAGAACTGTGGTGCGACCCAAAACGGTCCAAAAGATGGCCGAAGCTTCAAACGAGTGGCGAACGCTCGTCCGGTGTCAGAAACCACTGGAAATGCACTTGCAGCGAAGGAAACGGGCGGAGCTCGAGGACTTCCGGTGCTCGTCCCAAGAACACGCGAGCGGGAATGCCCCGGACTCAGTTTTCTCGTCCTGGGGTAAAAAGCGGTCCCCCGACGGTTTCTTCCCTTTGCTCCGTATTGGTCATAAGTCTTTCGATCTTCGGGTCTCGTGCTCCGAGGACTTCAACCCACACTCCTGGCATGCTCCCTGACACGTTTTCCGGAGGTATAGGTCGGGAAGCGAGCTCGTTGGAGGGAGAACTGTGGTGCGACCCAAAACGGTCCAAAAGATGGCCGAAGCTTCCAACGAGTGGCGAACGCTCGTCCGGTGTCAGAAACCACTGGAAATGCACTTGCAGCGAAGGAAACGGGCTGAGCTCGAGGACTTCCGGTGCTCGTCCCAAGAAAATGCGAGCGGGAATGCCCCGGACTCAGTTTTCTCGTCCTGGGGTAAAAAGCGGTCCCCCGACGGTTTCTTCCCTTCGCTCCGTATTGGTCATAACTCTTTCGATCTTCGAGTCTCGTGCTCCGAGGACTTCAACCCACACTCCCGGCATGCTCCCTGACACGTTTTCCGGAGGTATATGTCGGGAAGCGAGCTCGTTGGAGGGAGAACTGTGGTGCGACCCAAAACGGTCCAAAAGATGGCCGAAGCTTCCAACGAGTGGCGAACGCTCGTCCGGTGTCAGAAACCACTGGAAATGCACTTGCAGCGAAGGAAACGGGCTGAGCTCGAGGACTTCCGGTGCTCGTCCCAAGAAAACGCGAGCGGGAATGCCCCGGACTCAGTTTTCTCGTCCTGGGGTAAAAAGCGGTCCCCCGACGGTTTCTTCCCTTTGCTCCGTATTGGTCATAAGTCTTTCGATCTTCGGGTCTCGTGCTCCGAGGACTTCAACCCACACTCCTGGCATGCTCCCTGACACGTTTTCCGGAGGTATAGGTCGGGAAGCGAGCTCGTTGGAGGGAGAACTGTGGTGCGACCCAAAACAGTCCAAAAGATGGCCGAAGCTTCCAACGAGTGGCGAACGCTCGTCCGGTGTCAGACACCACTGGAAATGCACTTGCAGCGAAGGAAACGGGCTGAGCTCGAGGACTTCCGGTGCTCGTCCCAAGAAAACGCGAGCGGGAATGCCCCGGACTCAGTTTTCTCGTCCTGGGGTAAAAAGCGGTCCCCCGACGGTTTCTTCCCTTTGCTCCGTATTGGTCATAAGTCTTTCGATCTTCGGGTCTCGTGCTCCGAGGACTTCAACCCACACTCCTGGCATGCTCCCTGACACGTTTTCCGGAGGTATAGGTCGGGAAGCGAGCTCGTTGGAGGGAGAACTGTGGTGCGACCCAAAACGGTCCAAAAGATGGCCGAAGCTTCCAACGAGTGGCGAACGCTCGTCCGGCGTCAGAAACCACTGGAAATGCACTTACAGCGAAGGAAACGGGCTGAGCTCGAGGACTTCCGGTGCTCGTCCCAAGAAAACGCGAGCGGGAATGCCCCGGACTCAGTTTTCTCGTCCTGGGGTAAAAAGCGGTCCCCCGACGGTTTCTTCCCTTTGCTCCGTATTGGTCATAAGTCTTTCGATCTTCGGGTCTCGTGCTCCGAGGACTTCAACCCACACTCCTGGCATGCTCCCTGACACGTTTTCTGGAGGTATAGGTCGGGAAGCGAGCTCGTTGGAGGGAGAACTGTGGTGCGACCCAAAACGGTCCAAAAGATGGTCGAAGCTTCAAACGAGTGGCGAACGCTCGTCCGGTGTCAGAAACCACTGGAAATGCACTTGCAGCGAAGGAAACGGGCGGAGCTCGAGGACTTCCGGTGCTCGTCCCAAGAACACGCGAGCGGGAATGCCCCGGACTCAGTTTTCTCGTCCTGGGGTAAAAAGCGGTCCCCCGACGGTTTCTTCCCTTTGCTCCGTATTGGTCATAAGTCTTTCGATCTTCGGGTCTCGTGCTCCGAGGACTTCAACCCACACTCCTGGCATGCTCCCTGACACGTTTTCCGGAGGTATAGGTCGGGAAGCGAGCTCGTTGGAGGGAGAACTGTGGTGCGACCCAAAACGGTCCAAAAGATGGCCGAAGCTTCCAACGAGTGGCGAACGCTCGTCCGGTGTCAGAAACCACTGGAAATGCACTTGCAGCGAAGGAAACGGGCTGAGCTCGAGGACTTCCGGTGTTCGTCCCAAGAAAACGCGAGCGGGAATGCCCCAGACTCAGTTTTCTCGTCCTGGGGTAAAAAGCGGTCCCCCGACGGTTTCTTCCCTTTGCTCCGTATTGGTCATAAGTCTTTCGATCTTCGGGTCTCGTGCTCCGAGGACTTCAACCCACACTCCTGGCATGCTCCCTGACACGTTTTCCGGAGGTATAGGTCGGGAAGCGAGCTCGTTGGAGGGAGAACTGTGGTGCGACCCAAAACGGTCCAAAAGATGGCCGAAGCTTCCAACGAGTGGCGAACGCTCGTCCGGTGTCAGAAACCACTGGAAATGCACTTGCAGCGAAGGAAACGGGCTGAGCTCGAGGACTTCCGGTGCTCGTCCCAAGAAAACGCGAGCGGGAATGCCTCGGACTCAGTTTTCTCGTCCTGGGGTAAAAAGCGGTCCCCCGACGGTTTCTTCACTTTGCTCCGTATTGGTCATAAGTCTTTCGATCTTCGGGTCTCGTGCTCCGAGGACTTCAACCCACACTCCTGGCATGCTCCCTGACACGTTTTTCGGAGGTATAGGTCGGGAAGCGAGCTCGTTGGAGGGAGAACTGTGGTGCGACCCAAAACGGTCCAAAAGATGGCCGAAGCTTCCAACGAGTGGCGAACGCTCGTCCGGTGTCAGAAACCACTGGAAATGCACTTGCAGCGAAGGAAACGGGCTGAGCTCGAGGACTTCCGGTGCTCGTCCCAAGAAAACGCGAGCGGGAATGCCCCGGACTCAGTTTTCTCGTCCTGGGGTAAAAAGCGGTCCCCCGACGGTTTCTTCCCTTTGCTCCGTATTGGTCATAAGTCTTTCGATCTTCGGGTCTCGTGCTCCGAGGACTTCAACCCACACTCCTGGCATGCTCCCTGACACGTTTTTCGGAGGTATAGGTCGGGAAGCGAGCTCGTTGGAGGGAGAACTGTGGTGCGACCCAAAACGGTCCAAAAGATGGCCGAAGCTTCCAACGAGTGGGGAACGCTCGTCCGGTGTCAGAAACCACTGGAAATGCACTTGCAGCGAAGGAAACGGGCTGAGCTCGAGGACTTCCGGTGCTCGTCCCAAGAAAACGCGAGCGGGAATGCCCCGGACTCAGTTTTCTCGTCCTGGGGTAAAAAGGGGTCCCCCGACGGTTTCTTCCCTTTGCTCCGTATTGGTCATAAGTCTTTCGATCTTCGGGTCTCGTGCTCCGAGGACTTCAACCCACACTCCTGGCATGCTCCCTGACACGTTTTCTGGAGGTATAGGTCGGGAAGCGAGCTCGTTGGAGGGAGAACTGTGGTGCGACCCAAAACGGTCCAAAAGATGGTCGAAGCTTCAAACGAGTGGCGAACGCTCGTCCGGTGTCAGAAACCACTGGAAATGCACTTGCAGCGAAGGAAACGGGCGGAGCTCGAGGACTTCCGGTGCTCGTCCCAAGAACACGCGAGCGGGAATGCCCCGGACTCAGTTTTCTCGTCCTGGGGTAAAAAGCGGTCCCTCGACGGTTTCTTCCCTTTGCTCCGTATTGGTCATAAGTCTTTCGATCTTCGGGTCTCGTGCTCCGAGGACTTCAACCCACACTCCTGGCATGCTCCCTGACACGTTTTCCGGAGGTATAGGTCGGGAAGCGAGCTCGTTGGAGGGAGAACTGTGGTGCGACCCAAAACGGTCCAAAAGATGGCCGAAGCTTCCAACGAGTGGCGAACGCTCGTCCGGTGTCAGAAACCACTGGAAATGCACTTGCAGCGAAGGAAACGGGCTGAGCTCGAGGACTTCCGGTGCTCGTCCCAAGAAAACGCGAGCGGGAATGCCCCGGACTCAGTTTTCTCGTCCTGGGGTAAAAAGCGGTCCCCCGACGGTTTCTTCCCTTTGCTCCGTATTGGTCATAAGTCTTTCGATCTTCGGGTCTCGTGCTCCGAGGACTTCAACCCACACTCCTGGCATGCTCCCTGACACGTTTTCCGGAGGTATAGGTCGGGAAGCGAGCTCGTTGGAGGGAGAACTGTGGTGCGACCCAAAACGGTCCAAAAGATGGCCGAAGCTTCCAACGAGTGGCGAACGCTCGTCCGGTGTCAGAAACCACTGGAAATGCACTTGCAGCGAAGGAAACGGGCTGAGCTCGAGGACTTCCGGTGCTCGTCCCAAGAAAACGCGAGCGGGAATGCCCCGGACTCAGTTTTCTCGTCCTGGGGTAAAAAGCGGTCCCCCGACGGTTTCTTCACTTTGCTCCGTATTGGTCATAAGTCTTTCGATCTTCGGGTCTCGTGCTCCGAGGACTTCAACCCACACTCCTGGCATGCTCCCTGACACGTTTTCCGGAGGTATAGGTCGGGAAGCGAGCTCGTTGGAGGGAGAACTGTGGTGCGACCCAAAACGGTCCAAAAGATGGCCGAAGCTTCCAACGAGTGGCGAACGCTCGTCCGGTGTCAGAAACCACTGGAAATGCACTTGCAGCGAAGGAAACGGGCTGAGCTCGAGGACTTCCGGTGCTCGTCCCAAGAAAACGCGAGCGGGAATGCCCCGGACTCAGTTTTCTCGTCCTGGGGTAAAAAGCGGTCCCCCGACGGTTTCTTCCCTTTGCTCCGTATTGGTCATAAGTCTTTCGATCTTCGGGTCTCGTGCTCCGAGGACTTCAACCCACACTCCTGGCATGCTCCCTGACACGTTTTTCGGAGGTATAGGTCGGGAAGCGAGCTCGTTGGAGGGAGAACTGTGGTGCGACCCAAAACGGTCCAAAAGATGGCCGAAGCTTCCAACGAGTGGGGAACGCTCGTCCGGTGTCAGAAACCACTGGAAATGCACTTGCAGCGAAGGAAACGGGCTGAGCTCGAGGACTTCCGGTGCTCGTCCCAAGAAAACGCGAGCGGGAATGCCCCGGACTCAGTTTTCTCGTCCTGGGGTAAAAAGCGGTCCCCCGACGGTTTCTTCCCTTTGCTCCGTATTGGTCATAAGTCTTTCGATCTTCGGGTCTCGTGCTCCGAGGACTTCAACCCACACTCCTGGCATGCTCCCTGACACGTTTTCCGGAGGTATAGGTCGGGAAGCGAGCTCGTTGGAGGGAGAACTGTGGTGCGACCCAAAACGGTCCAAAAGATGGCCGAAGCTTCCAACGAGTGGCGAACGCTCGTCCGGTGTCAGAAACCACTGGAAATGCACTTGCAGCGAAGGAAACGGGCTGAGCTCGAGGACTTCCGGTGCTCGTCCCAAGAAAACGCGAGCGGGAATGCCCCGGACTCAGTTTTCTCGTCCTGGGTAAAAAGCGGTCCCCCGACGGTTTCTTCCCTTTGCTCCGTATTGGTCATAAGTCTTTCGATCTTCGGGTCTCGTGCTCCGAGGACTTCAACCCACACTCCTGGCATGCTCCCTGACACGTTTTCCGGAGGTATAGGTCGGGAAGCGAGCTCGTTGGAGGGAGAACTGTGGTGCGACCCAAAACGGTCCAAAAGATGGCCGAAGCTTCCAACGAGTGGCGAACGCTCGTCCGGTGTCAGAAACCACTGGAAATGCACTTGCAGCGAAGGAAACGGGCTGAGCTCGAGGACTTCCGGTGCTCGTCCCAAGAAAACGCGAGCGGGAATGCCCCGGACTCAGTTTTCTCGTCCTGGGGTAAAAAGCGGTCCCCCGACGGTTTCTTCCCTTTGCTCCGTATTGGTCATAAGTCTTTCGATCTTCGGGTCTCGTGCTCCGAGGACTTCAACCCACACTCCTGGCATGCTCCCTGACACGTTTTCCGGAGGTATAGGTCGGGAAGCGAGCTCGTTGGAGGGAGAACTGTGGTGCGACCCAAAACGGTCCAAAAGATGGCCGAAGCTTCCAACGAGTGGCGAACGCTCGTCCGGTGTCAGAAACCACTGGAAATGCACTTGCAGCGAAGGAAACGGGCTGAGCTCGTGGACTTCCGGTGCTCGTCCCAAGAAAACGCGAGCGGGAATGCCCCGGACTCAGTTTTCTCGTCCTGGGGTAAAAAGCGGTCCCCGACGGTTTCTTCCCTTTGCTCCGTATTGGTCATAACTCTTTCGATCTTTGGGTCTCGTGCTCCGAGGACTTCAACCCACACTCCTGGCATGCTCCCTGACACGTTTTCCGGAGGTATAGGTCGGGAAGCGAGCTCGTTGGAGGGAGAACTGTGGTGCGACCCAAAACGGTCCAAAAGATGGCCGAAGCTTCCAACGAGTGGCGAACGCTCGTCCGGTGTCAGAAACCACTGGAAATGCACTTGCAGCGAAGGAAACGGGCTGAGCTCGAGGACTTCCGGTGCTCGTCCCAAGAAAACGCGAGCGGGAATGCCCCGGACTCAGTTTTCTCGTCCTGGGGTAAAAAGCGGTCCCCCGACGGTTTCTTCCCTTTGCTCCGTATTGGTCATAAGTCTTTCGATCTTCGGGTCTCGTGCTCCGAGGACTTCAACCCACACTCCTGGCATGCTCCCTGACACGTTTTCCGGAGGTATAGGTCGGGAAGCGAGCTCGTTGGAGGGAGAACTGTGGTGCGACCCAAAACGGTCCAAAAGATGGCCGAAGCTTCCAACGAGTGGGGAACGCTCGTCCGGTGTCAGAAACCACTGGAAATGCACTTGCAGCGAAGGAAACGGGCTGAGCTCGAGGACTTCCAGTGCTCGTCCCAAGAAAACGCGAGCGGGAATGCCCCGGACTCAGTTTTCTCGTCCTGGGGTAAAAAGCGGTCCCCCGACGGTTTCTTCCCTTTGCTCCGTATTGGTCATAAGTCTTTCGATCTTCGGGTCTCGTGCTCCGAGGACTTCAACCCACACTCCTGGCATGCTCCCTGACACGTTTTTCGGAGGTATAGGTCGGGAAGCGAGCTCGTTGGAGGGAGAACTGTGGTGCGACCCAAAACGGTCCAAAAGATGGCCGAAGCTTCCAACGAGTGGGGAACGCTCGTCCGGTGTCAGAAACCACTGGAAATGCACTTGCAGCGAAGGAAACGGGCTGAGCTCGAGGACTTCCGGTGCTCGTCCCAAGAAAACGCGAGCGGGAATGCCCCGGACTCAGTTTTCTCGTCCTGGGGTAAAAAGCGGTCCCCCGACGGTTTCTTCCCTTTGCTCCGTATTGGTCATAAGTCTTTCGATCTTCGGGTCTCGTGCTCCGAGGACTTCAACCCACACTCCTGGCATGCTCCCTGACACGTTTTCCGGAGGTATAGGTCGGGAAGCGAGCTCGTTGGAGGGAGAACTGTGGTGCGACCCAAAACGGTCCAAAAGATGGCCGAAGCTTCCAACGAGTGGCGAACGCTCGTCCGGTGTCAGAAACCACTGGAAATGCACTTGCAGCGAAGGAAACGGGCTGAGCTCGAGGACTTCCGGTGCTCGTCCCAAGAAAACGCGAGCGGGAATGCCCCGGACTCAGTTTTCTCGTCCTGGGTAAAAAGCGGTCCCCCGACGGTTTCTTCCCTTTGCTCCGTATTGGTCATAAGTCTTTCGATCTTCGGGTCTCGTGCTCCGAGGACTTCAACCCACACTCCTGGCATGCTCCCTGACACGTTTTCCGGAGGTATAGGTCGGGAAGCGAGCTCGTTGGAGGGAGAACTGTGGTGCGACCCAAAACGGTCCAAAAGATGGCCGAAGCTTCCAACGAGTGGCGAACGCTCGTCCGGTGTCAGAAACCACTGGAAATGCACTTGCAGCGAAGGAAACGGGCTGAGCTCGAGGACTTCCGGTGCTCGTCCCAAGAAAACGCGAGCGGGAATGCCCCGGACTCAGTTTTCTCGTCCTGGGGTAAAAAGCGGTCCCCCGACGGTTTCTTCCCTTTGCTCCGTATTGGTCATAAGTCTTTCGATCTTCGGGTCTCGTGCTCCGAGGACTTCAACCCACACTCCTGGCATGCTCCCTGACACGTTTTCCGGAGGTATAGGTCGGGAAGCGAGCTCGTTGGAGGGAGAACTGTGGTGCGACCCAAAACGGTCCAAAAGATGGCCGAAGCTTCCAACGAGTGGCGAACGCTCGTCCGGTGTCAGAAACCACTGGAAATGCACTTGCAGCGAAGGAAACGGGCTGAGCTCGTGGACTTCCGGTGCTCGTCCCAAGAAAACGCGAGCGGGAATGCCCCGGACTCAGTTTTCTCGTCCTGGGGTAAAAAGCGGTCCCCGACGGTTTCTTCCCTTTGCTCCGTATTGGTCATAACTCTTTCGATCTTTGGGTCTCGTGCTCCGAGGACTTCAACCCACACTCCTGGCATGCTCCCTGACACGTTTTCCGGAGGTATAGGTCGGGAAGCGAGCTCGTTGGAGGGAGAACTGTGGTGCGACCCAAAACGGTCCAAAAGATGGCCGAAGCTTCCAACGAGTGGCGAACGCTCGTCCGGTGTCAGAAACCACTGGAAATGCACTTGCAGCGAAGGAAACGGGCTGAGCTCGAGGACTTCCGGTGCTCGTCCCAAGAAAACGCGAGCGGGAATGCCCCGGACTCAGTTTTCTCGTCCTGGGGTAAAAAGCGGTCCCCCGACGGTTTCTTCCCTTTGCTCCGTATTGGTCATAAGTCTTTCGATCTTCGGGTCTCGTGCTCCGAGGACTTCAACCCACACTCCTGGCATGCTCCCTGACACGTTTTCCGGAGGTATAGGTCGGGAAGCGAGCTCGTTGGAGGGAGAACTGTGGTGCGACCCAAAACGGTCCAAAAGATGGCCGAAGCTTCCAACGAGTGGGGAACGCTCGTCCGGTGTCAGAAACCACTGGAAATGCACTTGCAGCGAAGGAAACGGGCTGAGCTCGAGGACTTCCAGTGCTCGTCCCAAGAAAACGCGAGCGGGAATGCCCCGGACTCAGTTTTCTCGTCCTGGGGTAAAAAGCGGTCCCCCGACGGTTTCTTCCCTTTGCTCCGTATTGGTCATAAGTCTTTCGATCTTCGGGTCTCGTGCTCCGAGGACTTCAACCCACACTCCTGGCATGCTCCCTGACACGTTTTCCGGAGGTATAGGTCGGGAAGCGAGCTCTTGGAGGGAGAACTGTGGTGCGACCCAAAACGGTCCAAAAGATGGCCGAAGCTTCCAACGAGTGGCGAACGCTCGTCCGGTGTCAGAAACCACTGGAAATGCACTTGCAGCGAAGGAAACGGGCTGAGCTCGAGGACTTCCGGTGCTCGTCCCAAGAAAACGCGAGCGGGAATGCCCCGGACTCAGTTTTCTCGTCCTGGGGTAAAAAGCGGTCCCCCGACGGTTTCTTCCCTTTGCTCCGTATTGGTCATAAGTCTTTCGATCTTCGGGTCTCGTGCTCCGAGGACTTCAACCCACACTCCTGGCATGCTCCCTGACACGTTTTCCGGAGGTATAGGTCGGGAAGCGAGCTCGTTGGAGGGAGAACTGTGGTGCGACCCAAAACGGTCCAAAAGATGGCCGAAGCTTCCAACGAGTGGGGAACGCTCGTCCGGTGTCAGAAACCACTGGAAATGCACTTGCAGCGAAGGAAACGGGCTGAGCTCGAGGACTTCCGGTGCTCGTCCCAAGAAAACGCGAGCGGGAATGCCCCGGACTCAGTTTTTTCGTCCTGGGGTAAAAAGCGGTCCCCCGACGGTTTCTTCCCTTTGCTCCGTATTGGTCATAAGTCTTTCGATCTTCGGGTCTCGTGCTCCGAGGACTTCAACCCACACTCCTGGCATGCTCCCTGACACGTTTTCCGGAGGTATAGGTCGGGAAGCGAGCTCGTTGGAGGGAGAACTGTGGTGCGACCCAAAACGGTCCAAAAGATGGCCGAAGCTTCCAACGAGTGGGGAACGCTCGTCCGGTGTAAGAAACCACTGGAAATGCACTTGCAGCGAAGGAAACGGGCTGAGCTCGAGGACTTCCGGTGCTCGTCCCAAGAAAACGCGAGCGGGAATGCCCCGGACTCAGTTTTTTCGTCCTGGGGTAAAAAGCGGTCCCCCGACGGTTTCTTCCCTTTGCTCCGTATTGGTCATAACTCTTTCGATCTTCGGGTCTCGTGCTCCGAGGACTTCAACCCACACTCCTGGCATGCTCCCTGACACGTTTTCCGGAGGTATAGGTCGGGAAGTGAGCTCGTTGGAGGGAGAACTGTGGTGCGACCCAAAACGGTCCAAAAGATGGCCGAAGCTTCCAACGAGTGGCGAACGCTCGTCCGGTGTCAGAAACCACTGGAAATGCACTTACAGCGAAGGAAACGGGCTGAGCTCGAGGACTTCCGGTGCTCCTCCCAAGAAAACGCGAGCGGGAATGCCCCGGACTCAGTTTTCTCGTCCTGGGGTAAAAAGCGGTCCCCCGACGGTTTCTTCCCTTTGCTCCGTATTGGTCATAAGTCTTTCGATCTTCGGGTCTCGTGCTCCGAGGACTTCAACCCACACTCCTGGCATGCTCCCTGACACGTTTTCCGGAGGTATAGGTCGGGAAGCGAGCTCGTTGGAGGGAGAACTGTGGTGCGACCCAAAACGGTCCAAAAGATGGCCGAAGCTTCCAACGAGTGGCGAACGCTCGTCCGGTGTCAGAAACCACTGGAAATGCACTTGCAGCGAAGGAAACGGGCTGAGCTCGAGGACTTCCGGTGCTCGTCCCAAGAAAACGCGAGCGGGAATGCCCCGGACTCAGTTTTCTCGTCCTGGGGTAAAAAGCGGTCCCCCGACGGTTTCTTCCCTTTGCTCCGTATTGGTCATAAGTCTTTCGATCTTCGGGTCTCGTGCTCCGAGGACTTCAACCCACACTCCTGGCATGCTCCCTGACACGTTTTCCGGAGGTATAGGTCGGGAAGCGAGCTCGTTGGAGGGAGAACTGTGGTGCGACCCAAAACGGTCCAAAAGATGGCCGAAGCTTCCAACGAGTGGCGAACGCTCGTCCGGTGTCAGAAACCACTGGAAATGCACTTGCAGCGAAGGAAAAGGGCTGAGCTCGTGGACTTCCGGTGCTCGTCCCAAGAAAACGCGAGCGGGAATGCCCCGGACTCAGTTTTCTCGTCCTGGGGTAAAAAGCGGTCCCCCGACGGTTTCTTCCCTTTGCTCCGTATTGGTCATAACTCTTTCGATCTTCGGGTCTCGTGCTCCGAGGACTTCAACCCACACTCCTGGCATGCTCCCTGACACGTTTTCCGGAGGTATAGGTCGGGAAGCGAGCTCGTTGGAGGGAGAACTGTGGTGCGACCCAAAACGGTCCAAAAGATGGCCGAAGCTTCCAACGAGTGGCGAACGCTCGTCCGGTGTCAGAAACCACTGGAAATGCACTTGCAGCGAAGGAAACGGGCTGAGCTCGAGGACTTCCGGTGCTCGTCCCAAGAAAACGCGAGCGGGAATGCCCCGGACTCAGTTTTCTCGTCCTGGGGTAAAAAGCGGTCCCCCGACGGTTTCTTCCCTTTGCTCCGTATTGGTCATAAGTCTTTCGATCTTCGGGTCTCGTGCTCCGAGGACTTCAACCCACACTCCTGGCATGCTCCCTGACACGTTTTCCGGAGGTATAGGTCGGGAAGCGAGCTCGTTGGAGGGAGAACTGTGGTGCGACCCAAAACGGTCCAAAAGATGGCCGAAGCTTCCAACGAGTGGGGAACGCTCGTCCGGTGTCAGAAACCACTGGAAATGCACTTGCAGCGAAGGAAACGGGCTGAGCTCGAGGACTTCCGGTGCTCGTCCCAAGAAAACGCGAGCGGGAATGCCCCGGACTCAGTTTTTTCGTCCTGGGGTAAAAAGCGGTCCCCCGACGGTTTCTTCCCTTTGCTCCGTATTGGTCATAAGTCTTTCGATCTTCGGGTCTCGTGCTCCGAGGACTTCAACCCACACTCCTGGCATGCTCCCTGACACGTTTTCCGGAGGTATAGGTCGGGAAGCGAGCTCGTTGGAGGGAGAACTGTGGTGCGACCCAAAACGGTCCAAAAGATGGCCGAAGCTTCCAACGAGTGGGGAACGCTCGTCCGGTGTCAGAAACCACTGGAAATGCACTTGCAGCGAAGGAAACGGGCTGAGCTCGAGGACTTCCGGTGCTCGTCCCAAGAAAACGCGAGCGGGAATGCCCCGGACTCAGTTTTTTCGTCCTGGGGTAAAAAGCGGTCCCCCGACGGTTTCTTCCCTTTGCTCCGTATTGGTCATAACTCTTTCGATCTTCGGGTCTCGTGCTCCGAGGACTTCAACCCACACTCCTGGCATGCTCCCTGACACGTTTTCCGGAGGTATAGGTCGGGAAGCGAGCTCGTTGGAGGGAGAACTGTGGTGCGACCCAAAACGGTCCAAAAGATGGCCGAAGCTTCCAACGAGTGGCGAACGCTCGTCCGGTGTCAGAAACCAATGGAAACGCACTTGCAGCGAAGGAAACGGGCTGAGCTCGAGGACTTCCGGTGCTCGTCCTAAGAAAACGCGAGCGGGAATGCCCCGGACTCAGTTTTCTCGTCCTGGGGTAAAAAGCGGTCCCCCGACGGTTTCATCCCTTTGCTCCGTATTGGTCATAAGTCTTTCGATCTTCGGGTCTCGTGCTCCGAGGACTTCAACCCACACTCCTGGCATGCTCCCTGACACGTTTTCCGGAGGTATAGGTCGGGAAGCGAGCTCGTTGGAGGGAGAACTGTGGTGCGACCCAAAACGGTCCAAAAGATGGCCGAAGCTTCCAACGAGTGGCGAACGCTCGTCCGGTGTCAGAAACCACTGGAAATGCACTTGCAGCGAAGGAAACAGGCTGAGCTCGAGGACTTCCGGTGCTCGTCCCAAGAAAACGCGAGCGGGAATGCCCCGGACTCAGTTTTCTCGTGCTGGGGTAAAAAGCGGTCCCCCGACGGTTTCTTCCCTTTGCTCCGTATTGGTCATAAGTCTTTCGATCTTCGGGTCTCGTGCTCCGAGGACTTCAACCCACACTCCTGGCATGCTCCCTGACACGTTTTCCGGAGGTATAGGTCGGGAAGCGAGCTCGTTGGAGGGAGAACTGTGGTGCGACCCAAAACGGTCCAAAAGATGGCCGAAGCTTCCAACGAGTGGCGAACGCTCGTCCGGTGTCAGAAACCAATGGAAACGCACTTGCAGCGAAGGAAACGGGCTGAGCTCGAGGACTTCCGGTGCTCGTCCTAAGAAAACGCGAGCGGGAATGCCCCGGACTCAGTTTTCTCGTCCTGGGGTAAAAAGCGGTCCCCCGACGGTTTCATCCCTTTGCTCCGTATTGGTCATAAGTCTTTCGATCTTCGGGTCTCGTGCTCCGAGGACTTCAACCCACACTCCTGGCATGCTCCCTGACACGTTTTCCGGAGGTATAGGTCGGGAAGCGAGCTCGTTGGAGGGAGAACTGTGGTGCGACCCAAAACGGTCCAAAAGATGGCCGAAGCTTCCAACGAGTGGCGAACGCTCGTCCGGTGTCAGAAACCACTGGAAATGCACTTGCAGCGAAGGAAACGGGCTGAGCTCGAGGACTTCCGGTGCTCGTCCCAAGAAAACGCGAGCGGGAATGCCCCGGACTCAGTTTTCTCGTCCTGGGGTAAAAAGCGGTCCCCCGACGGTTTCTTCCCTTTGCTCCGTATTGGTCATAAGTCTTTCGATCTTCGGGTCTCGTGCTCCGAGGACTTCAACCCGCACTCCTGGCATGCTCCCTGACACGTTTTCCGGAGGTATAGGTCGGGAAGCGAGCTCGTTGGAGGGAGAACTGTGGTGCGACCCAAAACGGTCCAAAAGATGGCCGAAGCTTCCAACGAGTGGCGAACGCTCGTCCGGTGTCAGAAACCACTGGAAATGCACTTGCAGCGAAGGAAACGGGCTGAGCTCGAGGACTTCCGGTGCTCGTCCCAAGAAAACGCGAGCGGGAATGCCCCGGACTCAGTTTTCTCGTGCTGGGGTAAAAAGCGGTCCCCCGACGGTTTCTTCCCTTTGCTCCGTATTGGTCATAAGTCTTTCGATCTTCGGGTCTCGTGCTCCGAGGACTTCAACCCACACTCCTGGCATGCTCCCTGACACGTTTTCCGGAGGTATAGGTCGGGAAGCGAGCTCGTTGGAGGGAGAACTGTGGTGCGACCCAAAACGGTCCAAAAGATGGCCGAAGCTTCCAACGAGTGGCGAACGCTCGTCCGGTGTCAGAAACCACTGGAAATGCACTTGCAGCGAAGGAAACGGGCTGAGCTCGAGGACTTCCGGTGCTCGTCCCAAGAAAACGCGAGCGGGAATGCCCCGGACTCAGTTTTCTCGTCCTGGGGTAAAAAGCGGTCCCCCGACGGTTTCTTCCCTTTGCTCCGTATTGGTCGAAAGTCTTTCGATCTTCGGGTCTCGTGCTCCGAGGACTTCAACCCACACTCCTGGCATGCTCCCTGACACGTTTTCCGGAGGTATAGGTCGGGAAGCGAGCTCGTTGGAGGGAGAACTGTGGTGCGACCCAAAACGGTCCAAAAGATGGCCGAAGCTTCCAACGAGTGGCGAACGCTCGTCCGGTGTCAGAAACCACTGGAAATGCACTTGCAGCGAAGGAAACGGGCTGAGCTCGAGGACTTCCGGTGCTCGTCCCAAGAAAACGCGAGCGGGAATGCCCCGGACTCAGTTTTCTCGTGCTGGGGTAAAAAGCGGTCCCCCGACGGTTTCTTCCCTTTGCTCCGTATTGGTCATAAGTCTTTCGATCTTTTGGTCTCGTGCTCCGAGGACTTCAACCCACACTCCTGGCATGCTCCCTGAAACGTTTTCCGGAGGTATAGGTCGGGAAGCGAGCTCGTTGGAGGGAGAACTGTGGTGCGACCCAAAACGGTCCAAAAGATGGCCGAAGCTTCCAACGAGTGGCGAACGCTCGTCCGGTGTCAAAAACCACTGGAAATGCACTTGCAGCGAAGGAAACGGGCTGAGCTCGAGGACTTCCGGTGCTCGTCCCAAGAAAACGCGAGCGGGAATGCCCCGGACTCAGTTTTCTCGTCCTGGGGTAAAAAGCGGTCCCCCGACGGTTTCTTCCCTTTGCTCCGTATTGGTCATAACTCTTTCGATCTTCGGGTCTCGTGCTCCGAGGACTTCAACCCACACTCCTGGCATGCTCCCTGACACGTTTTCCGGAGGTATCGGTCGGGAAGCGAGCTCGTTGGAGGGAGAACTGTGGTGCGACCCAAAACGGTCCAAAAGATGGCCGAAGCTTCCAACGAGTGGCGAACGCTCGTCCGGTGTCAGAAACCACTGGAAATGCACTTGCAGCGAAGGAAACGGGCTGAGCTTGAGGACTTCCGGTGCTCGTCCCAAGAAAATGCGAGCGGGAATGCCCCGGACTCAGTTTTCTCGTCCTGGGGTAAAAAGCGGTCCCCCGACGGTTTCTTCCCTTTGCTCCGTATTGGTCATAAGTCTTTCGATCTTCGGGTCTCGTGCTCCGAGGACTTCAACCCACACTCCTGGCATGCTCCCTGACACGTTTTCCGGAGGTATAGGTCGGGAAGCGAGCTCGTTGGAGGGAGAACTGTGGTGCGACCCAAAACGGTCCAAAAGATGGCCGAAGCTTCCAACGAGTGGCGAACGCTCGTCCGGTGTCAGAAACCACTGGAAATGCACTTGCAGCGAAGGAAACGGGCTGAGCTCGAGGACTTCCGGTGCTCGTCCCAAGAAAACGCGAGCGGGAATGCCCCGGACTCAGTTTTCTCGTCCTGGGGTAAAAAGCGGTCCCCCGACGGTTTCTTCCCTTTGCTCCGTATTGGTCATAAGTCTTTCGATCTTCGGGTCTCGTGCTCCGAGGACTTCAACCCACACTCCTGGCATGCTCCCTGACACGTTTTCCGGAGGTATAGGTCGGGAAGCGAGCTCGTTGGAGGGAGAACTGTGGTGCGACCCAAAACGGTCCAAAAGATGGCCGAAGCTTCCAACGAGTGGCGAACGCTCGTCCGGTGTCAGAAACCACTGGAAATGCACTTGCAGCGAAGGAAACGGGCTGAGCTCGAGGACTTCTGGTGCTCGTCCCAAGAAAACGCGAGCGGGAATGCCCCGGACTCAGTTTTCTCGTCCTGGGGTAAAAAGCGGTCCCCCGACGGTTTCTTCCCTTTGCTCCGTATTGTTCATAAGTCTTTCGATCTTCGGGTCTCGTGCTCCGAGGACTTCAACCCACACTCCTGGCATGCTCCCTGACACGTTTTCCGGAGGTATAGGTCGGGAAGCGAGCTCGTTGGAGGGAGAACTGTGGTGCGACCCAAAACGGTCCAAAAGATGGCCGAAGCTTCCAACGAGTGGCGAACGCTCGTCCGGTGTCAGAAACCACTGGAAATGCACTTGCAGCGAAGGAAACGGGCTGAGCTCGAGGACTTCCGGTGCTCGTCCCAAGAAAACGCGAGCGGGAATGCCCCGGACTCAGTTTTCTCGTCCTGGGGTAAAAAGCGGTCCCCCGACGGTTTCTTCCCTTTGCTCCGTATTGGTCATAAGTCTTTCGATCTTCGGGTCTCGTGCTCCGAGGACTTCAACCCACACTCCTGGCATGCTCCCTGACACGTTTTCCGGAGGTATAGGTCGGGAAGCGAGCTCTTTGGAGGGAGAACTGTGGTGCGACCCAAAACGGTCCAAAAGATGGCCGAAGCTTCCAACGAGTGGCGAACGCTCGTCCGGTGTCAGAAACCACTGGAAATGCACTTGCAGCGAAGGAAACGGGCTGAGCTCGAGGACTTCCGGTGCTCGTCCCAAGAAAACGCGAGCGGGAATGCCCCGGACTCAGTTTTCTCGTCCTGGGGTAAAAAGCGGTCCCCCGACGGTTTCTTCCCTTTGCTCCGTATTGGTCATAAGTCTTTCGATCTTCGGGTCTCGTGCTCCGAGGACTTCAACCCACACTCCTGGCATGCTCCCTGACACGTTTTCCGGAGGTATAGGTCGGGAAGCGAGCTCGTTGGAGGGAGAACTGTGGTGCGACCCAAAACGGTCCAAAAGATGGCCGAAGCTTCCAACGAGTGGCGAACGCTCGTCCGGTGTCAGAAACCACTGGAAATGCACTTGCAGCGAAGGAAACGGGCTGAGCTCGAGGACTTCCGGTGCTCGTCCCAAGAAAACGCGAGCGGGAATGCCCCGGACTCAGTTTTCTCGTCCTGGGTAAAAAGCGGTCCCCCGACGGTTTCTTCCCTTTGCTCCGTATTGGTCATAAGTCTTTCGATCTTCGGGTCTCGTGCTCCGAGGACTTCAACCCACACTCCTGGCATGCTCCCTGACACGTTTTCCGGAGGTATAGGTCGGGAAGCGAGCTCGTTGGAGGGAGAACTGTGGTGCGACCCAAAACGGTCCAAAAGATGGCCGAAGATTCCAACGAGTGGCGAACGCTCGTCCGGTGTCAGAAACCACTGGAAATGCACTTGCAGCGAAGGAAACGGGCTGAGCTCGAGGACTTCCGGTGCTCGTCCCAAGAAAACGCGAGCGGGAATGCCCCGGACTCAGTTTTCTCGTGCTGGGGTAAAAAGCGGTCCCCCGACGGTTTCTTCCCTTTGCTCCGTATTGGTCGAAAGTCTTTCGATCTTCGGGTCTCGTGCTCCGAGGACTTCAACCCACACTCCTGGCATGCTCCCTGACACGTTTTCCGGAGGTATAGGTCGGGAAGCGAGCTCGTTGGAGGGAGAACTGTGGTGCGACCCAAAACGGTCCAAAAGATGGCCGAAGCTTCCAACGAGTGGCGAACGCTCGTCCGGTGTCAGAAACCACTGGAAATGCACTTGCAGCGAAGGAAACGGGCTGAGCTCGAGGACTTCCGGTGCTCGTCCCAAGAAAACGCGAGCGGGAATGCCCCGGACTCAGTTTTCTCGTGCTGGGGTAAAAAGCGGTCCCCCGACGGTTTCTTCCCTTTGCTCCGTATTGGTCATAAGTCTTTCGATCTTCGGGTCTCGTGCTCCGAGGACTTCAACCCACACTCCTGGCATGCTCCCTGACACGTTTTCCGGAGGTATAGGTCGGGAAGCGAGCTCGTTGGAGGGAGAACTGTGGTGCGACCCAAAACGGTCCAAAAGATGGCCGAAGCTTCCAACGAGTGGCGAACGCTCGTCCGGTGTCAGAAACCAATGGAAACGCACTTGCAGCGAAGGAAACGGGCTGAGCTCGAGGACTTCCGGTGCTCGTCCCAAGAAAACGCGAGCGGGAATGCCCCGGACTCAGTTTTCTCGTCCTGGGGTAAAAAGCGGTCCCCCGACGGTTTCTTCCCTTTGCTCCGTATTGGTCATAAGTCTTTCGATCTTCGGGTCTCGTGCTCCGAGGACTTCAACCCACACTCCTGGCATGCTCCCTGACACGTTTTCCGGAGGTATAGGTCGGGAAGCGACCTCGTTGGAGGGAGAACTGTGGTGCGACCCAAAACGGTCCAAAAGATGGCCGAAGCTTCCAACGAGTGGCGAACGCTCGTCCGGTGTCAGAAACCACTGGAAATGCACTTGCAGCGAAGGAAACGGGCTGAGCTCGAGGACTTCCGGTGCTCGTCCCAAGAAAACGCGAGCGGGAATGCCCCGGACTCAGTTTTCTCGTGCTGGGGTAAAAAGCGGTCCCCCGACGGTTTCTTCCCTTTGCTCCGTATTGGTCGAAAGTCTTTCGATCTTCGGGTCTCGTGCTCCGAGGACTTCAACCCACACTCCTGGCATGCTCCCTGACACGTTTTCCGGAGGTATAGGTCGGGAAGCGAGCTCGTTGGAGGGAGAACTGTGGTGCGACCCAAAACGGTCCAAAAGATGGCCGAAGCTTCCAACGAGTGGCGAACGCTCGTCCGGTGTCAGAAACCACTGGAAATGCACTTGCAGCGAAGGAAACGGGCTGAGCTCGAGGACTTCCGGTGCTCGTCCCAAGAAAACGCGAGCGGGAATGCCCCGGACTCAGTTTTCTCGTGCTGGGGTAAAAAGCGGTCCCCCGACGGTTTCTTCCCTTTGCTCCGTATTGGTCATAAGTCTTTCGATCTTCGGGTCTCGTGCTCCGAGGACTTCAACCCACACTCCTGGCATGCTCCCTGACACGTTTTCCGGAGGTATAGGTCGGGAAGCGAGCTCGTTGGAGGGAGAACTGTGGTGCGACCCAAAACGGTCCAAAAGATGGCCGAAGCTTCCAACGAGTGGCGAACGCTCGTCCGGTGTCAGAAACCAATGGAAACGCACTTGCAGCGAAGGAAACGGGCTGAGCTCGAGGACTTCCGGTGCTCGTCCCAAGAAAACGCGAGCGGGAATGCCCCGGACTCAGTTTTCTCGTCCTGGGGTAAAAAGCGGTCCCCCGACGGTTTCTTCCCTTTGCTCCGTATTGGTCATAAGTCTTTCGATCTTCGGGTCTCGTGCTCCGAGGACTTCAACCCACACTCCTGGCATGCTCCCTGACACGTTTTCCGGAGGTATAGGTCGGGAAGCGACCTCGTTGGAGGGAGAACTGTGGTGCGACCCAAAACGGTCCAAAAGATGGCCGAAGCTTCCAACGAGTGGCGAACGCTCGTCCGGTGTCAGAAACCACTGGAAATGCACTTGCAGCGAAGGAAACGGGCTGAGCTCGAGGACTTCCGGTGCTCGTCCCAAGAAAACGCGAGCGGGAATGCCCCGGACTCAGTTTTCTCGTCCTGGGGTAAAAAGCGGTCCCCCGACGGTTTCTTCCCTTTGCTCCGTATTGGTCATAAGTCTTTCGATCTTCGGGTCTCGTGCTCCGAGGACTTCAACCCACACTCCTGGCATGCTCCCTGACACGTTTTCCGGAGGTATAGGTCGGGAAGCGAGCTCGTTGGAGGGAGAACTGTGGTGCGACCCAAAACGGTCCAAAAGATGGCCGAAGCTTCCAACGAGTGGCGAACGCTCGTCCGGTGTCAGAAACCACTGGAAATGCACTTGCAGCGAAGGAAACGGGCTGAGCTCGAGGACTTCTGGTGCTCGTCCCAAGAAAACGCGAGCGGGAATGCCCCGGACTCAGTTTTCTCGTGCTGGGGTAAAAAGCGGTCCCCCGACGGTTTCTTCCCTTTGCTCCGTATTGGTCATAAGTCTTTCGATCTTCGGGTCTCGTGCTCCGAGGACTTCAACCCACACTCCTGGCATGCTCCCTGAAACGTTTTCCGGAGGTATAGGTCGGGAAGCGAGCTCGTTGGAGGGAGAACTGTGGTGCGACCCAAAACGGTCCAAAAGATGGCCGAAGCTTCCAACGAGTGGCGAACGCTCGTCCGGTGTCAGAAACCACTGGAAATGCACTTGCAGCGAAGGAAACGGGCTGAGTTCGAGGACTTCCGGTGCTCGTCCCAAGAAAACGCGAGCGGGAATGCCCCGGACTCAGTTTTCTCGTCCTGGGGTAAAAAGCGGTCCCCCGACGGTTTCTTCCCTTTGCTCCGTATTGGTCATAACTCTTTCGATCTTCGGGTCTCGTGCTCCAAGGACTTCAACCCACACTCCTGGCATGCTCCCTGACACGTTTTCCGGAGGTATCGGTCGGGAAGCGAGCTCGTTGGAGGGAGAACTGTGGTGCGACCCAAAACGGTCCAAAAGATGGCCGAAGCTTCCAACGAGTGGCGAACGCTCGTCCGGTGTCAGAAACCACTGGAAATGCACTTGCAGCGAAGGAAACGGGCTGAGCTCGAGGACTTCCGGTGCTCGTCCCAAGAAAATGCGAGCGGGAATGCCCCGGACTCAGTTTTCTCGTCCTGGGGTAAAAAGCGGTCCCCCGACGGTTTCTTCCCTTTGCTCCGTATTGGTCATAACTCTTTCGATCTTCGGGTCTCGTGCTCCGAGGACTTCAACCCACACTCCTGGCATGCTCCCTGACACGTTTTCCGGAGGTATAGGTCGGGAAGCGAGCTCGTTGGAGGGAGAACTGTGGTGCGACCCAAAACGGTCCAAAATATGGCCGAAGCTTCCAACGAGTGGCGAACGCTCGTCCGGTGTCAGAAACCACTGGAAATGCACTTGCAGCGAAGGAAACGGGCTGAGCTCGAGGACTTCCGGTGCTCGTCCCAAGAAAACGCGAGCGGGAATGCCCCGGACTCAGTTTTCTCGTCCTGGGGTAAAAAGCGGTCCCCCGACGGTTTCTTCCCTTTGCTCCGTATTGGTCGAAAGTCTTTCGATCTTCGGGTCTCGTGCTCCGAGGACTTCAACCCACACTCCTGGCATGCTCCCTGACACGTTTTCCGGAGGTATAGGTCGGGAAGCGAGCTCGTTGGAGGGAGAACTGTGGTGCGACCCAAAACGGTCCAAAAGATGGTCGAAGCTTCCAACGAGTGGCGAACGCTCGTCCGGTGTCAGAAACCACTGGAAATGCACTTGCAGCGAAGGAAACGGGCTGAGCTCGAGGACTTCCGGTGCTCGTCCCAAGAAAACGCGAGCGGGAATGCCCCGGACTCAGTTTTCTCGTCCTGGGGTAAAAAGCGGTCCCCCGACGGTTTCTTCCCTTTGCTCCGTATTGGTCATAAGTCTTTCGATCTTCGGGTCTCGTGCTCCGAGGACTTCAACCCACACTCCTGGCATGCTCCCTGACACGTTTTCCGGAGGTATAGGTCGGGAAGCGAGCTCGTTGGAGGGAGAACTGTGGTGCGACCCAAAACGGTCCAAAAGATGGCCGAAGCTTCCAACGAGTGGCGAACGCTCGTCCGGTGTCAGAAACCACTGGAAATGCACTTGCAGCGAAGGAAACGGGCTGAGCTCGAGGACTTCCGGTGCTCGTCCCAAGAAAACGCGAGCGGGAATGCCCCGGACTCAGTTTTCTCGTGCTGGGGTAAAAAGCGGTCCCCCGACGGTTTCTTCCCTTTGCTCCGTATTGGTCATAAGTCTTTCGATCTTCGGGTCTCGTGCTCCGAGGACTTCAACCCACACTCCTGGCATGCTCCCTGACACGTTTTCCGGAGGTATAGGTCGGGAAGCGACCTCGTTGGAGGGAGAACTGTGGTGCGACCCAAAACGGTCCAAAAGATGGCCGAAGCTTCCAACGAGTGGCGAACGCTCGTCCGGTGTCAGAAACCACTGGAAATGCACTTGCAGCGAAGGAAACGGGCTGCGCTAGAGAACTTCCGGTGCTCGTCCCAAGAAAACGCGAGCGGTAATGCCCCGGACTCAGTTTTCTCGTCCTGGGGTAAAAAGCGGTCCCCCGACGGTTTCTTCCCTTTGCTCCGTATTGGTCATAAGTCTTTCGGTCTTCGAGTCTCGTGCTCCGAGGACTTCAACCCACACTCCTGGCATGTTCCCTGACACGTTTTCCGGAGGTATAGGTCGGGAAGCGAGCTCGTTGGAGGGAGAACTGTGGTGCGACCCAAAACGGTCCAAAAGATGCCCGAAGCTTCCAACGAGTGGCGAACGCTCGTCCGGTGTCAGAAACCACTGGAAATACACTTGTAGCGAAGGAAACAGGCTGAGCTCGAGGACTTTCCGTGCTCGTCCCAAGAAAACGCGAGCGGGAATGCCCCGGACTCCGTTTTCTCGTCCTGGGGTAAAAAGCGGTCCCCCGACGGTGTCTTCCCTTTGCTCCGTATTGGTCATAAGTCTTTCGGTCTTCGTGTCTCGTGCTCCGAGGACTTTAACCCACACTCCTGGCATGTTCCCTGACACGTTTTCCGGAGGTATAGGTCGGGAAGCGAGCTCGTTGGAGGGAGAACTGTGGTGCGACCCAAAACGGTCCAAAAGATGGCCGAAGCTTCCAACGAGTGGCGAACGCTCGTCCGGTGTCAGAAACCACTGGAAATGCACTTGCAGCGAAGGAAACGGGCTGAGCTCGAGGACTTCCGGTGCTCGTCCCAAGAAAACGCGAGCGGGAATGCCCCGGACTCAGTTTTCTCGTCCTGGGGTAAAAAGCGGTCCCCCGAACGTTTCTTCCCTTTGCTCCGTATTGGTCATAAGTCTTTCGATCTTCGGGTCTCGTGCTCCGAGGACTTCAACCCACACTCCTGGCATGCTCCCTGACACGTTTTCCGGAGGTATAGGTCGGGAAGCGAGCTCGTTGGAGGGAGAACTGTGGTGCGACCCAAAACGGTCCAAAAGATGGCCGAAGCTTCCAACGAGTGGCGAACGCTCGTCCGGTGTCAGAAACCACTGGAAATGCACTTGCAGCGAAGGAAACGGGCTTAGCTCGAGGACTTCCGGTGCTCGTCCCAAGAAAACGCGAGCGGGAATGCCCCAGACTCAGTTTTCTCGTCCTGGGGTAAAAAGCGGTCCCCCGACGGTTTCTTCCCTTTGCTCCGTATTGGTCATAAGTCTTTCGATCTTCGGGTCTCGTGCTCCGAGGACTTCTACCCACACTCCTGGCATGCTCCCTGACACGTTTTCCGGAGGTATAGGTCGGGAAGCGAGCTCGTTGGAGGGAGAACTGTGGTGCGACCCAAAACGGTCCAAAAGATGGCCGAAGCTTCCAACGAGTGGCGAACGCTCGTCCGGTGTCAGAAACCACTGGAAATGCACTTGCAGCGAAGGAAACGGGCTGAGCTCGAGGACTTCCGGTGCTCGTCCCAAGAAAACGCGAGCGGGAATGCCCCGGACTCAGTTTTCTCGTCCTGGGGTAAAAAGCGGTCCCCCGACGGTTTCTTCCCTTTGCTCCGTATTGGTCATAAGTCTTTCGATCTTCGGGTCTCGTGCTCCGAGGACTTCAACCCACACTCCTGGCATGCTCCCTGACACGTTTTCCGGAGGTATAGGTCGGGAAGCGAGCTCGTTGGAAGGAGAACTGTGGTGCGACCCAAAACGGTCCAAAAGATGGCCGAAGCTTCCAACGAGTGGCGAACGCTCGTCCGGTGTCAGAAGCCACTGGAAATGCACTTGCAGCGAAGGAAACGGGCTGAGCTCGAGGACTTCCGGTGCTCGTCCCAAGAAAACGCGAGCGGGAATGCCCCGGACTCAGTTTTCTCGTCCTGGGGTAAAAAGCGGTCCCCCGACGGTTTCTTCCCTTTGCTCCGTATTGGTCGAAAGTCTTTCGATCTTCGGGTCTCGTGCTCCGAGGACTTCAACCCACACTCCTGGCATGCTCCCTGACACGTTTTCCGGAGGTATAGGTCGGGAAGCGAGCTCGTTGGAGGGAAAACTGTGGTGCGACCCAAAACGGTCCAAAAGATGGCCGAAGCTTCCAACGAGTGGCGAACGCTCGTCCGGTGTCAGAAGCCACTGGAAATGCACTTGCAGCGAAGGAAACGGGCTGAGCTCGAGGACTTCCGGTGCTCGTCCCAAGAAAACGCGAGCGGGAATGCCCCGGACTCAGTTTTCTCGTCCTGGGGTAAAAAGCGGTCCCCCGACGGTTTCTTCCCTTTGCTCCGTATTGGTCATAAGTCTTTCGATCTTCGGGTCTCGTGCTCCGAGGACTTCAACCCACACTCCTGGCATGCTCCCTGACACGTTTTTCGGAGGTATAGGTCGGGAAGCGAGCTCGTTGGAGGGAGAACTGTGGTGCGACCCAAAACGGTCCAAAAGATGGCCGAAGCTTCCAACGAGTGGCGAACGCTCGTCCGGTGTCAGAAACCACTGGAAATGCACTTGCAGCGAAGGAAACGGGCTGAGCTCGAGGACCTCCGGTGCTCTTCCCAAGAAAACGCGAGCGGGAATGCCCCGGACTCAGTTTTCTCGTCCTGGGGTAAAAAGCGGTCCCCCGACGGTTTCTTCCCTTTGCTCCGTATTGGTCATAAGTCTTTCGATCTTCGGGTCTCGTGGTCCGAGGACTTCAACCCACACTCCTGGCATGCTCCCTGACACGTTTTCCGGAGGTATAGGTCGGGAAGCGAGCTCGTTGGAAGGAGAACTGTGGTGCGACCCAAAACGGTCCAAAAGATGGCCGAAGCTTCCAACGAGTGGCGAACGCTCGTCCGGTGTCAGAAACAACTGGAAATGCACTTGCAGCGAAGGAAACGGGCTGAGCTCGATGACTTCCGGTGCTCGTCCCAAGAAAACGCGAGCGGGAATGCCCCGGACTCAGTTTTCTCGTCCTGGGGTAAAAAGCGGTCCCCCGACGGTTTCTCCCCTTTGCTCCGTATTGGTCATAAGTCTTTCGATCTTCGGGTCTTGTGCTCCGAGGACTTCAACCCACACTCCTGGCATGCTCCCTGACACGTTTTCCGGAGGTATAGGTCGGGAAGCGAGCTCGTTGGAGGGAGAACTGTGGTGCGACCCAAAACGGTCCAAAAGATGGCCGAAGCTTCCAACGAGTGGCGAACGCTCGTCCGGTGTCAGAAACCACTGGAAATGCACTTGCAGCGAAGGAAACGGGCTGAGCTCGAGGACTTCCGGTGCTCGTCCCAAGAAAACGCGAGCGGGAATGCCCCGGACTCAGTTTTCTCGTCCTGGGGTAAAAAGCGGTCCCCCGACGGTTTCTTCCCTTTGCTCCGTATTGGTCATAAGTCTTTCGATCTTCGGGTCTCGTGCTCCGAGGACTTCAACCCACACTCCTGGCATGCTCCCTGACACGTTTTCCGGAGGTATAGGTCGGGAAGCGAGCTCGTTGGAGGGAGAACTGTGGTGCGACCCAAAACGGTCCAAAAGATGGCCGAAGCATCCAACGAGTGGCGAACGCTCGTCCGGTGTCAGAAACCACTGGAAATGCACTTGCAGCGAAGGAAACGGGCTGAGCTCGAGGACTTCCGGTGCTCGTCCAAAGAAAACGCGAGCGGGAATGCGCCGGACTCAGTTTTCTCGTCCTGGGGTAAAAAGCGGTCCCCCGACGGTTTCTTCCCTTTGCTCCGTATTGGTCATAAGTCTTTCGATCTTCGGGTCTTGTGCTCCGAGGACTTCAACCCACACTCCTGGCATGCTCCCTGACACGTTTTCCGGAGGTATAGGTCGGGAAGCGACCTCGTTGGAGGGAGAACTGTGGTGCGACCCAAAACGGTCCAAAAGATGGCCGAAGCTTCCAACGAGTGGCGAACGCTCGTCCGGTGTCAGAAACCACTGGAAATGCACTTGCAGCGAAGGAAACGGGCTGAGCTCGAGGACTTCCGGTGCTCGTCCCAAGAAAACGCGAGCGGGAATGCCCCGGACTCAGTTTTCTCGTCCTGGGGTAAAAAGCGGTCCCCCGACGGTTTCTTCCCTTTGCTCCGTATTGGTCATAAGTCTTTCGATCTTCGGGTCTCGTGCTCCGAGGACTTCAACCCACACTCCTGGCATGCTCCCTCACACGTTTTCCGGAGGTATAGGTCGGGAAGCGAGCTCGTTGGAGGGAGAACTGTGGTGCGACCCAAAACGGTCCAAAAGATGGCCGAAGCTTCCAGCGAGTGGCGAACGCTCCTCCGGTGTCAGAAACCACTGGAAATGCACTTGCAGCGAAGGAAACGGGCTGAGCTCGAGGACTTCCGGTGCTCGTAGCAAGAAAACGCGAGCGGGAATGCCCCGGACTCAGTTTTCTCGTCCTGGGGTAAAAAGCTGTCCCCCGACGGTTTCTTCCCTTTGCTCCGTATTGGTCATAAGTCTTTCGATCTTCGGGTCTCGTGCTCCGAGGACTTCAACCCACACTCCTGGCATGCTCCCTGACACGTTTTCCGGAGGTATAGGTCGGGAAGCGAGCTCGTTGGAGGGAGAACTGTGGTGCGACCCAAAACGGTCCAAAAGATGGCCGAAGCTTCCAACGAGTGGCGAACGCTCGTCCGGTGTCAGAAACCACTGGAAATGCACTTGCAGCGAAGGAAACGGGCTGAGCTCGAGGACTTCCGGTGCTCGTCCCAAGAAAACGCGAGCGGGAATGCCCCGGACTCAGTTTTCTCATCCTGGGGTAAAAAGCGGTCCCCCGACGGTTTCTTCCCTTTGCTCCGTATTGGTCATAAGTCTTTCGATCTTCGGGTCTCGTGCTCCGAGGACTTCAACCCACACTCCTGGCATGCTCCCTGACACGTTTTCCGGAGGTATAGGTCGGGAATGGAGCTCGTTGGAGGGAGAACTGTGGTGCGACCCAAAACGGTCCAAAAGATGGCCGAAGCATCCAACGAGTGGCGAACGCTCGTCCGGTGTCAGAAACCACTGGAAATGCACTTGCAGCGAAGGAAACGGGCTGAGCTCGAGGACTTCCGGTGCTCGTCCAAAAAAAACGCGGGAATGCGCCGGACTCAGTTTTCTGGTCCTGGGGTAAAAAGCGGTCCCCCGACGGTTTCTTCCCTTTGCTCCGTATTGGTCATAAGTCTTTCGATCTTCGGGTCTCGTGCTCCGAGGACTTCAACCCACACTCCTGGCATGCTCCCTGACACGTTTTCCGGAGGTATAGGTCGGGAAACGAGCTCGTTGGAGGGAGAACTGTGGTGCGACCCAAAACGGTCCAAAAGATGGCCGAAGCTTCCAACGAGTGGCGAACGCTCGTCCGGTGTCAGAAACCACTGGAAATGCACTTGCAGCGAAGGAAACGGGCTGAGCTCGAGGACTTCCGGTGCTCGTCCCAAGAAAACGCGAGCGGGAATGCCCCGGACTCAGTTTTCTCGTCCTGGGGTAAAAAGCGGTCCCCCGACGGTTTCTTCCCTTTGCTCCGTATTGATCATAAGTCTTTCGATCTTCGGGTCTCGTGCTCCGAGGACTTCAACCCACACTCCTGGCATGCTCCCTGACACGTTTTCCGGAGGTATAGGTCGGGAAGCGAGCTCGTTGGAGGGAGAACTGTGGTGCGACCCAAAACGGTCCAAAAGATGGCCGAAGCATCCAACGAGTGGCGAACGCTCGTCCGGTGTCAGAAACCACTGGAAATGCACTTGCAGCGAAGGAAACGGGCTGAGCTCGAGGACTTCCGGTGCTCGTCCCAAGAAAACGCGAGCGGGAATGCCCCGGACTCAGTTTTCTCGTCCTGGAGTAAAAAGCGGTCCCCCGACGGTTTCTTCCCTTTGCTCCGTATTGGTCATAAGTCTTTCGATCTTCGGGTCTCGTGCTCCGAGGACTTCAACCCACACTCCTGGCATGCTCCCTGACACGTTTTCCGGAGGTATAGGTCGGGAAGCGAGCTCGTTGGAGGGAGAACTGTGGTGCGACCCAAAACGGTCCAAAAGATGGCCGAAGCTTCCAACGAGTGGCGAACGCTCGTCCGGTGTCAGAAACCACTGGAAATGCACTTGCAGCGAAGGAAACGGGCTGAGCTCGAGGACTTCCGGTGCTCGTCCCAAGAAAACGCGAGCGGGAATGCCCCGGACTCAGTTTTCTCGTCCTGGGGTAAAAAGCGGTCCCCCGACGGTTTCTTCCCTTTGCTCCGTATTGGTCATAAGTCTTTCGATCTTCGGGTCTCGTGCTCCGAGGACTTCAACCCACACTCCTGGCATGCTCCCTGACGCGTTTTCCGGAGGTATAGGTCGGGAAGCGAGCTCGTTGGAGGGAGAACTGTGGTGCGACCCAAAACGGTCCAAAAGATGGCCGAAGCTTCCAACGAGTGGCGAACGCTCGTCCGGTGTCAGAAACCACTGGAAATGCACTTGCAGCGAAGGAAACGGGCTGAGCTCGAGGACTTCCGGTGCTCGTCCCAAGAAAACGCGAGCGGGAGTGCCCCGGACTCAGTTTTCTCGTCCTGGGGTAAAAAGCGGTCCCCCGACGGTTTCTTCCCTTTGCTCCGTATTGGTCATAAGTCTTTCGATCTTCGGGTCTCGTGCTCCGAGGACTTCAACCCACACTCCTGGCATGCTCCCTGACGCGTTTTCCGGAGGTATAGGTCGGGAAGCGAGCTCGTTGGAGGGAGAACTGTGGTGCGACCCAAAACGGTCCAAAAGATGGCCGAAGCTTCCAACGAGTGGCGAACGCTCGTCCGGTGTCAGAAACCACTGGAAATGCACTTGCAGCGAAGGAAACGGGCTGAGCTCGAGGACTTCCGGTGCTCGTCCCAAGAAAACGCGAGCGGGAATGCCCCGGACTCAGTTTTCTAGTCCTGGGTAAAAAGCGGTCCCCCGACGGTTTCTTCCCTTTGCTCCGTATTGGTCATAAGTCTTTCGATCTTCGGGTCTCGTGCTCCGAGGACTTCAACCCACACTCCTGGCATGCTCCCTGACACGTTTTCCGGAGGTATAGGTCGGGAAGCGAGCTCGTTGGAGGGAGAACTGTGGTGCGACCCAAAACGGTCCAAAAGATGGCCGAAGATTCCAACGAGTGGCGAACGCTCGTCCGGTGTCAGAAACCACTGGAAATGCACTTGCAGCGAAGGAAACGGGCTGAGCTCGAGGACTTCCGGTGCTCGTCCCAAGAAAACGCGAGCGGGAGTGCCCCGGACTCAGTTTTCTCGTCCTGGGGTAAAAAGCGGTCCCCCGACGGTTTCTTCCCTTTGCTCCGTATTGGTCATAAGTCTTTCGATCTTCGGGTCTCGTGCTCCGAGGACTTCAACCCACACTCCTGGCATGCTCCCTGACGCGTTTTCCGGAGGTATAGGTCGGGAAGCGAGCTCGTTGGAGGGAGAACTGTGGTGCGACCCAAAACGGTCCAAAAGATGGCCGAAGCTTCCAACGAGTGGCGAACGCTCGTCCGGTGTCAGAAACCACTGGAAATGCACTTGCAGCTAAGGAAACGGGCTGAGCTCGAGGACTTCCGGTGCTCGTCCCAAGAAAACGCGAGCGGGAATGCCCCGGACTCAGTTTTCTCGTCCTGGGGTAAAAAGCGGTCCCCCGACGGTTTCTTCCCTTTGCTCCGTATTGGTCATAAGTCTTTCGATCTTCGGGTCTCGTGCTCCGAGGACTTCAACCCACACTCCTGGCATGCTCCCTGACACGTTTTCCGGAGGTATAGGTCGGGAAGCGAGCTCGTTGGAGGGAGAACTGTGGTGCGACCCAAAACGGTCCAAAAGATTGCCGAAGCTTCCAACGAGTGGCGAACGCTCGTCCGGTGTCAGAAACCACTGGAAATGCACTTGCAGCGAAGGAAACGGGCTGAGCTCGAGGACTTCCGGTGCTCGTCCCAAGAAAACGCGAGCGGGAATGCCCCGGACTCAGTTTTCTCGTCCTGGGGTAAAAAGCGGTCCCCCGACGGTTTCTTCCCTTTGCTCCGTATTGGTCATAAGTCTTTCGATCTTCGGGTCTCGTGCCCCGAGGACTTCAACCCACACTCCTGGCATGCTCCCTGACACGTTTTGCGGAGGTATAGGTCGGGAAGCGAGCTCGTTGGAGGGAGAACTGTGGTGCGACCCAAAACGGTCCAAAAGATGGCCGAAGCTTCCAACGAGTGGCGAACGCTCGTCCGGTGTCAGAAACCACTGGAAATGCACTTGCATCGAAGGAAACGGGCTGAGCTCGAGGACTTCCGGTGCTCGTCCCAAGAAAACGCGAGCGGGAATGCCCCGGACTCAGTTTTCTCGTCCTGGGGTAAAAAGCGGTCCCCCGACGGTTTCTTCCCTTTGCTCCGTATTGGTCATAAGTCTTTCGATCTTCGGGTCTCGTGCTCCGAGGACTTCAACCCACACTCCTGGCATGCTCCCTGACACGTTTTCCGGAGGTATAGGTCGGGAAGCGAGCTCGTTGGAGGGAGAACTGTGGTGCGACCCAAAACGGTCCAAAAGATGGCCGAAGCTTCCAACGAGTGGCGAACGCTCGTCCGGTGTCAGAAACCACTGGAAATGCACTTGCAGCGAAGGAAACGGACTGAGCTCGAGGACTTCCGGTGCTCGTCCCAAGAAAACGCGAGCGGGAATGCCCCGGACTCAGTTTTCTCGTCCTGGGGTAAAAAGCGGTCCCCCGACGGTTTCTTCCCTTTGCTCCGTATTGGTCATAAGTCTTTCGATCTTCGGGTCTCGTGCTCCGAGGACTTCAACCCACACTCCTGGCATGCTCCCTGACGCGTTTTTCGGAGGTATAGGTCGGGAAGCGAGCTCGTTGGAGGGAGAACTGTGGTGCGACCCAAAACGGTCCAAAAGATGGCCGAAGCTTCCAACGAGTGGCGAACGCTCGTCCGGTGTCAGAAACCACTGGAAATGCACTTGCAGCGAAGGAAACGGGCTGAGCTCGAGGACTTCCGGTGCTCGTCCCAAGAAAACGCGAGCGGGAATGCCCCGGACTCAGTTTTCTCGTCCTGGGGTAAAAAGCGGTCCCCCGACGGTTTCTTCCCTTTGCTCCGTATTGGTCATAAGTCTTTCGATCTTCGGGTCTCGTGCTCCGAGGACTTCAACCCACACTCCTGGCATGCTCCCTGACACGTTTTCCGGAGGTATAGGTCGGGAAGCGAGCTCGTTGGAGGGAGAACTGTGGTGCGACCCAAAACGGTCCAAAAGATGGCCGAAGCTTCCAACGAGTGGCGAACGCTCGCTCGGTGTCAGAAACCACTGGAAATGCACTTGCAGCGAAGGAAACGGACTGAGCTCGAGGACTTCCGGTGCTCGTCCCAAGAAAACGCGAGCGGGAATGCCCCGGACTCAGTTTTCTCGTCCTGGGGTAAAAAGCGGTCCCCCGACGGTTTCTTCCCTTTGCTCCGTATTGGTCATAAGTCTTTCGATCTTCGGGTCTCGTGCTCCGAGGACTTCAACCCACACTCCTGGCATGCTCCCTGACACGTTTTTCGGAGGTATAGGTTGGGAAGCGAGCTCGTTGGAGGGAGAACTGTGGTGCGACCCAAAACGGTCCAAAAGATGGCCGAAGCTTCCAACGAGTGGCGAACGCTCGTCCGGTGTCAGAAACCACTGGAAATGCACTTGCAGCGAAGGAAACGGGCTGAGCTCGAGGACTTTCGGTGCTCGTCCCAAGAAAACGCGAGCGGGAATGCCCCGGACTCAGTTTTCTCGTCCTGGTGTAAAAAGCGGTCCCCCGACGGTTTCTTCCCTTTGCTCCGTATTGGTCATAAGTCTTTCGATCTTCGGGTCTCGTGCTCCGAGGACTTCAACCCACACTCCTGGCATGCTCCCTGACACGTTTTTCGGAGGTATAGGTCGGGAAGCGAGCTCGTTGGAGGGAGAACTGTGGTGCGACCCAAAACGGTCCAAAAGATGGCCGAAGCTTCCAACGAGTGGCGAACGCTCGTCCGGTGTCAGAAACCACTGGAAATGCACTTGCAGCGAAGGAAACGGGCTGAGCTCGAGGACTTCCGGTGCTCGTCCCAAGAAAACGCGAGCGGGAATGCCCCGGACTCAGTTTTCTCGTCCTGGGGTAAAAAGCGGTCCCCCGACGGTTTCTTCCCTTTGCTCCGTATTGGTCATAAGTCTTTCGATCTTCGAGTCTCGTGCTCCGAGGACTTCAACCCACACTCCTGGCATGCTCCCTGACACGTTTTCCGGAGGTATAGGTCGGGAAGCGAGCTCGTTGGAGGGAGAACTGTGGTGCGACCCAAAACGGTCCAAAAGATGGCCGAAGCTTCCAACGAGTGGCGAACGCTCGTCCGGTGTCAGAAACCACTGGAAATGCACTTGCAGCGAAGGAAACGGACTGAGCTCGAGGACTTTCGGTGCTCGTCCCAAGAAAACGCGAGCGGGAATGCCCCGGACTCAGTTTTCTCGTCCTGGGGTAAAAAGCGGTCCCCCGACGGTTTCTTCCCTTTGCTCCGTATTGGTCATAAGTCTTTCGATCTTCGGGTCTCGTGCTCCGAGGACTTCAACCCACACTCCTGGCATGCTCCCTGACACGTTTTCCGGAGGTATAGGTCGGGAAGCGAGCTCGTTGGAGGGAGAACTGTGGTGCGACCCAAAACGGTCCAAAAGATGGCCGAAGCTTCCAACGAGTGGCGAACGCTCGTCCGGTGTCAGAAACCACTGGAAATGCACTTGCAGCGAAGGAAACGGGCTGAGCTCGAGGACTTCCGGTGCTCGTCCCAAGAAAACGCGAGCGGGAATGCCCCGGACTCAGTTTTCTCGTCCTGGGGTAAAAAGCGGTCCCCCGACGGTTTCTTCCCTTTGCTCCGTATTGGTCATAAGTCTTTCGATCTTCGGGTCTCGTGCTCCGAGGACTTCAACCCACACTCCTGGCATGCTCCCTGACACGTTTTCCGGAGGTATAGGTCGGGAAGCGAGCTCGTTGGAGGGAGAACTGTGGTGCGACCCAAAACGGTCCAAAAGATGGCCGAAGCTTCCAACGAGTGGCGAACGCTCGTCCGGTGTCAGAAACCACTGGAAATGCACTTGCAGCGAAGGAAACGGGCTGAGCTCGAGGACTTCCGGTGCTCGTCCCAAGAAAACGCGAGCGGGAATGCCCCGGACTCAGTTTTCTCGTCCTGGGGTAAAAAGCGGTCCCCCGACGGTTTCTTCCCTTTGCTCCGTATTGGTCATAAGTCTTTCGATCTTCGGGTCTCGTGCTCCGAGGACTTCAACCCACACTCCTGGCATGCTCCCTGACACGTTTTTCGGAGGTATAGGTTGGGAAGCGAGCTCGTTGGAGGGAGAACTGTGGTGCGACCCAAAACGGTCCAAAAGATGGCCGAAGCTTCCAACGAGTGGCGAACGCTCGTCCGGTGTCAGAAACCACTGGAAATGCACTTGCAGCGAAGGAAACGGGCTGAGCTCGAGGACTTTCGGTGCTCGTCCCAAGAAAACGCGAGCGGGAATGCCCCGGACTCAGTTTTCTCGTCCTGGTGTAAAAAGCGATCCCCCGACGGTTTCTTCCCTTTGCTCCGTATTGGTCATAAGTCTTTCGATCTACGGGTCTCGTGCTTCGAGGACTTCAACCCACACTCCTGGCATGCTCCCTGACACGTTTTTCGGAGGTATAGGTCGGGAAGCGAGCTCGTTGGAGGGAGAACTGTGGTGCGACCCAAAACGGTCCAAAAGATGGCCGAAGCTTCCAACGAGTGGCGAACGCTCGTCCGGTGTCAGAAACCACTGGAAATGCACTTGCAGCGAAGGAAACGGGCTGAGCTCGAGGACTTCCGGTGCTCGTCCCAAGAAAACGCGAGCGGGAATGCCCCGGACTCAGTTTTCTCGTCCTGGGGTAAAAAGCGGTCCCCCGACGGTTTCTTCCCTTTGCTCCGTATTGGTCATAAGTCTTTCGATCTTCGAGTCTCGTGCTCCGAGGACTTCAACCCACACTCCTGGCATGCTCCCTGACACGTTTTTCGGAGGTATAGGTCGGGAAGCGAGCTCGTTGGAGGGAGAACTGTGGTGCGACCCAAAACGGTCCAAAAGATGGCCGAAGCTTCCAACGAGTGGCGAACGCTCGTCCGGTGTCAGAAACCACTGGAAATGCACTTGCAGCGAAGGAAACGGGCTGAGCTCGAGGACTTCCGGTGCTCGTCCCAAGAAAACGCGAGCGGGAATGCCCCGGACTCAGTTTTCTCGTCCTGGGGTAAAAAGCGGTCCCCCGACGGTTTCTTCCCTTTGCTCCGTATTGGTCATAAGTCTTTCGATCTTCGAGTCTCGTGCTCCGAGGACTTCAACCCACACTCCTGGCATGCTCCCTGACACGTTTTCCGGAGGTATAGGTCGGGAAGCGAGCTCGTTGGAGGGAGAACTGTGGTGCGACCCAAAACGGTCCAAAAGATGGCCGAAGCTTCCAACGAGTGGCGAACGCTCGTCCGGTGTCAGAAACCACTGGAAATGCACTTGCAGCGAAGGAAACGGACTGAGCTCGAGGACTTCCGGTGCTCGTCCCAAGAAAACGCGAGCGGGAATGCCCCGGACTCAGTTTTCTCGTCCTGGGGTAAAAAGCGGTCCCCCGACGGTTTCTTCCCTTTGCTCCGTATTGGTCATAAGTCTTTCGATCTTCGGGTCTCGTGCTCCGAGGACTTCAACCCACACTCCTGGCATGCTCCCTGACACGTTTTCCGGAGGTATAGGTCGGGAAGCGAGCTCGTTGGAGGGAGAACTGTGGTGCGACCCAAAACGGTCCAAAAGATGGCCGAAGCTTCCAACGAGTGGCGAACGCTCGTCCGGTGTCAGAAACCACTGGAAATGCACTTGCAGCGAAGGAAACGGGCTGAGCTCGAGGACTTCCGGTGCTCGTCCCAAGAAAACGCGAGCGGGAATGCCCCGGACTCAGTTTTCTCGTCCTGGGGTAAAAAGCGGTCCCCCGACGGTTTCTTCCCTTTGCTCCGTATTGGTCATAAGTCTTTCGATCTTCGGGTCTCGTGCTCCGAGGACTTCAACCCACACTCCTGGCATGCTCCCTGACACGTTTTCCGGAGGTATAGGTCGGGAAGCGAGCTCGTTGGAGGGAGAACTGTGGTGCGACCCAAAACGGTCCAAAAGATGGCCGAAGCTTCCAACGAGTGGCGAACGCTCGTCCGGTGTCAGAAACCACTGGAAATGCACTTGCAGCGAAGGAAACGGGCTGAGCTCGAGGACTTCCGGTGCTCGTCCCAAGAAAACGCGAGCGGGAATGCCCCGGACTCAGTTTTCTCGTCCTGGGGTAAAAAGCGGTCCCCCGACGGTTTCTTCCCTTTGCTCCGTATTGGTCATAAGTCTTTCGATCTTCGGGTCTCGTGCTCCGAGGACTTCAACCCACACTCCTGGCATGCTCCCTGACACGTTTTTCGGAGGTATAGGTTGGGAAGCGAGCTCGTTGGAGGGAGAACTGTGGTGCGACCCAAAACGGTCCAAAAGATGGCCGAAGCTTCCAACGAGTGGCGAACGCTCGTCCGGTGTCAGAAACCACTGGAAATGCACTTGCAGCGAAGGAAACGGGCTGAGCTCGAGGACTTTCGGTGCTCGTCCCAAGAAAACGCGAGCGGGAATGCCCCGGACTCAGTTTTCTCGTCCTGGTGTAAAAAGCGATCCCCCGACGGTTTCTTCCCTTTGCTCCGTATTGGTCATAAGTCTTTCGATCTACGGGTCTCGTGCTTCGAGGACTTCAACCCACACTCCTGGCATGCTCCCTGACACGTTTTTCGGAGGTATAGGTCGGGAAGCGAGCTCGTTGGAGGGAGAACTGTGGTGCGACCCAAAACGGTCCAAAAGATGGCCGAAGCTTCCAACGAGTGGCGAACGCTCGTCCGGTGTCAGAAACCACTGGAAATGCACTTGCAGCGAAGGAAACGGGCTGAGCTCGAGGACTTCCGGTGCTCGTCCCAAGAAAACGCGAGCGGGAATGCCCCGGACTCAGTTTTCTCGTCCTGGGGTAAAAAGCGGTCCCCCGACGGTTTCTTCCCTTTGCTCCGTATTGGTCATAAGTCTTTCGATCTTCGAGTCTCGTGCTCCGAGGACTTCAACCCACACTCCTGGCATGCTCCCTGACACGTTTTCCGGAGGTATAGGTCGGGAAGCGAGCTCGTTGGAGGGAGAACTGTGGTGCGACCCAAAACGGTCCAAAAGATGGCCGAAGCTTCCAACGAGTGGCGAACGCTCGTCCGGTGTCAGAAACCACTGGAAATGCACTTGCAGCGAAGGAAACGGGCTGAGCTCGAGGACTTTCGGTGCTCGTCCCAAGAAAACGCGAGCGGGAATGCCCCGGACTCAGTTTTCTCGTCCTGGTGTAAAAAGCGGTCCCCCGACGGTTTCTTCCCTTTGCTCCGTATTGGTCATAAGTCTTTCGATCTTCGGGTCTCGTGCTCCGAGGACTTCAACCCACACTCCTGGCATGCTCCCTGACACGTTTTTCGGAGGTATAGGTCGGGAAGCGAGCTCGTTGGAGGGAGAACTGTGGTGCGACCCAAAACGGTCCAACAGATGGCCGAAGCTTCCAACGAGTGGCGAACGCTCGTCCGGTGTCAGAAACCACTGGAAATGCACTTGCAGCGAAGGAAACGGGCTGAGCTCGAGGACTTCCGGTGCTCGTCCCAAGAAAACGCGAGCGGGAATGCCCCGGACTCAGTTTTCTCGTCCTGGGGTAAAAAGCGGTCCCCCGACGGTTTCTTCCCTTTGCTCCGTATTGGTCATAAGTCTTTCGATCTTCGAGTCTCGTGCTCCGAGGACTTCAACCCACACTCCTGGCATGCTCCCTGACACGTTTTCCGGAGGTATAGGTCGGGAAGCGAGCTCGTTGGAGGGAGAACTGTGGTGCGACCCAAAACGGTCCAAAAGATGGCCGAAGCTTCCAACGAGTGGCGAACGCTCGTCCGGTGTCAGAAACCACTGGAAATGCACTTGCAGCGAAGGAAACGGACTGAGCTCGAGGACTTCCGGTGCTCGTCCCAAGAAAACGCGAGCGGGAATGCCCCGGACTCAGTTTTCTCGTCCTGGGGTAAAAAGCGGTCCCCCGACGGTTTCTTCCCTTTGCTCCGTATTGGTCATAAGTCTTTCGATCTTCGGGTCTCGTGCTCCGAGGACTTCAACCCACACTCCTGGCATGCTCCCTGACACGTTTTCCGGAGGTATAGGTCGGGAAGCGAGCTCGTTGGAGGGAGAACTGTGGTGCGACCCAAAACGGTCCAAAAGATGGCCGAAGCTTCCAACGAGTGGCGAACGCTCGTCCGGTGTCAGAAACCACTGGAAATGCACTTGCAGCGAAGGAAACGGGCTGAGCTCGAGGACTTCCGGTGCTCGTCCCAAGAAAACGCGAGCGGGAATGCCCCGGACTCAGTTTTCTCGTCCTGGGGTAAAAAGCGGTCCCCCGACGGTTTCTTCCCTTTGCTCCGTATTGGTCATAAGTCTTTCGATCTTCGGGTCTCGTGCTCCGAGGACTTCAACCCACACTCCTGGCATGCTCCCTGACACGTTTTCCGGAGGTATAGGTCGGGAAGCGAGCTCGTTGGAGGGAGAACTGTGGTGCGACCCAAAACGGTCCAAAAGATGGCCGAAGCTTCCAACGAGTGGCGAACGCTCGTCCGGTGTCAGAAACCACTGGAAATGCACTTGCAGCGAAGGAAACGGGCTGAGCTCGAGGACTTCCGGTGCTCGTCCCAAGAAAACGCGAGTGGGAATGCCCCGGACTCAGTTTTCTCGTCCTGGGGTAAAAAGCGGTCCCCCGACGGTTTCTTCCCTTTGCTCCGTATTGGTCATAAGTCTTTCGATCTTCGGGTCTCGTGCTCCGAGGACTTCAACCCACACTCCTGGCATGCTCCCTGATGCGTTTTCCGGAGGTATAGGTCGGGAAGCGAGCTCGTTGGAGGGAGAACTGTGGTGCGACCCAAAACGGTCCAAAAGATGGCCGAAGCTTCCAACGAGTGGCGAACGCTCGTCCGGTGTCAGAAACCACTGGAAATGCACTTGCAGCGAAGGAAATGGGCTGAGCTCGAGGACTTCCGGTGCTCGTCCCAAGAAAACGTGAGCGGGAATGCCCCGGACTCAGTTTTCTCGTCCTGGGGTAAAAAGCGGTCCCCCGACGGTTTCTTCCCTTTGCCCCGTATTGGTCATAAGTCTTTCGATCTTTGGGTCTCGTGCTCCAAGGACTTCAACCCACACTCCTGGCATGCTCCCTGACACGTTTTCCGGAGGTATAGGTCGGGTAGCAACTCGTTGGAGGGAGAACTGTGGTGCGACCCAAAACGGTCCAAAAGATGGCCGAAGCTTCCAACGAGTGGCGAACGCTCGTCCGGTGTCAGAAACCACTGGAAATGCACTTGCAGCGAAGGAAACGGGCTGAGCTCGAGGACTTCCGGTGCTCGTCCCAAGAAAACGCGAGCGGGAATGCCCCGGACTCAGTTTTCTCGTCCTGGGGTAAAAAGCGGTCCCCCGACGGTTTCTTCCCTTTGCTCCGTATTGGTCATAAGTCTTTCGATCTTCGGGTCTCGTGCTCCGAGGACTTCAACCCACACTCCTGGCATGCTCCCTGACACGTTTTCCGGAGGTATAGGTCGGGAAGCGAGCTCGTTGGAGGGAGAACTGTGGTGCGACCCAAAACGGTCCAAAAGATGGCCGAAGCTTCCAACGAGTGGCGAACGCTCGTCCGGTGTCAGAAACCACTGGAAATGCACTTGCAGCGAAGGAAACGGGCTGAGCTCGAGGACTTCCGGTGCTCGTCCCAAGAAAACGCGAGTGGGAATGCCCCGGACTCAGTTTTCTCGTCCTGGGGTAAAAAGCGGTCCCCCGACGGTTTCTTCCCTTTGCTCCGTATTGGTCATAAGTCTTTCGATCTTCGGGTCTCGTGCTCCGAGGACTTCAACCCACACTCCTGGCATGCTCCCTGACGCGTTTTCCGGAGGTATAGGTCGGGAAGCGAGCTCGTTGGAGGGAGAACTGTGGTGCGACCCAAAACGGTCCAAAAGATGGCCGAAGCTTCCAACGAGTGGCGAACGCTCGTCCGGTGTCAGAAACCACTGGAAATGCACTTGCAGCGAAGGAAATGGGCTGAGCTCGAGGACTTCCGGTGCTCGTCCCAAGAAAACGTGAGCGGGAATGCCCCGGACTCAGTTTTCTCGTCCTGGGGTAAAAAGCGGTCCCCCGACGGTTTCTTCCCTTTGCCCCGTATTGGTCATAAGTCTTTCGATCTTCGGGTCTCGTGCTCCAAGGACTTCAACCCACACTCCTGGCATGCTCCCTGACACGTTTTCCGGAGGTATAGGTCGGGTAGCAACTCGTTGGAGGGAGAACTGTGGTGCGACCCAAAACGGTCCAAAAGATGGCCGAAGCTTCCAACGAGTGGCGAACGCTCGTCCGGTGTCAGAAACCACTGAAAATGCACTTGCAGCGAAGGAAACGGGCTGAGCTCGAGGACTTCCGGTGCTCGTCCCAAGAAAACGCGAGCGGGAATGCCCCGGACTCAGTTTTCTCGTCCTGGGGTAAAAAGCGGTCCCCCGACGGTTTCTTCCCTTTGCTCCGTATTGGTCATAAGTCTTTCGATCTTCGGGTCTCGTGCTCCGAGGACTTCAACCCACACTCCTGGCATGCTCCCTGACACGTTTTCCGGAGGTATAGGTCGGGAAGCGAGCTCGTTGGAGGGAGAACTGTGATGCGACCCAAAACGGTCCAAAAGATGGCCGAAGCTTCCAACGAGTGGCGAACGCTCGTCCGGTGTCAGAAACCACTGGAAATGCACTTGCAGCGAAGGAAACGGGCTGAGCTCGAGGACTTCCGGTGCTCGTCCCAAGAAAACGCGAGCGAGAATTCCCCGGACTCAGTTTTCTCGTCCTGGGGTAAAAAGCGGTCCCCCGACGGTTTCTTCCCTTTGCTCCGTATTGGTCATAAGTCTTTCGATATTCGGGTCTCGTGCTCCGAGGACTTCAACCCACACTCCTGGCATGTTCCCTGACACGTTTTCCGGAGGTATAGGTTGGGAAGCGAGCTCGTTGGAGGGAGAACTGTGGTGCGACCCAAAACGGTCCAAAAGATGGCCGAAGCTTCCAACGAGTGGCGAACGCTCGTCCGGTGTTAGAAACCACTGGAAATGCACTTGCAGCGAAGGAAACGGGCTGAGCTCGAGGACTTCCGGTGCTCGTCCCAAGAAAACGCGAGCGGGAATGCCCCGGACTCAGTTTTCTCGTCCTGGGGTAAAAAGCGGTCCCCCGACGGTTTCTTCCCTTTGCTCCGTATTGGTCATAAGTCTTTCGATCTTCGGGTCTCCTGCTCCGAGGACTTCAACCCACACTCCTGGCATGCTCCCTGACACGTTTTCCGGAGGTATAGGTCGGGAAGCGAGCTCGTTGGAGGGAGAACTGTGGTGCGACCCAAAACGGTCCAAAAGATGGCCGAAGCTTCCAACGAGTGGCGAACGCTCGTCCGGTGTCAGAAACCACTGGAAATGCACTTGCAGCGAAGGAAACGGGCTGAGCTCGAGGACTTCCGGTGCTCGTCCCAAGAAAACGCGAGCGGGAATGCCCCGGACTCAGTTTTCTCGTCCTGGGGTAAAAAGCGGTCCCCCGACGGTTTCTTCCCTTTGCTCCGTATTGGTCATAAGTCTTTCGATCTTCGGGTCTCGTGCTCCGAGGACTTCAACCCACACTCCTGGCATGCTCCCTGACACGTTTTCCGGAGGTATAGGTCGGGAAGCGAGCTCGTTGGAGGGAGAACTGTGGTGCGACCCAAAACGGTCCAAAAGATGGCCGAAGCTTCCAACGAGTGGCGAACGCTCGTCCGGTGTCAGAAACCACTGGAAATGCACTTGCAGCGAAGGAAACGGACTGAGCTCGAGGACTTCCGGTGCTCGTCCCAAGAAAACGCGAGCGGGAATGCCCCGGACTCAGTTTTCTCGTCCTGGGGTAAAAAGCGGTCCCCCGACGGTTTCTTCCCTTTGCTCCGTATTGGTCATAAGTCTTTCGATCTTCGGGTCTCGTGCTCCGAGGACTTCAACCCACACTCCTGGCATGCTCCCTGACACGTTTTTCGGAGGTATAGGTCGGGAAGCGAGCTCGTTGGAGGGAGAACTGTGGTGCGACCCAAAACGGTCCAAAAGATGGCCGAAGCTTCCAACGAGTGGCGAACGCTCGTCCGGTGTCAGAAACCACTGGAAATGCACTTGCAGCGAAGGAAACGGGCTGAGCTCGAGGACTTCCGGTGCTCGTCCCAAGAAAACGCGAGCGGGAATGCCCCGGACTCAGTTTTCTCGTCCTGGGGTAAAAAGCGGTCCCCCGACGGTTTCTTCCCTTTGCTCCGTATTGGTCATAAGTCTTTCGATCTTCGGGTCTCGTGCTCCGAGAACATCAACCCACACTCCTGGCATGCTCCCTGACACGTTTTTCGGAGGTATAGGTCGGGAAGCGAGCTCGTTGGAGGGAGAACTGTGGTGCGACCCAAAACGGTCCAAAAGATGGCCGAAGCTTCCAACGAGTGGCGAACGCTCGTCCGGTGTCAGAAACCACTGGAAATGCACTTGCAGCGAAGGAAACGGGCTGAGCTCGAGGACTTCCGGTGCTCGTCCCAAGAAAACGCGAGCGGGAATGCCCCGGACTCAGTTTTCTCGTCCTGGGGTAAAAAGCGGTCCCCCGACGGTTTCTTCCCTTTGCTCCGTATTGGTCATAAGTCTTTCGATCTTCGGGTCTCGTGCTCCGAGGACTTCAACCCACACTCCTGGCATGCTCCCTGACACGTTTTCCGGAGGTATAGGTCGGGAAGCGAGCTCGTTGGAGGGAGAACTGTGGTGCGACCCAAAACGGTCCAAAAGATGGCCGAAGCTTCCAACGAGTGGCGAACGCTCGTCCGGTGTCAGAAACCACTGGAAATGCACTTGCAGCGAAGGAAACGGGCTGAGCTCGAGGACTTCCGGTGCTCATCCCAAGAAAACGCGAGCGGGAATGCCCCGGACTCAGTTTTCTCGTCCTGGGGTAAAAAGCGGTCCCCCGACGGTTTCTTCCCTTTGCTCCGTATTGGTCATAAGTCTTTCGATCTTCGGGTCTCGTGCTCCGAGGACTTCAACCCACACTCCTGGCATGCTCCCTGACACGTTTTTCGGAGGTATAGGTCGGGAAGCGAGCTCGTTGGAGGGAGAACTGTGGTGCGACCCAAAACGGTCCAAAAGATGGCCGAAGCTTCCAACGAGTGGCGAACGCTCGTCCGGTGTCAGAAACCACTGGAAATGCACTTGCAGCGAAGGAAACGGGCTGAGCTCGAGGACATCCGGTGCTCGTCCCAAGAAAACGCGAGCGGGAATGCCCCGGACTCAGTTTTCTCGTCCTGGGGTAAAAAGCGGTCCCCCGACGGTTTCTTCCCTTTGCTCCGTATTGGTCATAAGTCTTTCGATCTTCGGGTCTCCTGCTCCGAGGACTTCAACCCACACTCCTGGCATGCTCCCTGACACGTTTTTCGGAGGTATAGGTCGGGAAGCGAGCTCGTTGGAGGGAGAACTGTGGTGCGACCCAAAACGGTCCAAAAGATGGCCGAAGCTTCCAACGAGTGGCGAACGCTCGTCCGGTGTCAGAAACCACTGGAAATGCACTTGCAGCGAAGGAAACGGGCTGAGCTCGAGGACTTCCGGTGCTCGTCCCAAGAAAACGCGAGCGGGAATGCCCCGGACTCAGTTTTCTCGTCCTGGGGTAAAAAGCGGTCCCCCGACGGTTTCTTCCCTTTGCTCCGTATTGGTCATAAGTCTTTCGATCTTCGAGTCTCGTGCTCCGAGGACTTCAACCCACACTCCTGGCATGCTCCCTGACACGTTTTCCGGAGGTATAGGTCGGGAAGCGAGCTCGTTGGAGGGAGAACTGTGGTGCGACCCAAAACGGTCCAAAAGATGGCCGAAGCTTCCAACGAGTGGCGAACGCTCGTCCGGTGTCAGAAACCACTGGAAATGCACTTGCAGCGAAGGAAACGGACTGAGCTCGAGGACTTCCGGTGCTCGTCCCAAGAAAACGCGAGCGGGAATGCCCCGGACTCAGTTTTCTCGTCCTGGGGTAAAAAGCGGTCCCCCGACGGTTTCTTCCCTTTGCTCCGTATTGGTCATAAGTCTTTCGATCTTCGGGTCTCGTGCTCCGAGGACTTCAACCCACACTCCTGGCATGCTCCCTGACACGTTTTTCGGAGGTATAGGTCGGGAAGCGAGCTCGTTGGAGGGAGAACTGTGGTGCGACCCAAAACGGTCCAAAAGATGGCCGAAGCTTCCAACGAGTGGCGAACGCTCGTCCGGTGTCAGAAACCACTGGAAATGCACTTGCAGCGAAGGAAACGGGCTGAGCTCGAGGACTTTTGGTGCTCGTCCCAAGAAAACGCGAGCGGGAATGCCCCGGACTCAGTTTTCTCGTCCTGGGGTAAAAAGCGGTCCCCCGACGGTTTCTTCCCTTTGCTCCGTATTGGTCATAAGTCTTTCGATCTTCGGGTCTCGTGCTCCGAGGACTTCAACCCACACTCCTGGCATGCTCCCTGACACGTTTTCCGGAGGTATAGGTCGGGAAGCGAGCTCGTTGGAGGGAGAACTGTGGTGCGACCCAAAACGGTCCAAAAGATGGCCGAAGCTTCCAACGAGTGGCGAACGCTCGTCCGGTGTCAGAAACCACTGGAAATGCACTTGCAGCGAAGGAAACGGGCTGAGCTCGAGGACTTCCGGTGCTCGTCCCAAGAAAACGCGAGCGGGAATGCCCCGGACTCAGTTTTCTCGTCCTGGGGTAAAAAGCGGTCCCCCGACGGTTTCTTCCCTTTGCTCCGTATTGGTCATAAGTCTTTCGATCTTCGGGTCTCGTGCTCCGAGGACTTCAACCCACACTCCTGGCATGCTCCCTGACATGTTTTCCGGAGGTATAGGTCGGGAAGCGAGCTCGTTGGAGGGAGAACTGTGGTGCGACCCAAAACGGTCCAAAAGATGGCCGAAGCTTCCAACGAGTGGCGAACGCTCGTCCGGTGTCAGAAACCACTGGAAATGCACTTGCAGCGAAGGAAACGGGCTGAGCTCGAGGACTTCCGGTGCTCGACCCAAGAAAACGCGAGCGGGAATGCCCCGGACTCAGTTTTCTCGTCCTGGGGTAAAAAGCGGTCCCCCGACGGTTTCTTCCCTTTGCTCCGTATTGGTCATAAGTCTTTCGATCTTCGGGTCTCGTGCTCCGAGGACTTCAACCCACACTCCTGGCATGCTCCCGGACACGTTTTCCGGAGGTATAGGTCGGGAAGCGAGCTCGTTGGAGGGAGAACTGTGGTGCGACCCAAAACGGTCCAAAAGATGGCCGAAGCTTCCAACGAGTGGCGAACGCTCGTCCGGTGTCAGAAACCACTGGAAATGCACTTGCAGCGAAGGAAACGGGCTGAGCTCGAGGACTTCCGGTGCTCGTCCCAAGAAAACGCGAGCGGGAATGCCCCGAACTCAGTTTTCTCGTCCTGGGGTAAAAAGCGGTCCCCCGACGGTTTCTTCCCTTTGATCCGTATTGGTCATAAGTCTTTCGATCTTCGGGTCTCGTGCTCCGAGGACTTCAACCCACACTCCTGGCATGCTCCCTGACACGTTTTCCGGAGGTATAGGTCGGGAAGCGAGCTCGTTGGAGGGAGAACTGTGGTGCGACCCAAAACGGTCCAAAAGATGGCCGAAGCTTCCAACGAGTGGCGAACGCTCGTCCGGTGTCAGAAACCACTGGAAATGCACTTGCAGCGAAGGAAACGGGCTGAGCTCGAGGACTTCCGGTGCTCGTCCCAAGAAAACGCGAGTGGGAATGCCCCGGACTCAGTTTTCTCGTCCTGGGGTAAAAAGCGGTCCCCCGACGGTTTCTTCCCTTTGCTCCGTATTGGTCATAAGTCTTTCGATCTTCGGGTCTCGTGCTCCGAGGACTTCAACCCACACTCCTGGCATGCTCCCTGACACGTTTTTCGGAGGTATAGGTCGGGAAGCGAGCTCGTTGGAGGGAGAACTGTGGTGCGACCCAAAACGGTCCAAAAGATGGCCGAAGCTTCCAACGAGTGGCGAACGCTCGTCCGGTGTCAGAAACCACTGGAAATGCACTTGCAGCGAAGGAAACGGGCTGAGCTCGAGGACTTCCGGTGCTCGTCCCAAGAAAACGCGAGCGGGAATGCCCCGGACTCAGTTTTCTCGTCCTGGGGTAAAAAGCGGTCCCCCGACGGTTTCTTCCCTTTGCTCCGTATTGGTCATAAGTCTTTCGATCTTCGGGTCTCGTGCTCCGAGGACTTCAACCCACACTCCTGGCATGCTCCCTGACACGTTTTCTGGAGGTATAGGTCGGGAAGCGAGCTCGTTGGAGGGAGAACTGTGGTGCGACCCAAAACGGTCCAAAAGATGGCTGAAGCTTCCAACGAGTGGCGAACGCTCGTCCGGTGTCAGAAACCACTGGAAATGCACTTGCAGCGAAGGAAACGGGCTGAGCTCGAGGACTTCCGGTGCTCGACCCAAGAAAACGCGAGCGGGAATGCCCCGGACTCAGTTTTCTCGTCCTGGGGTAAAAAGCGGTCCCCCGACGGTTTCTTCCCTTTGCTCCGTATTGGTCATAAGTCTTTCGATCTTCGGCTCTCGTGCTCCGAGGACTTCAACCCACACTCCTGGTATGCTCCCAGACACGTTTTCCGGAGGTATAGGTCGGGAAGCGAGCTCGTTGGAGGGAGAACTGTGGTGCGACCCAAAACGGTCCAAAAGATGGCCGAAGCTTCCAACGAGTGGCGAACGCTCGTCCGGTGTCAGAAACCACTCCAAATGCACTTGCAGCGAAGGAAACGGGCTGAGCTCGAGGACTTCCGGTGCTCGTCCCAAGAAAACGCGAGCGGGAATGCCCCGGACTAAGTTTTCTCGTCCTGGGGTAAAAAGCGGTCCCCCGACGGTTTCATCCCTTTGCTCCGTATTGGTGATAAGTCTTTCGATCTTCGGGTCTCGTGCTCCGAGGACTTCAACCCACACTCCTGGCATGCTCCCTGACACGTTTTCCGGAGGTATAGGTCGGGAAGCGAGCTCGTTGGAGGGAGAACTGTGGTGCGACCCAAAACGGTCCAAAAGATGGCCGAAGCTTCCAACGAGTGGCGAACGCTCGTCCGGTGTCAGAAACCACTGGAAATGCACTTGCAGCGAAGGAAACGGGCTGAGCTCGAGGACTTCCGGTGCTCGTCCCAAGAAAACGCGAGCGGGAATGCCCCGGACTCAGTTTTCTCGTCCTGGGGTAAAAAGCGGTCCCCCGACGGTTTCTTCCCTTTGCTCCGTATTGGTCATAAGTCTTTCGATCTTCGGGTCTCGTGCTCCGAGGACTTCAACCCACACTCCTGACATGCTCCCTGACACGTTTTCCGGAGGTATAGGTCGGGAAGCGAGCTCGTTGGAGGGAGAACAGTGGTGCGACCCAAAACGGTCCAAAAGATGGCCGAAGCTTCCAACGAGTGGCGAACGCTCGTCCGGTGTCAGAAACCACTGGAAATGCACTTGCAGCGAAGGAAACGGGCTGAGCTCGAGGACTTCCGGTGCTCGTCCCAAGAAAACGCGAGCGGGAATGCCCCGGACTCAGTTTTCTCGTCCTGGGGTAAAAAGCGGTCCCCCGACGGTTTCTTCCCTTTGCTCCGTATTGGTCATAAGTCTTTCGATCTTCGGGTCTCGTGCTCCGAGGACTTCAACCCACACTCCTGGCATGCTCCCTGACACATTTTCCGGAGGTATAGGTCGGGAAGCGAGCTCGTTGGAGGGAGAACTGTGGTGCGACCCAAAACGGTCCAAAAGATGGCCGAAGCTTCCAACGAGTGGCGAACGCTCGTCCGGTGTCAGAAACCACTCCAAATGCACTTGCAGCGAAGGAAACGGGCTGAGCTCGAGGACTTCCGGTGCTCGTCCCAAGAAAACGCGAGCGGGAATGCCCCGGACTAAGTTTTCTCGTCCTGGGGTAAAAAGCGGTCCCCCGACGGTTTCATCCCTTTGCTCCGTATTGGTGATAAGTCTTTCGATCTTCGGGTCTCGTGCTCCGAGGACTTCAACCCACACTCCTGGCATGCTCCCTGACACGTTTTCCGGAGGTATAGGTCGGGAAGCGAGCTCGTTGGAGGGAGAACTGTGGTGCGACCCAAAACGGTCCAAAAGATGGCCGAAGCTTCCAACGAGTGGCGAACGCTCGTCCGGTGTCAGAAACCACTGGAAATGCACTTGCAGCGAAGGAAACGGGCTGAGCTCGAGGACTTCCGGTGCTCGTCCCAAGAAAACGCGAGCGGGAATGCCCCGGACTCAGTTTTCTCGTCCTGGGGTAAAAAGCGGTCCCCCGACGGTTTCTTCCCTTTGCTCCGTATTGGTCATAAGTCTTTCGATCTTCGGGTCTCGTGCTCCGAGGACTTCAACCCACACTCCTGACATGCTCCCTGACACGTTTTCCGGAGGTATAGGTCGGGAAGCGAGCTCGTTGGAGGGAGAACTGTGGTGCGACCCAAAACGGTCCAAAAGATGGCCGAAGCTTCCAACGAGTGGCGAACGCTCGTCCGGTGTCAGAAACCACTGGAAATGCACTTGCAGCGAAGGAAACGGGCTGAGCTCGAGGACTTCCGGTGCTCGTCCCAAGAAAACGCGAGCGGGAATGCCCCGGACTCAGTTTTCTCGTCCTGGGGTAAAAAGCGGTCCCCCGACGGTTTCTTCCCTTTGCTCCGTATTGGTCATAAGTCTTTCGATCTTCGGGTCTCGTGCTCCGAGGACTTCAACCCACACTCCTGGCATGCTCCCTGACACGTTTTCCGGAGGTATAGGTCGGGAAGCGAGCTCGTTGGAGGGAGAACTGTGGTGCGACCCAAAACGGTCCAAAAGATGGCCGAAGCTTCCAACGAGTGGCGAACGCTCGTCCGGTGTCAGAAACCACTAGAAATGCACTTGCAGCGAAGGAAACGGGCTGAGCTCGAGGACTTCCGGTGCTCGTCCCAAGAAAACGCGAGCGGGAATGCCCCGGACTCAGTTTTCTCGTCCTGGGGTAAAAAGCGGTCCCCCGACGGTTTCTTCCCTTTGCTCCGTATTGGTCATAAGTCTTTCGATCTTCGGGTCTCGTGCTCCGAGGACTTCAACCCACACTCCTGACATGCTCCCTGACACGTTTTCCGGAGGTATAGGTCGGGAAGCGAGCTCGTTGGAGGGAGAACTGTGGTGCGACCCAAAACGGTCCAAAAGATGGCCGAAGCTTCCAACGAGTGGCGAACGCTCGTCCGGTGTCAGAAACCACTGGAAATGCACTTGCAGCGAAGGAAACGGGCTGAGCTCGAGGACTTCCGGTGCTCGTCCCAAGAAAACGCGAGCGGGAATGCCCCGGACTCAGTTTTCTCGTCCTGGGGTAAAAAGCGGTCCCCCGACGGTTTCTTCCCTTTGCTCCGTATTGGTCATAAGTCTTTCGATCTTCGGGTCTCGTGCTCCGAGGACTTCAACCCACACTCCTGGCATGCTCCCTGACACGTTTTTCGGAGGTATAGGTTGGGAAGCGAGCTCGTTGGAGGGAGAACTGTGGTGCGACCCAAAACGGTCCAAAAGATGGCCGAAGCTTCCAACGAGTGGCGAACGCTCGTCCGGTGTCAGAAACCACTGGAAATGCACTTGCAGCGAAGGAAACGGGCTGAGCTCGAGGACTTTTGGTGCTCGTCCCAAGAAAACGCGAGCGGGAATGCCCCGGACTCAGTTTTCTCGTCCTGGGGTAAAAAGCGGTCCCCCGACGGTTTCTTCCCTTTGCTCCGTATTGGTCATAAGTCTTTCGATCTTCGGGTCTCGTGCTCCGAGGACTTCAACCCACACTCCTGGCATGCTCCCTGACACGTTTTCCGGAGGTATAGGTCGGGAAGCGAGCTCGTTGGAGGGAGAACTGTGGTGCGACCCAAAACGGTCCAAAAGATGGCCGAAGCTTCCAACGAGTGGCGAACGCTCGTCCGGTGTCAGAAACCACTGGAAATGCACTTGCAGCGAAGGAAACGGGCTGAGCTCGAGGACTTCCGGTGCTCGTCCCAAGAAAACGCGAGCGGGAATGCCCCGGACTCAGTTTTCTCGTCCTGGGGTAAAAAGCGGTCCCCCGACGGTTTCTTCCCTTTGCTCCGTATTGGTCATAAGTCTTTCGATCTTCGGGTCTCGTGCTACGAGGACTTCAACCCACACTCCTGGTATGCTCCCTGACACGTTTTCCGGAGGTATAGGTCGGGAAGCGAGCTCGTTGGAGGGAGAACTGTGGTGCGACCCAAAACGGTCCAAAAGATGGCCGAAGCTTCCAACGAGTGGCGAACGCTCGTCCGGTGTCAGAAACCACTCCAAATGCACTTGCAGCGAAGGAAACGGGCTGAGCTCGAGGACTTCCGGTGCTCGTCCCAAGAAAACGCGAGCGGGAATGCCCCGGACTAAGTTTTCTCGTCCTGGGGTAAAAAGCGGTCCCCCGACGGTTTCATCCCTTTGCTCCGTATTGGTGATAAGTCTTTCGATCTTCGGGTCTCGTGCTCCGAGGACTTCAACCCACACTCCTGGCATGCTCCCTGACACGTTTTCCGGAGGTATAGGTCGGGAAGCGAGCTCGTTGGAGGGAGAACTGTGGTGCGACCCAAAACGGTCCAAAAGATGGCCGAAGCTTCCAACGAGTGGCGAACGCTCGTCCGGTGTCAGAAACCACTGGAAATGCACTTGCAGCGAAGGAAACGGGCTGAGCTCGAGGACTTCCGGTGCTCGTCCCAAGAAAACGCGAGCGGGAATGCCCCGGACTCAGTTTTCTCGTCCTGGGGTAAAAAGCGGTCCCCCGACGGTTTCTTCCCTTTGCTCCGTATTGGTCATAAGTCTTTCGATCTTCGGGTCTCGTGCTCCGAGGACTTCAACCCACACTCCTGACATGCTCCCTGACACGTTTTCCGGAGGTATAGGTCGGGAAGCGAGCTCGTTGGAGGGAGAACTGTGGTGCGACCCAAAACGGTCCAAAAGATGGCCGAAGCTTCCAACGAGTGGCGAACGCTCGTCCGGTGTCAGAAACCACTGGAAATGCACTTGCAGCGAAGGAAACGGGCTGAGCTCGAGGACTTCCGGTGCTCGTCCCAAGAAAACGCGAGCGGGAATGCCCCGGACTCAGTTTTCTCGTCCTGGGGTAAAAAGCGGTCCCCCGACGGTTTCTTCCCTTTGCTCCGTATTGGTCATAAGTCTTTCGATCTTCGGGTCTCGTGCTCCGAGGACTTCAACCCACACTCCTGGCATGCTCCCTGACACATTTTCCGGAGGTATAGGTCGGGAAGCGAGCTCGTTGGAGGGAGAACTGTGGTGCGACCCAAAACGGTCCAAAAGATGGCCGAAGCTTCCAACGAGTGGCGAACGCTCGTCCGGTGTCAGAAACCACTCCAAATGCACTTGCAGCGAAGGAAACGGGCTGAGCTCGAGGACTTCCGGTGCTCGTCCCAAGAAAACGCGAGCGGGAATGCCCCGGACTAAGTTTTCTCGTCCTGGGGTAAAAAGCGGTCCCCCGACGGTTTCATCCCTTTGCTCCGTATTGGTGATAAGTCTTTCGATCTTCGGGTCTCGTGCTCCGAGGACTTCAACCCACACTCCTGGCATGCTCCCTGACACGTTTTCCGGAGGTATAGGTCGGGAAGCGAGCTCGTTGGAGGGAGAACTGTGGTGCGACCCAAAACGGTCCAAAAGATGGCCGAAGCTTCCAACGAGTGGCGAACGCTCGTCCGGTGTCAGAAACCACTGGAAATGCACTTGCAGCGAAGGAAACGGGCTGAGCTCGAGGACTTCCGGTGCTCGTCCCAAGAAAACGCGAGCGGGAATGCCCCGGACTCAGTTTTCTCGTCCTGGGGTAAAAAGCGGTCCCCCGACGGTTTCTTCCCTTTGCTCCGTATTGGTCATAAGTCTTTCGATCTTCGGGTCTCGTGCTCCGAGGACTTCAACCCACACTCCTGACATGCTCCCTGACACGTTTTCCGGAGGTATAGGTCGGGAAGCGAGCTCGTTGGAGGGAGAACTGTGGTGCGACCCAAAACGGTCCAAAAGATGGCCGAAGCTTCCAACGAGTGGCGAACGCTCGTCCGGTGTCAGAAACCACTGGAAATGCACTTGCAGCGAAGGAAACGGGCTGAGCTCGAGGACTTCCGGTGCTCGTCCCAAGAAAACGCGAGCGGGAATGCCCCGGACTCAGTTTTCTCGTCCTGGGGTAAAAAGCGGTCCCCCGACGGTTTCTTCCCTTTGCTCCGTATTGGTCATAAGTCTTTCGATCTTCGGGTCTCGTGCTCCGAGGACTTCAACCCACACTCCTGGCATGCTCCCTGACACGTTTTCCGGAGGTATAGGTCGGGAAGCGAGCTCGTTGGAGGGAGAACTGTGGTGCGACGCAAAACGGTCCAAAAGATGGCCGAAGCTTCCAACGAGTGGCGAACGCTCGTCCGGTGTCAGAAACCACTAGAAATGCACTTGCAGCGAAGGAAACGGGCTGAGCTCGAGGACTTCCGGTGGTCGTCCCAAGAAAACGCGAGCGGGAATGCCCCGGACTCAGTTTTCTCGTCCTGGGGTAAAAAGCGGTCCCCCGACGGTTTCTTCCCTTTGCTCCGTATTGGTCATAAGTCTTTCGATCTTCGGGTCTCGTGCTCCGAGGACTTCAACCCACACTCCTGACATGCTCCCTGACACGTTTTCCGGAGGTATAGGTCGGGAAGCGAGCTCGTTGGAGGGAGAACTGTGGTGCGACCCAAAACGGTCCAAAAGATGGCCGAAGCTTCCAACGAGTGGCGAACGCTCGTCCGGTGTCAGAAACCACTGGAAATGCACTTGCAGCGAAGGAAACGGGCTGAGCTCGAGGACTTCCGGTGCTCGTCCCAAGAAAACGCGAGCGGGAATGCCCCGGACTCAGTTTTCTCGTCCTGGGGTAAAAAGCGGTCCCCCGACGGTTTCTTCCCTTTGCTCCGTATTGGTCATAAGTCTTTCGATCTTCGGGTCTCGTGCTCCGAGGACTTCAACCCACACTCCTGGCATGCTCGCTGACACGTTTTCCCGAGGTATAGGTCGGGAAGCGAGCTCGTTGGAGGGAGAACTGTGGTGCGACCCAAAACGGTCCAAAAGATGGCCGAAGCTTCCAACGAGTGGCGCACGCTCGTCCGGTGTCAGAAACCACTGGAAATGCACTTGCAGCGAAGGAAACGGGCTGAGCTCGAGGACTTCCGGTGCTCGTCCCAAGAAAACGCGAGCGGGAATGCCCCGGACTCAGTTTTCTCGTCCTGGGGTAAAAAGCGGTCCCCCGACGGTTTCTTCCCTTTGCTCCGTATTGGTCATAAGTCTTTCGATCTTCGGGTCTCGTGCTCCGAGGACTTCAACCCACACTCCTGGCATGCTCCCTGACGCGTTTTCCGGAGGTATAGGTCGGGAAGCGAGCTCGTTGGAGGGAGAACTGTGGTGCGACCCAAAACGGTCCAAAAGATGGCCGAAGCTTCCAACAAGTGGCGAACGCCCGTCCGGTGTCAGAAACCACTGGAAATGCACTTGCAGCGAAGGAAACGGGCTGAGCTCGAGGACTTCCGGTGCTCGTCCCAAGAAAACGCGAGGGGAATGCCCCGGACTCAGTTTTCTCGTCCTGGGGTAAAAAGCGGTCCCCCGACGGTTTCTTCCCTTTGCTCCGTATTGGTCATAAGTCTTTCGATCTTCGGGTCTCGTGCTCCGAGGACTTCAACCCACACTCCTGGCATGCTCCCTGACACGTTTTCCGGAGGTATAGGTCGGGAAGCGAGCTCGTTGGAGGGAGAACTGTGGTGCGACCCAAAACGGTCCAAAAGATGGCCGAAGCTTCCAACGAGTGGCGAACGCTCGTCCGGTGTCAGAAACCACTGGAAATGCACTTGCAGCGAAGGAAACGGGCTGAGCTCGAGGACTTCCGGTGCTCGTCTCAAGAAAACGCGAGCGGGAATGCCCCGGACTCAGTTTTCTCGTCCTGGGGTAAAAAGCGGTCCCCCGACGGTTTCTTCCCTTTGCTCCGTATTGGTCATAAGTCTTTCGATCTTCGGGTCTCGTGCTCCGAGGACTTCAACCCACACTCCTGGCATGCTCCCTGACACGTTTTCCGGAGGTATAGGTCGGGAAGCGAGCTCGTTGGAGGGAGAACTGTGGTGCGACCCAAAACGGTCCAAAAGATGGTCGAAGCTTCCAACGAGTGGCGAACGCTCGTCCGGTGTCAGAAACCACTGGAAATGCACTTGCAGCGAAGGAAACGGGCTGAGCTCGAGGACTTCCGGTGCTCGTCCCAAGAAAACGCGAGCGGGAATGCCCCGGACTCAGTTTTCTCGTCCTGGGGTAAAAAGCGGTCCCCCGACGGTTTCTTCCCTTTGCTCCGTATTGGTCATAAGTTTTTCGATCTTCAGGTCTCGTGCTCCGAGGACTTCAACCCACACTCCTGGCATGCTCCCTGACACGTTTTCCGGAGGTATAGGTCGGGAAGCGAGCTCGTTGGAGGGAGAACTGTGGTGCGACCCAAAACGGTCCAAAAGATGGCCGAAGCTTCCAACGAGTGGCGAACGCTCGTCCGGTGTCAGAAACCACTGGAAATGCACTTGCAGCGAAGGAAACGGGCTGAGCTCGAGGACTTCCGGTGCTCGTCCCAAGAAAACGCGAGCGGGAATGCCCCGGACTCAGTTTTCTCGTCCTGGGGTAAAAAGCGGTCCCCCGACGGTTTCTTCCCTTTGCTCCGTATTGGTCATAACTCTTTCGATCTTCGGGTCTCGTGCTCCGAGGACTTCAACCCACACTCCTGGCATGCTCCCTGACACGTTTTCCGGAGGTATAGGTCGGGAAGCGAGCTCGTTGGAGGGAGAACTGTGGTGCGACCCAAAACGGTCCAAAAGATGGCCGAAGCTTCCAACGAGTGGCGAACGCTCGTCCGGTGTCAGAAACCACTGGAAATGCACTTACAGCGAAGGAAACGGGCTGAGCTCGAGGACTTCCGGTGCTCGTCCCAAGAAAACGCGAGCGGGAATGCCCCGGACTCAGTTTTCTCGTCCTGGGGTAAAAAGCGGTCCCCCGACGGTTTCTTCCCTTTGCTCCGTATTGGTCATAAGTCTTTCGATCTTCGGGTCTCGTGCTCCGAGGACTTCAACCCACACTCCTGGCATGCTCCCCGACACGTTTTCCGGAGGTATAGGTCGGGAAGCGAGCTCGTTGGAGGGAGAACTGTGGTGCGACCCAAAACGGTCCAAAAGATGGCCGAAGCTTCCAACGAGTGGCGAACGCTCGTCCGGTGTCAGAAACCACTGGAAATGCACTTGCAGCGAAGGAAACGGGCTGAGCTCGAGGACTTCCGGTGCTCGTCCCAAGAAAACGCGAGCGGGAATGCCCCGGACTCAGTTTTCTCGTCCTGGGGTAAAAAGCGGTCCCCCGACGGTTTCTTCCCTTTGCTCCGTATTGGTCATAAGTCTTTCGATCTTCGGGTCTCGTGCTCCGAGGACTTCAACCCACACTCCTGGCATGCTCCCTGACACGTTTTCCGGAGGTATAGGTCGGGAAGCGAGCTCGTTGGAGGGAGAACTGTGGTGCGACCCAAAACGGTCCAAAAGATGGCCGAAGCTTCCAACGAGTGGCGAACGCTCGTCCGGTGTCAGAAACCACTGGAAATGCACTTGCAGCGAAGGAAACGGGCTGAGCTCGAGGACTTCCGGTGCTCGTCCCAAGAAAACGCGAGCGGGAATGCCCCGGACTCAGTTTTCTCGTCCTGGGGTAAAAAGCGGTCCCCCGACGGTTTCTTCCCTTTGCTCCGTATTGGTCATAAGTCTTTCGATCTTCGGGTCTCGTGCTCCGAGGACTTCAACCCACACTCCTGGCATGCTCCCTGACACGTTTTCCGGAGGTATAGGTCGGGAAGCGAGCTCGTTGGAGGGAGAACTGTGGTGCGACCCAAAACGGTCCAAAAGATGGCCGAAGCTTCAAACGAGTGGCGAACGCTCGTCCGGTGTCAGAAACCACTGGAAATGCACTTGCAGCGAAGGAAACGGGCGGAGCTCGAGGACTTCCGGTGCTCGTCCCAAGAACATGCGAGCGGGAATGCCCCGGACTCAGTTTTCTCGTCCTGGGGTAAAAAGCGGTCCCCCGACGGTTTCTTCCCTTTGCTCCGTATTGGTCATAAGTCTTTCGATCTTCGGGTCTCGTGCTCCGAGGACTTCAACCCACACTCCTGGCATGCTCCCTGACACGTTTTCCGGAAGTATAGGTCGGGAAGCGAGCTCGTTGGAGGGAGAACTGTGGTGCGACCCAAAACGGTCCAAAAGATGGCCGAAGCTTCCAACGAGTGGCGAACGCTCGTCCGGTGTCAGAAACCACTGGAAATGCACTTGCAGCGAAGGAAACGGGCTGAGCTCGAGGACTTCCGGTGCTCGTCCCAAGAAAACGCGAGCGGGAATGCCCCGGACTCAGTTTTCTCGTCCTGGGGTAAAAAGCGGTCCCCCGACGGTTTCTTCCCTTTGCTCCGTATTGGTCATAAGTCTTTCGATCTTCGGGTCTCGTGCTCCGAGGACTTCAACCCACACTCCTGGCATGCTCCCTGACACGTTTTCCGGAGGTATAGGTCGGGAAGCGAGCTCGTTGGAGGGAGAACTGTGGTGCGACCCAAAACGGTCCAAAAGATGGCCGAAGCTTCAAACGAGTGGCGAACGCTCGTCCGGTGTCAGAAACCACTGGAAATGCACTTGCAGCGAAGGAAACGGGCGGAGCTCGAGGACTTCCGGTGCTCGTCCCAAGAACATGCGAGCGGGAATGCCCCGGACTCAGTTTTCTCGTCCTGGGGTAAAAAGCGGTCCCCCGACGGTTTCTTCCCTTTGCTCCGTATTGGTCATAAGTCTTTCGATCTTCGGGTCTCGTGCTCCGAGGACTTCAACCCACACTCCTGGCATGCTCCCTGACACGTTTTCCGGAAGTATAGGTCGGGAAGCGAGCTCGTTGGAGGGAGAACTGTGGTGCGACCCAAAACGGTCCAAAAGATGGCCGAAGCTTCCAACGAGTGGCGAACGCTCGTCCGGTGTCAGAAACCACTGGAAATGCACTTGCAGCGAAGGAAACGGGCTGAGCTCGAGGACTTCCGGTGCTCGTCCCAAGAAAACGCGAGCGGGAATGCCCCGGACTCAGTTTTCTCGTCCTGGGGTAAAAAGCGGTCCCCCGACGGTTTCTTCCCTTTGCTCCGTATTGGTCATAAGTCTTTCGATCTTCGGGTCTCGTGCTCCGAGGACTTCAACCCACACTCCTGGCATGCTCCCTGACACGTTTTCCGGAGGTATAGGTCGGGAAGCGAGCTCGTTGGAGGGAGAACTGTGGTGCGACCCAAAACGGTCCAAAAGATGGCCGAAGCTTCCAACGAGTGGCGAACGCTCGTCCGGTGTCAGAAACCACTGGAAATGCACTTGCAGCGAAGGAAACGGGCTGAGCTCGAGGACTTCCGGTGCTCGTCCCAAGAAAACGCGAGCGGGAATGCCCCGGACTCAGTTTTCTCGTCCTGGGGTAAAAAGCGGTCCCCCGACGGTTTCTTCACTTTGCTCCGTATTGGTCATAAGTCTTTCGATCTTCGGGTCTCGTGCTCCGAGGACTTCAACCCACACTCCTGGCATGCTCCCTGACACGTTTTCCGGAGGTATAGGTCGGGAAGCGAGCTCGTTGGAGGGAGAACTGTGGTGCGACCCAAAACGGTCCAAAAGATGGCCGAAGCTTCCAACGAGTGGCGAACGCTCGTCCGGTGTCAGAAACCACTGGAAATGCACTTGCAGCGAAGGAAACGGGCTGAGCTCGAGGACTTCTGGTGCTCGTCCCAAGAAAACGCGAGCGGGAATGCCCCGGACTCAGTTTTCTCGTCCTGGGGTAAAAAGCGGTCCCCCGACGGTTTCTTCCCTTTGCTCCGTATTGGTCATAAGTCTTTCGATCTTCGGGTCTCGTGCTCCGAGGACTTCAACCCACACTCCTGGCATGCTCCCTGACACGTTTTTCGGAGGTATAGGTCGGGAAGCGAGCTCGTTGGAGGGAGAACTGTGGTGCGACCCAAAACGGTCCAAAAGATGGCCGAAGCTTCCAACGAGTGGGGAACACTCGTCCGGTGTCAGAAACCACTGGAAATGCACTTGCAGCGAAGGAAACGGGCTGAGCTCGAGGACTTCCGGTGCTCGTCCCAAGAAAACGCGAGCGGGAATGCCCCGGACTCAGTTTTCTCGTCCTGGGGTAAAAAGCGGTCCCCCGACGGTTTCTTCCCTTTGCTCCGTATTGGTCATAAGTCTTTCGATCTTCGGGTCTCGTGCTCCGAGGACTTCAACCCACACTCCTGGCATGCTCCCTGACACGTTTTCCGGAGGTATAGGTCGGGAAGCGAGCTCGTTGGAGGGAGAACTGTGGTGCGACCCAAAACGGTCCAAAAGATGGCCGAAGCTTCCAACGAGTGGGGAACGCTCGTCCGGTGTCAGAAACCACTGGAAATGCACTTGCAGCGAAGGAAACGGGCTGAGCTCGAGGACTTCCGGTGCTCGTCCCAAGAAAACGCGAGCGGGAATGCCCCGGACTCAGTTTTCTCGTCCTGGGGTAAAAAGCGGTCCCCCGACGGTTTCTTCCCTTTGCTCCGTATTGGTCATAAGTCTTTCGATCTTCGGGTCTCGTGCTCCGAGGACTTCAACCCACACTCCTGGCATGCTCCCTGACACGTTTTCCGGAGGTATAGGTCGGGAAGCGAGCTCGTTGGAGGGAGAACTGTGGTGCGACCCAAAACGGTCCAAAAGATGGCCGAAGCTTCCAACGAGTGGCGAACGCTCGTCCGGTGTCAGAAACCACTGGAAATGCACTTGCAGCGAAGGAAACGGGCTGAGCTCGAGGACTTCCGGTGCTCGTCCCAAGAAAACGCGAGCGGGAATGCCCCGGACTCAGTTTTCTCCTCCTGGGGTAAAAAGCGGTCCCCCGACGGTTTCTTCCCTTTGATCCGTATTGGTCATAAGTCTTTCGATCTTCGGGTCTCGTGCTCCGAGGACTTCAACCCACACTCCTGGCATGCTCCCTGACACGTTTTCCGGAGGTATAGGTCGGGAAGCGAGCTCGTTGGAGGGAGAACTGTGGTGCGACCCAAAACGGTCCAAAAGATGGCCGAAGCTTCCAACGAGTGGCGAACGCTCGTCCGGTGTCAGAAACCACTGGAAATGCACTTGCAGCGAAGGAAACGGGCTGAGCTCGAGGACTTCCGGTGCTCGTCCCAAGAAAACGCGAGCGGGAATGCCCCGGACTCAGTTTTCTCGTCCTGGGGTAAAAAGCGGTCCCCCGACGGTTTCTTCCCTTTGATCCGTATTGGTCATAAGTCTTTCGATCTTCGGGTCTCGTGCTCCGAGGACTTCAACCCACACTCCTGGCATGCTCCCTGACACGTTTTCCGGAGGTATAGGTCGGGAAGCGAGCTCGTTGGAGGGAGAACTGTGGTGCGACCCAAAACGGTCCAAAAGATGGCCGAAGCTTCCAACGAGTGGCGAACGCTCGTCCGGTGTCAGAAACCACTGGAAATGCACTTGCAGCGAAGGAAACGGGCGGAGCTCGAGGACTTCCGGTGCTCGTCCCAAGAACATGCGAGCGGGAATGCCCCGGACTCAGTTTTCTCGTCCTGGGGTAAAAAGCGGTCCCCCGACGGTTTCTTCCCTTTGCTCCGTATTGGTCATAAGTCTTTCGATCTTCGGGTCTCGTGCTCCGAGGACTTCAACCCACACTCCTGGCATGCTCCCTGACACGTTTTCCGGAAGTATAGGTCGGGAAGCGAGCTCGTTGGAGGGAGAACTGTGGTGCGACCCAAAACGGTCCAAAAGATGGCCGAAGCTTCCAACGAGTGGCGAACGCTCGTCCGGTGTCAGAAACCACTGGAAATGCACTTGCAGCGAAGGAAACGGGCTGAGCTCGAGGACTTCCGGTGCTCGTCCCAAGAAAACGCGAGCGGGAATGCCCCGGACTCAGTTTTCTCGTCCTGGGGTAAAAAGCGGTCCCCCGACGGTTTCTTCCCTTTGCTCCGTATTGGTCATAAGTCTTTCGATCTTCGGGTCTCGTGCTCCGAGGACTTCAACCCACACTCCTGGCATGCTCCCTGACACGTTTTCCGGAGGTATAGGTCGGGAAGCGAGCTCGTTGGAGGGAGAACTGTGGTGCGACCCAAAACGGTCCAAAAGATGGCCGAAGCTTCCAACGAGTGGCGAACGCTCGTCCGGTGTCAGAAACCACTGGAAATGCACTTGCAGCGAAGGAAACGGGCTGAGCTCGAGGACTTCCGGTGCTCGTCCCAAGAAAACGCGAGCGGGAATGCCCCGGACTCAGTTTTCTCGTCCTGGGGTAAAAAGCGGTCCCCCGACGGTTTCTTCACTTTGCTCCGTATTGGTCATAAGTCTTTCGATCTTCGGGTCTCGTGCTCCGAGGACTTCAACCCACACTCCTGGCATGCTCCCTGACACGTTTTCCGGAGGTATAGGTCGGGAAGCGAGCTCGTTGGAGGGAGAACTGTGGTGCGACCCAAAACGGTCCAAAAGATGGCCGAAGCTTCCAACGAGTGGCGAACGCTCGTCCGGTGTCAGAAACCACTGGAAATGCACTTGCAGCGAAGGAAACGGGCTGAGCTCGAGGACTTCTGGTGCTCGTCCCAAGAAAACGCGAGCGGGAATGCCCCGGACTCAGTTTTCTCGTCCTGGGGTAAAAAGCGGTCCCCCGACGGTTTCTTCCCTTTGCTCCGTATTGGTCATAAGTCTTTCGATCTTCGGGTCTCGTGCTCCGAGGACTTCAACCCACACTCCTGGCATGCTCCCTGACACGTTTTTCGGAGGTATAGGTCGGGAAGCGAGCTCGTTGGAGGGAGAACTGTGGTGCGACCCAAAACGGTCCAAAAGATGGCCGAAGCTTCCAACGAGTGGGGAACACTCGTCCGGTGTCAGAAACCACTGGAAATGCACTTGCAGCGAAGGAAACGGGCTGAGCTCGAGGACTTCCGGTGCTCGTCCCAAGAAAACGCGAGCGGGAATGCCCCGGACTCAGTTTTCTCGTCCTGGGGTAAAAAGCGGTCCCCCGACGGTTTCTTCCCTTTGCTCCGTATTGGTCATAAGTCTTTCGATCTTCGGGTCTCGTGCTCCGAGGACTTCAACCCACACTCCTGGCATGCTCCCTGACACGTTTTCCGGAGGTATAGGTCGGGAAGCGAGCTCGTTGGAGGGAGAACTGTGGTGCGACCCAAAACGGTCCAAAAGATGGCCGAAGCTTCCAACGAGTGGGGAACGCTCGTCCGGTGTCAGAAACCACTGGAAATGCACTTGCAGCGAAGGAAACGGGCTGAGCTCGAGGACTTCCGGTGCTCGTCCCAAGAAAACGCGAGCGGGAATGCCCCGGACTCAGTTTTCTCGTCCTGGGGTAAAAAGCGGTCCCCCGACGGTTTCTTCCCTTTGCTCCGTATTGGTCATAAGTCTTTCGATCTTCGGGTCTCGTGCTCCGAGGACTTCAACCCACACTCCTGGCATGCTCCCTGACACGTTTTCCAGAGGTATAGGTCGGGAAGCGAGCTCGTTGGAGGGAGAACTGTGGTGCGACCCAAAACGGTCCAAAAGATGGCCGAAGCTTCCAACGAGTGGCGAACGCTCGTCCGGTGTCAGAAACCACTGGAAATGCACTTGCAGCGAAGGAAACGGGCTGAGCTCGAGGACTTCCGGTGCTCGTCCCAAGAAAACGCGAGCGGGAATGCCCCGGACTCAGTTTTCTCCTCCTGGGGTAAAAAGCGGTCCCCCGACGGTTTCTTCCCTTTGATCCGTATTGGTCATAAGTCTTTCGATCTTCGGGTCTCGTGCTCCGAGGACTTCAACCCACACTCCTGGCATGCTCCCTGACACGTTTTCCGGAGGTATAGGTCGGGAAGCGAGCTCGTTGGAGGGAGAACTGTGGTGCGACCCAAAACGGTCCAAAAGATGGCCGAAGCTTCCAACGAGTGGCGAACGCTCGTCCGGTGTCAGAAACCACTGGAAATGCACTTGCAGCGAAGGAAACGGGCTGAGCTCGAGGACTTCCGGTGCTCGTCCCAAGAAAACGCGAGCGGGAATGCCCCGGACTCAGTTTTCTCGTCCTGGGGTAAAAAGCGGTCCCCCGACGGTTTCTTCCCTTTGATCCGTATTGGTCATAAGTCTTTCGATCTTCGGGTCTCGTGCTCCGAGGACTTCAACCCACACTCCTGGCATGCTCCCTGACACGTTTTCCGGAGGTATAGGTCGGGAAGCGAGCTCGTTGGAGGGAGAACTGTGGTGCGACCCAAAACGGTCCAAAAGATGGCCGAAGCTTCCAACGAGTGGCGAACGCTCGTCCGGTGTCAGAAACCACTGGAAATGCACTTGCAGCGAAGGAAACGGGCTGAGCTCGTGGACTTCCGGTGCTCGTCCCAAGAAAACGCGAGCGGGAATGCCCCGGACTCAGTTTTCTCGTCCTGGGGTAAAAAGCGGTCCCCCGACGGTTTCTTCCCTTTGCTCCGTATTGGTCATAACTCTTTCGATCTTCGGGTCTCGTGCTCCGAGGACTTCAACCCACACTCCTGGCATGCTCCCTGACACGTTTTCCGGAGGTATAGGTCGGGAAGCGAGCTCGTTGGAGGGAGAACTGTGGTGCGACCCAAAACGGTCCAAAAGATGGCCGAAGCTTCCAACGAGTGGCGAACGCTCGTCCGGTGTCAGAAACCACTGGAAATGCACTTGCAGCGAAGGAAACGGGCTGAGCTCGAGGACTTCCGGTGCTCGTCTCAAGAAAACGCGAGCGGGAATGCCCCGGACTCAGTTTTCTCGTCCTGGGGTAAAAAGCGGTCCCCCGACGGTTTCTTCCCTTTGCTCCGTATTGGTCATAAGTCTTTCGATCTTCGGGTCTCGTGCTCCGAGGACTTCAACCCACACTCCTGGCATGCTCCCTGACACGTTTTCCGGAGGTATAGGTCGGGAAGCGAGCTCGTTGGAGGGAGAACTGTGGTGCGACCCAAAACGGTCCAAAAGATGGCCGAAGCTTCCAACGAGTGGGGAACGCTCGTCCGGTGTCAGAAACCACTGGAAATGCACTTGCAGCGAAGGAAACGGGCTGAGCTCGAGGACTTCCGGTGCTCGTCCCAAGAAAACGCGAGCGGGAATGCCCCGGACTCAGTTTTCTCGTCCTGGGGTAAAAAGCGGTCCCCCGACGGTTTCTTCCCTTTGCTCCGTATTGGTCATAAGTCTTTCGATCTTCGGGTCTCGTGCTCCGAGGACTTCAACCCACACTCCTGGCATGCTCCCTGACATGTTTTCCGGAGGTATAGGTCGGGAAGCGAGCTCGTTGGAGGGAGAACTGTGGTGCGACCCAAAACGGTCCAAAAGATGGCCGAAGCTTCCAACGAGTGGCGAACGCTCGTCCGGTGTCAGAAACCACTGGAAATGCACTTGCAGCGAAGGAAACGGGCTGAGCTCGAGGACTTCCGGTGCTCGTCCCAAGAAAACGCGAGCGGGAATGCCCCGGACTCAGTTTTCTCCTCCTGGGGTAAAAAGCGGTCCCCCGACGGTTTCTTCCCTTTGATCCGTATTGGTCATAAGTCTTTCGATCTTCGGGTCTCGTGCTCCGAGGACTTCAACCCACACTCCTGGCATGCTCCCTGACACGTTTTCCGGAGGTATAGGTCGGGAAGCGAGCTCGTTGGAGGGAGAACTGTGGTGCGACCCAAAACGGTCCAAAAGATGGCCGAAGCTTCCAACGAGTGGCGAACGCTCGTCCGGTGTCAGAAACCACTGGAAATGCACTTGCAGCGAAGGAAACGGGCTGAGCTCGAGGACTTCCGGTGCTCGTCCCAAGAAAACGCGAGCGGGAATGCCCCGGACTCAGTTTTCTCGTCCTGGGGTAAAAAGCGGTCCCCCGACGGTTTCTTCCCTTTGATCCGTATTGGTCATAAGTCTTTCGATCTTCGGGTCTCGTGCTCCGAGGACTTCAACCCACACTCCTGGCATGCTCCCTGACACGTTTTCCGGAGGTATAGGTCGGGAAGCGAGCTCGTTGGAGGGAGAACTGTGGTGCGACCCAAAACGGTCCAAAAGATGGCCGAAGCTTCCAACGAGTGGCGAACGCTCGTCCGGTGTCAGAAACCACTGGAAATGCACTTGCAGCGAAGGAAACGGGCTGAGCTCGTGGACTTCCGGTGCTCGTCCCAAGAAAACGCGAGCGGGAATGCCCCGGACTCAGTTTTCTCGTCCTGGGGTAAAAAGCGGTCCCCCGACGGTTTCTTCCCTTTGCTCCGTATTGGTCATAACTCTTTCGATCTTCGGGTCTCGTGCTCCGAGGACTTCAACCCACACTCCTGGCATGCTCCCTGACACGTTTTCCGGAGGTATAGGTCGGGAAGCGAGCTCGTTGGAGGGAGAACTGTGGTGCGACCCAAAACGGTCCAAAAGATGGCCGAAGCTTCCAACGAGTGGCGAACGCTCGTCCGGTGTCAGAAACCACTGGAAATGCACTTGCAGCGAAGGAAACGGGCTGAGCTCGAGGACTTCCGGTGCTCGTCCCAAGAAAACGCGAGCGGGAATGCCCCGGACTCAGTTTTCTCGTCCTGGGGTAAAAAGCGGTCCCCCGACGGTTTCTTCCCTTTGCTCCGTATTGGTCATAAGTCTTTCGATCTTCGGGTCTCGTGCTCCGAGGACTTCAACCCACACTCCTGGCATGCTCCCTGACACGTTTTCCGGAGGTATAGGTCGGGAAGCGAGCTCGTTGGAGGGAGAACTGTGGTGCGACCCAAAACGGTCCAAAAGATGGCCGAAGCTTCCAACGAGTGGGGAACGCTCGTCCGGTGTCAGAAACCACTGGAAATGCACTTGCAGCGAAGGAAACGGGCTGAGCTCGAGGACTTCCGGTGCTCGTCCCAAGAAAACGCGAGCGGGAATGCCCCGGACTCAGTTTTCTCGTCCTGGGGTAAAAAGCGGTCCCCCGACGGTTTCTTCCCTTTGCTCCGTATTGGTCATAAGTCTTTCGATCTTCGGGTCTCGTGCTCCGAGGACTTCAACCCACACTCCTGGCATGCTCCCTGACATGTTTTCCGGAGGTATAGGTCGGGAAGCGAGCTCGTTGGAGGGAGAACTGTGGTGCGACCCAAAACGGTCCAAAAGATGGCCGAAGCTTCCAACGAGTGGCGAACGCTCGTCCGGTGTCAGAAACCACTGGAAATGCACTTGCAGCGAAGGAAACGGGCTGAGCTCGAGGACTTCCGGTGCTCGTCCCAAGAAAACGCGAGCGGGAATGCCCCGGACTCAGTTTTCTCCTCCTGGGGTAAAAAGCGGTCCCCCGACGGTTTCTTCCCTTTGATCCGTATTGGTCATAAGTCTTTCGATCTTCGGGTCTCGTGCTCCGAGGACTTCAACCCACACTCCTGGCATGCTCCCTGACACGTTTTCCGGAGGTATAGGTCGGGAAGCGAGCTCGTTGGAGGGAGAACTGTGGTGCGACCCAAAACGGTCCAAAAGATGGCCGAAGCTTCCAACGAGTGGCGAACGCTCGTCCGGTGTCAGAAACGACTGGAAATGCACTTGCAGCGAAGGAAACGGGCTGAGCTCGAGGACTTCCGGTGCTCGTCCCAAGAAAACGCGAGCGGGAATGCCTCGGACTCAGTTTTCTCGTCCTGGGGTAAAAAGCGGTCCCCCGACGGTTTCTTCCCTTTGATCCGTATTGGTCATAAGTCTTTCGATCTTCGGGTCTCGTGCTCCGAGGACTTCAACCCACACTCCTGGCATGCTCCCTGACACGTTTTCCGGAGGTATAGGTCGGGAAGCGAGCTCGTTGGAGGGAGAACTGTGGTGCGACCCAAAACGGTCCAAAAGATGGCCGAAGCTTCCAACGAGTGGCGAACGCTCGTCCGGTGTCAGAAACCACTGGAAATGCACTTGCAGCGAAGGAAACGGGCTGAGCTCGTGGACTTCCGGTGCTCGTCCCAAGAAAACGCGAGCGGGAATGCCCCGGACTCAGTTTTCTCGTCCTGGGGTAAAAAGCGGTCCCCCGACGGTTTCTTCCCTTTGCTCCGTATTGGTCATAACTCTTTCGATCTTCGGGTCTCGTGCTCCGAGGACTTCAACCCACACTCCTGGCATGCTCCCTGACACGTTTTCCGGAGGTATAGGTCGGGAAGCGAGCTCGTTGGAGGGAGAACTGTGGTGCGACCCAAAACGGTCCAAAAGATGGCCGAAGCTTCCAACGAGTGGCGAACGCTCGTCCGGTGTCAGAAACCACTGGAAATGCACTTGCAGCGAAGGAAACGGGCTGAGCTCGAGGACTTCCGGTGCTCGTCCCAAGAAAACGCGAGCGGGAATGCCCCGGACTCAGTTTTCTCGTCCTGGGGTAAAAAGCGGTCCCCCGACGGTTTCTTCCCTTTGCTCCGTATTGGTCATAAGTCTTTCGATCTTCGGGTCTCGTGCTCCGAGGACTTCAACCCACACTCCTGGCATGCTCCCTGACACGTTTTCCGGAGGTATAGGTCGGGAAGCGAGCTCGTTGGAGGGAGAACTGTGGTGCGACCCAAAACGGTCCAAAAGATGGCCGAAGCTTCCAACGAGTGGCGAACGCTCGTCCGGTGTCAGAAACCACTGGAAATGCACTTGCAGCGAAGGAAACGGGCTGAGCTCGAGGACTTCCGGTGCTCGTCCCAAGAAAACGCGAGCGGGAATGCCCCGGACTCAGTTTTCTCCTCCTGGGGTAAAAAGCGGTCCCCCGACGGTTTCTTCCCTTTGATCCGTATTGGTCATAAGTCTTTCGATCTTCGGGTCTCGTGCTCCGAGGACTTCAACCCACACTCCTGGCATGCTCCCTGACACGTTTTCCGGAGGTATAGGTCGGGAAGCGAGCTCGTTGGAGGGAGAACTGTGGTGCGACCCAAAACGGTCCAAAAGATGGCCGAAGCTTCCAACGAGTGGCGAATGCTCGTCCGGTGTCAGAAACCACTGGAAATGCACTTCCAGCGAAGGAAACGGGCTGAGCTCGAGGACTTCCGGTGCTCGTCCCAAGAAAACGCGAGCGGGAATGCCCCGGACTCAGTTTTCTCGTCCTGGGGTAAAAAGCGGTCCCCCGACGGTTTCTTCCCTTTGATCCGTATTGGTCATAAGTCTTTCGATCTTCGGGTCTCGTGCTCCGAGGACTTCAACCCACACTCCTGGCATGCTCCCTGACACGTTTTCCGGAGGTATAGGTCGGGAAGCGAGCTCGTTGGAGGGAGAACTGTGGTGCGACCCAAAACGGTCCAAAAGATGGCCGAAGCTTCCAACGAGTGGCGAACGCTCGTCCGGTGTCAGAAACCACTGGAAATGCACTTGCAGCGAAGGAAACGGGCTGAGCTCGTGGACTTCCGGTGCTCGTCCCAAGAAAACGCGAGCGGGAATGCCCCGGACTCAGTTTTCTCGTCCTGGGGTAAAAAGCGGTCCCCCGACGGTTTCTTCCCTTTGCTCCGTATTGGTCATAACTCTTTCGATCTTCGGGTCTCGTGCTCCGAGGACTTCAACCCACACTCCTGGCATGCTCCCTGACACGTTTTCCGGAGGTATAGGTCGGGAAGCGAGCTCGTTGGAGGGAGAACTGTGGTGCGACCCAAAACGGTCCAAAAGATGGCCGAAGCTTCCAACGAGTGGCGAACGCTCGTCCGGTGTCAGAAACCACTGGAAATGCACTTGCAGCGAAGGAAACGGGCTGAGCTCGAGGACTTCCGGTGCTCGTCCCAAGAAAACGCGAGCGGGAATGCCCCGGACTCAGTTTTCTCGTCCTGGGGTAAAAAGCGGTCCCCCGACGGTTTCTTCCCTTTGCTCCGTATTGGTCATAAGTCTTTCGATCTTCGGGTCTCGTGCTCCGAGGACTTCAACCCACACTCCTGGCATGCTCCCTGACACGTTTTCCGGAGGTATAGGTCGGGAAGCGAGCTCGTTGGAGGGAGAACTGTGGTGCGACCCAAAACGGTCCAAAAGATGGCCGAAGCTTCCAACGAGTGGGGAACGCTCGTCCGGTGTCAGAAACCACTGGAAATGCACTTGCAGCGAAGGAAACGGGCTGAGCTCGAGGACTTCCGGTGCTCGTCCCAAGAAAACGCGAGCGGGAATGCCCCGGACTCAGTTTTCTCGTCCTGGGGTAAAAAGCGGTCCCCCGACGGTTTCTTCCCTTTGCTCCGTATTGGTCATAAGTCTTTCGATCTTCGGGTCTCGTGCTCCGAGGACTTCAACCCACACTCCTGGCATGCTCCCTGACATGTTTTCCGGAGGTATAGGTCGGGAAGCGAGCTCGTTGGAGGGAGAACTGTGGTGCGACCCAAAACGGTCCAAAAGATGGCCGAAGCTTCCAACGAGTGGGGAACGCTCGTCCGGTGTCAGAAACCACTGGAAATGCACTTGCAGCGAAGGAAACGGGCTGAGCTCGAGGACTTCCGGTGCTCGTCCCAAGAAAACGCGAGCGGGAATGCCCCGGACTCAGTTTTCTCGTCCTGGGGTAAAAAGCGGTCCCCCGACGGTTTCTTCCCTTTGCTCCGTATTGGTCATAAGTCTTTCGATCTTCGGGTCTCGTGCTCCGAGGACTTCAACCCACACTCCTGGCATGCTCCCTGACACGTTTTCCGGAGGTATAGGTCGGGAAGCGAGCTCGTTGGAGGGAGAACTGTGGTGCGACCCAAAACGGTCCAAAAGATGGCCGAAGCTTCCAACGAGTGGGGAACGCTCGTCCGGTGTCAGAAACCACTGGAAATGCACTTGCAGCGAAGGAAACGGGCTGAGCTCGAGGACTTCCGGTGCTCGTCCCAAGAAAACGCGAGCGGGAATGCCCCGGACTCAGTTTTCTCGTCCTGGGGTAAAAAGCGGTCCCCCGACGGTTTCTTCCCTTTGCTCCGTATTGGTCATACCTCTTTCGATCTTCGGGTCTCGTGCTCCGAGGACTTCAACCCACACTCCTGGCATGCTCCCTGACACGTTTTCCGGAGGTATAGGTCGGGAAGCGAGCTCGTTGGAGGGAGAACTGTGGTGCGACCCAAAACGGTCCAAAAGATGGCCGAAGCTTCCAACGAGTGGCGAACGCTCGTCCGGTGTCAGAAACCACTGGAAATGCACTTGCAGCGAAGGAAACGGGCTGAGCTCGAGGACTTCCGGTGCTCGTCCCAAGAAAACGCGAGCGGGAATGCCCCGGACTCAGTTTTCTCGTCCTGGGGTAAAAAGCGGTCCCCCGACGGTTTCTTCCCTTTGCTCCGTATTGGTCATAAGTCTTTCGATCTTCGGGTCTCGTGCTCCGAGGACTTCAACCCACACTCCTGGCATGCTCCCTGACACGTTTTCCGGAGGTATAGGTCGGGAAGCGAGCTCGTTGGAGGGAGAACTGTGGTGCGACCCAAAACGGTCCAAAAGATGGCCGAAGCTTCCAACGAGTGGGGAACGCTCGTCCGGTGTCAGAAACCACTGGAAATGCACTTGCAGCGAAGGAAACGGGCTGAGCTCGAGGACTTCCGGTGCTCGTCCCAAGAAAACGCGAGCGGGAATGCCCCGGACTCAGTTTTCTCGTCCTGGGGTAAAAAGCGGTCCCCCGACGGTTTCTTCCCTTTGCTCCGTATTGGTCATAAGTCTTTCGATCTTCGGGTCTCGTGCTCCGAGGACTTCAACCCACACTCCTGGCATGCTCCCTGACATGTTTTCCGGAGGTATAGGTCGGGAAGCGAGCTCGTTGGAGGGAGAACTGTGGTGCGACCCAAAACGGTCCAAAAGATGGCCGAAGCTTCCAACGAGTGGGGAACGCTCGTCCGGTGTCAGAAACCACTGGAAATGCACTTGCAGCGAAGGAAACGGGCTGAGCTCGAGGACTTCCGGTGCTCGTCCCAAGAAAACGCGAGCGGGAATGCCCCGGACTCAGTTTTCTCGTCCTGGGGTAAAAAGCGGTCCCCGACGGTTTATTCCCTTTGCTCCGTATTGGTCATAAGTCTTTCGATCTTCGGGTCTCGTGCTCCGAGGACTTCAACCCACACTCCTGGCATGCTCCCTGACACGTTTTCCGGAGGTATAGGTCGGGAAGCGAGCTCGTTGGAGGGAGAACTGTGGTGCGACCCAAAACGGTCCAAAAGATGGCCGAAGCTTCCAACGAGTGGCGAACGCTCGTCCGGTGTCAGAAACCACTGGAAATGCACTTACAGCGAAGGAAACGGGCTGAGCTCGAGGACTTCCGGTGCTCGTCCCAAGAAAACGCGAGCGGGAATGCCCCGGACTCAGTTTTCTCGTCCTGGGGTAAAAAGCGGTCCCCCGACGGTTTCTTCCCTTTGCTCCGTATTGGTCATAAGTCTTTCGATCTTCGGGTCTTGTGCTCCGAGGACTTCAACCCACACTCCTGGCATGCTCCCTGACACGTTTTCCGGAGGTATAGGTCGGGAAGCGAGCTCGTTGGAGGGAGAACTGTGGTGCGACCCAAAACGGTCCAAAAGATGGCCGAAGCTTCCAACGAGTGGCGAACGCTCGTCCGGTGTCAGAAACCACTGGAAATGCACTTGCAGCGAAGGAAACGGGCTGAGCTCGAGGACTTCCGGTGCTCGTCCCAAGAAAACGCGAGCGGGAATGCCCCGGACTCAGTTTTCTCGTCCTGGGGTAAAAAGCGGTCCCCCGACGGTTTCTTCCCTTTGCTCCGTATTGGTCATAAGTCTTTCGATCTTCGGGTCTCGTGCTCCGAGGACTTCAACCCACACTCCTGGCATGCTCCCTGACACGTTTTCCGGAGGTATAGGTCGGGAAGCGAGCTCGTTGGAGGGAGAACTGTGGTGCGACCCAAAACGGTCCAAAAGATGGCCGAAGCTTCCAACGAGTGGCGAACGCTCGTCCGGTGTCAGAAACCACTGGAAATGCACTTGCAGCGAAGGAAACGGGCTGAGCTCGTGGACTTCCGGTGCTCGTCCCAAGAAAACGCGAGCGGGAATGCCCCGGACTCAGTTTTCTCGTCCTGGGGTAAAAAGCGGTCCCCCGACGGTTTCTTCCCTTTGCTCCGTATTGGTCATAACTCTTTCGATCTTCGGGTCTCGTGCTCCGAGGACTTCAACCCACACTCCTGGCATGCTCCCTGACACGTTTTCCGGAGGTATAGGTCGGGAAGCGAGCTCGTTGGAGGGAGAACTGTGGTGCGACCCAAAACGGTCCAAAAGATGGCCGAAGCTTCCAACGAGTGGCGAACGCTCGTCCGGTGTCAGAAACCACTGGAAATGCACTTGCAGCGAAGGAAACGGGCTGAGCTCGAGGACTTCCGGTGCTCGTCCCAAGAAAACGCGAGCGGGAATGCCCCGGACTCAGTTTTCTCGTCCTGGGGTAAAAAGCGGTCCCCCGACGGTTTCTTCCCTTTGCTCCGTATTGGTCATAAGTCTTTCGATCTTCGGGTCTCGTGCTCCGAGGACTTCAACCCACACTCCTGGCATGCTCCCTGACATGTTTTCCGGAGGTATAGGTCGGGAAGCGAGCTCGTTGGAGGGAGAACTGTGGTGCGACCCAAAACGGTCCAAAAGATGGCCGAAGCTTCCAACGAGTGGGGAACGCTCGTCCGGTGTCAGAAACCACTGGAAATGCACTTGCAGCGAAGGAAACGGGCTGAGCTCGAGGACTTCCGGTGCTCGTCCCAAGAAAACGCGAGCGGGAATGCCCCGGACTCAGTTTTCTCGTCCTGGGGTAAAAAGCGGTCCCCCGACGGTTTCTTCCCTTTGCTCCGTATTGGTCATAAGTCTTTCGATCTTCGGGTCTCGTGCTCCGAGGACTTCAACCCACACTCCTGGCATGCTCCCTGACACGTTTTCCGGAGGTATAGGTCGGGAAGCGAGCTCGTTGGAGGGAGAACTGTGGTGCGACCCAAAACGGTCCAAAAGATGGCCGAAGCTTCCAACGAGTGGGGAACGCTCGTCCGGTGTCAGAAACCACTGGAAATGCACTTGCAGCGAAGGAAACGGGCTGAGCTCGAGGACTTCCGGTGCTCGTCCCAAGAAAACGCGAGCGGGAATGCCCCGGACTCAGTTTTCTCGTCCTGGGGTAAAAAGCGGTCCCCCGACGGTTTCTTCCCTTTGCTCCGTATTGGTCATACCTCTTTCGATCTTCGGGTCTCGTGCTCCGAGGACTTCAACCCACACTCCTGGCATGCTCCCTGACACGTTTTCCGGAGGTATAGGTCGGGAAGCGAGCTCGTTGGAGGGAGAACTGTGGTGCGACCCAAAACGGTCCAAAAGATGGCCGAAGCTTCCAACGAGTGGCGAACGCTCGTCCGGTGTCAGAAACCACTGGAAATGCACTTGCAGCGAAGGAAACGGGCTGAGCTCGAGGACTTCCGGTGCTCGTCCCAAGAAAACGCGAGCGGGAATGCCCCGGACTCAGTTTTCTCGTCCTGGGGTAAAAAGCGGTCCCCCGACGGTTTCTTCCCTTTGCTCCGTATTGGTCATAAGTCTTTCGATCTTCGGGTCTCGTGCTCCGAGGACTTCAACCCACACTCCTGGCATGCTCCCTGACACGTTTTCCGGAGGTATAGGTCGGGAAGCGAGCTCGTTGGAGGGAGAACTGTGGTGCGACCCAAAACGGTCCAAAAGATGGCCGAAGCTTCCAACGAGTGGGGAACGCTCGTCCGGTGTCAGAAACCACTGGAAATGCACTTGCAGCGAAGGAAACGGGCTGAGCTCGAGGACTTCCGGTGCTCGTCCCAAGAAAACGCGAGCGGGAATGCCCCGGACTCAGTTTTCTCGTCCTGGGGTAAAAAGCGGTCCCCCGACGGTTTCTTCCCTTTGCTCCGTATTGGTCATAAGTCTTTCGATCTTCGGGTCTCGTGCTCCGAGGACTTCAACCCACACTCCTGGCATGCTCCCTGACATGTTTTCCGGAGGTATAGGTCGGGAAGCGAGCTCGTTGGAGGGAGAACTGTGGTGCGACCCAAAACGGTCCAAAAGATGGCCGAAGCTTCCAACGAGTGGGGAACGCTCGTCCGGTGTCAGAAACCACTGGAAATGCACTTGCAGCGAAGGAAACGGGCTGAGCTCGAGGACTTCCGGTGCTCGTCCCAAGAAAACGCGAGCGGGAATGCCCCGGACTCAGTTTTCTCGTCCTGGGGTAAAAAGCGGTCCCCGACGGTTTATTCCCTTTGCTCCGTATTGGTCATAAGTCTTTCGATCTTCGGGTCTCGTGCTCCGAGGACTTCAACCCACACTCCTGGCATGCTCCCTGACACGTTTTCCGGAGGTATAGGTCGGGAAGCGAGCTCGTTGGAGGGAGAACTGTGGTGCGACCCAAAACGGTCCAAAAGATGGCCGAAGCTTCCAACGAGTGGCGAACGCTCGTCCGGTGTCAGAAACCACTGGAAATGCACTTACAGCGAAGGAAACGGGCTGAGCTCGAGGACTTCCGGTGCTCGTCCCAAGAAAACGCGAGCGGGAATGCCCCGGACTCAGTTTTCTCGTCCTGGGGTAAAAAGCGGTCCCCCGACGGTTTCTTCCCTTTGCTCCGTATTGGTCATAAGTCTTTCGATCTTCGGGTCTTGTGCTCCGAGGACTTCAACCCACACTCCTGGCATGCTCCCTGACACGTTTTCCGGAGGTATAGGTCGGGAAGCGAGCTCGTTGGAGGGAGAACTGTGGTGCGACCCAAAACGGTCCAAAAGATGGCCGAAGCTTCCAACGAGTGGCGAACGCTCGTCCGGTGTCAGAAACCACTGGAAATGCACTTGCAGCGAAGGAAACGGGCTGAGCTCGAGGACTTCCGGTGCTCGTCCCAAGAAAACGCGAGCGGGAATGCCCCGGACTCAGTTTTCTCGTCCTGGGGTAAAAAGCGGTCCCCCGACGGTTTCTTCCCTTTGCTCCGTATTGGTCATAAGTCTTTCGATCTTCGGGTCTCGTGCTCCGAGGACTTCAACCCACACTCCTGGCATGCTCCCTGACACGTTTTCCGGAGGTATAGGTCGGGAAGCGAGCTCGTTGGAGGGAGAACTGTGGTGCGACCCAAAACGGTCCAAAAGATGGCCGAAGCTTCCAACGAGTGGCGAACGCTCGTCCGGTGTCAGAAACCACTGGAAATGCACTTGCAGCGAAGGAAACGGGCTGAGCTCGTGGACTTCCGGTGCTCGTCCCAAGAAAACGCGAGCGGGAATGCCCCGGACTCAGTTTTCTCGTCCTGGGGTAAAAAGCGGTCCCCCGACGGTTTCTTCCCTTTGCTCCGTATTGGTCATAACTCTTTCGATCTTCGGGTCTCGTGCTCCGAGGACTTCAACCCACACTCCTGGCATGCTCCCTGACACGTTTTCCGGAGGTATAGGTCGGGAAGCGAGCTCGTTGGAGGGAGAACTGTGGTGCGACCCAAAACGGTCCAAAAGATGGCCGAAGCTTCCAACGAGTGGCGAACGCTCGTCCGGTGTCAGAAACCACTGGAAATGCACTTGCAGCGAAGGAAACGGGCTGAGCTCGAGGACTTCCGGTGCTCGTCCCAAGAAAACGCGAGCGGGAATGCCCCGGACTCAGTTTTCTCGTCCTGGGGTAAAAAGCGGTCCCCGACGGTTTCTTCCCTTTGCTCCGTATTGGTCATAAGTCTTTCGATCTTCGGGTCTCGTGCTCCGAGGACTTCAACCCACACTCCTGGCATGCTCCCTGACACGTTTTCCGGAGGTATAGGTCGGGAAGCGAGCTCGTTGGAGGGAGAACTGTGGTGCGACCCAAAACGGTCCAAAAGATGGCCGAAGCTTCCAACGAGTGGCGAACGCTCGTCCGGTGTCAGAAACCACTGGAAATGCACTTGCAGCGAAGGAAACGGGCTGAGCTCGAGGACTTCCGGTGCTCGTCCCAAGAAAACGCGAGCGGGAATGCCCCGGACTCAGTTTTCTCGTCCTGGGGTAAAAAGCGGTCCCCCGACGGTTTCTTCCCTTTGCTCCGTATTGGTCATAAGTCTTTCGATCTTCGGGTCTCGTGCTCTGAGGACTTCAACCCACACTCCTGGCATGCTCCCTGACACGTTTTTCGGAGGTATAGGTCGGGAAGCGAGCTCGTTGGAGGGAGAACTGTGGTGCGACCCAAAACGGTCCAAAAGATGGCCGAAGCTTCCAACGAGTGGCGAACGCTCGTCCGGTGTCAGAAACCACTGGAAATGCACTTGCAGCGAAGGAAACGGGCTGAGCTCGTGGACTTCCGGTGCTCGTCCCAAGAAAACGCGAGCGGGAATGCCCCGGACTCAGTTTTCTCGTCCTGGGGTAAAAAGCGGTCCCCCGACGGTTTCTTCCCTTTGCTCCGTATTGGTCATAACTCTTTCGATCTTCGGGTCTCGTGCTCCGAGGACTTCAACCCACACTCCTGGCATGCTCCCTGACACGTTTTTCGGAGGTATAGGTCGGGAAGCGAGCTCGTTGGAGGGAGAACTGTGGTGCGACCCAAAACGGTCCAAAAGATGGCCGAAGCTTCCAACCAGTGGCGAACGCTCGTCCGGTGTCAGAAACCACTGGAAATGCACTTGCAGCGAAGGAAACAGGCTGAGCTCGAGGACTTCCGGTGCTCGTCCCAAGAAAACGCGAGCGGGAATGCCCCGGACTCAGTTTTCTCGTCCTGGGGTAAAAAGCGGTCCCCCGACGGTTTCTTCCCTTTGCTCCGTATTGGTCATAAGTCTTTCGATCTTCGGGTCTCGTGCTCCGAGGACTTCAACCCACACTCCTGGCATGCTCCCTGACACGTTTTCCGGAGGTATAGGTCGGGAAGCGAGCTCGTTGGAGGGAGAACTATGGTGCGACCCAAAACGGTCCAAAAGATGGCCGAAGCTTCCAACGAGTGGCGAACGCTCGTCTGGTGTCAGAAACCACTGGAAATGCACTTGCAGCGAAGGAAACGGGCTGAGCTCGAGGACTTCCGGTGCTCGTCCCAAGAAAACGCGAGCGGGAATGCCCCGGACTCAGTTTTCTCGTCCTGGGGTAAAAAGCGGTCCCCCGACGGTTTCTTCCCTTTGCTCCGTATTGGTCATAAGTCTTTCGATCTTCGGGTCTCGTGCTCCGAGGACTTCAACCCACACTCCTGGCATGCTCCCTGACACGTTTTTCGGAGGTATAGGTCGGGAAGCGAGCTCGTTGGAGGGAGAACTGTGGTGCGACCCAAAACGGTCCAAAAGATGGCCGAAGCTTCCAACGAGTGGCGAACGCTCGTCCGGTGTCAGAAACCACTGGAAATGCACTTGCAGCGAAGGAAACGGGCTGAGCTCGTGGACTTCCGGTGCTCGTCCCAAGAAAACGCGAGCGGGAATGCCCCGGACTCAGTTTTCTCGTCCTGGGGTAAAAAGCGGTCCCCCGACGGTTTCTTCCCTTTGCTCCGTATTGGTCATAACTCTTTCGATCTTCGGGTCTCGTGCTCCGAGGACTTCAACCCACACTCCTGGCATGCTCCCTGACACGTTTTTCGGAGGTATAGGTCGGGAAGCGAGCTCGTTGGAGGGAGAACTGTGGTGCGACCCAAAACGGTCCAAAAGATGGCCGAAGCTTCCAACGAGTGGCGAACGCTCGTCCGGTGTCAGAAACCACTGGAAATGCACTTGCAGCGAAGGAAACAGGCTGAGCTCGAGGACTTCCGGTGCTCGTCCCAAGAAAACGCGAGCGGGAATGCCCCGGACTCAGTTTTCTCGTCCTGGGGTAAAAAGCGGTCCCCCGACGGTTTCTTCCCTTTGCTCCGTATTGGTCATAAGTCTTTCGATCTTCGGGTCTCGTGCTCCGAGGACTTCAACCCACACTCCTGGCATGCTCCCTGACACGTTTTTCGGAGGTATAGGTCGGGAAGCGAGCTCGTTGGAGGGAGAACTGTGGTGCGACCCAAAACGGTCCAAAAGATGGCCGAAGCTTCCAACGAGTGGCGAACGCTCGTCCGCTGTCAGAAACCACTGGAAATGCACTTGCAGCGAAGGAAACGGGCTGAGCTCGAGGACTTCCGGTGCTCGTCCCAAGAAAACGCGAGCGGGAATGCCCCGGACTCAGTTTTCTCGTCCTGGGGTAAAAAGCGGTCCCCCGACGGTTTCTTCCCTTTGCTCCGTATTGGTCATAAGTCTTTCGATCTTCGGGTCTCGTGCTCCGAGGACTTCAACCCACACTCCTGCCATGCTCCCTGACACGTTTTCCGGAGGTATAGGTCGGGAAGCGAGCTCGTTGGAGGGAGAACTGTGGTGCCACCCAAAACGGTCCAAAAGATGGCCGAAGCTTCCAACGAGTGGCGAACGCTCGTCCGGTGTCAGAAACCACTGGAAATGCACTTGCAGCGAAGGAAACGGGCTGAGCTCGAGGACTTCCGGTGCTCGTCCCAAGAAAACGCGAGCGGGAATGCCCCGGACTCAGTTTTCTCGTCCTGGGGTAAAAAGCGGTCCCCCGACGGTTTCTTCCCTTTGCTCCGTATTGGTCATAAGTCTTTCGATCTTCGGGTCTCGTGCTCCGAGGACTTCAACCCACACTCCTGGCATGCTCCCTGACACGTTTTCCGGAGGTATAGGTCGGGAAGCAAGCTCGTTGGAGGGAGAACTGTGGTGCGACCCAAAACGGTCCAAAAGATGGCCGAAGCTTCCAACGAGTGGCGAACGCTCGTCCGGTGTCAGAAACCACTGGAAATGCACTTGCAGCGAAGGAAACAGGCTGAGCTCGAGGACTTCCGGTGCTCGTCCCAAGAAAACGCGAGCGGGAATGCCCCGGACTCAGTTTTCTCGTCCTGGGGTAAAAAGCGGTCCCCCGACGGTTTCTTCCCTTTGCTCCGTATTGGTCATAAGTCTTTCGATCTTCGGGTCTCGTGCTCCGAGGACTTCAACCCACACTCCTGGCATGCTCCCTGACACGTTTTTCGGAGGTAGAGGTCGGGAAGCGAGCTCGTTGGAGGGAGAACTGTGGTGCGACCCAAAACGGTCCAAAAGATGGCCGAAGCTTCCAACGAGTGGCGAACGCTCGTCCGCTGTCAGAAACCACTGGAAATGCACTTGCAGCGAAGGAAACGGGCTGAGCTCGAGGACTTCCGGTGCTCGTCCCAAGAAAACGCGAGCGGGAATGCCCCGGACTCAGTTTTCTCGTCCTGGGGTAAAAAGCGGTCCCCCGACGGTTTCTTCCCTTTGCTCCGTATTGGTCATAAGTCTTTCGATCTTCGGGTCTCGTGCTCCGAGGACTTCAGCCCACACTCCTGCCATGCTCCCTGACACGTTTTCCGGAGGTATAGGTCGGGAAGCGAGCTCGTTGGAGGGAGAACTGTGGTGCGACCCAAAACGGTCCAAAAGATGGCCGAAGCTTCCAACGAGTGGCGAACGCTCGTCCGGTGTCAGAAACCACTGGAAATGCACTTGCAGCGAAGGAAACGGGCTGAGCTCGAGGACTTCCGGTGCTCGTCCCAAGAAAACGCGAGCGGGAATGCCCCGGACTCAGTTTTCTCGTCCTGGGGTAAAAAGCGGTCCCCCGACGGTTTCTTCCCTTTGCTCCGTATTGGTCATAAGTCTTTCGATCTTCGGGTCTCGTGCTCCGAGGACTTCAACCCACACTCCTGGCATGCTCCCTGACACGTTTTCCGGAGGTATAGGTCGGGAAGCAAGCTCGTTGGAGGGAGAACTGTGGTGCGACCCAAAACGGTCCAAAAGATGGCCGAAGCTTCCAACGAGTGGCGAACGCTCGTCCGCTGTCAGAAACCACTGGAAATGCACTTGCAGCGAAGGAAACGGGCTGAGCTCGAGGACTTCCGGTGCTCGTCCCAAGAAAACGCGAGCGGGAATGCCCCGGACTCAGTTTTCTCGTCCTGGGGTAAAAAGCGGTCCCCCGACGGTTTCTTCCCTTTGCTCCGTATTGGTCATAACTCTTTCGATCTTCGGGGCTCGTGCTCCGAGGACTTCAACCCACACTCCTGGCATGCTCCCTGACACGTTTTCCGGAGGTATAGGTCGGGAAGCGAGCTCGTTGGAGGGAGAACTGTGGTGCGACCCAAAAGGGTCCAAAAGATGGCCGAAGCTTCCAACGAGTCGCGAACGCTCGTCCGGTGTCAGAAACCACTGAAAATGCACTTGCAACGAAGGAAACGGGCTGAGCTCGAGGACTTCCGGTGCTCGTCCCAAGAAAACGCGAGCGGGAATGCCCCGGACTCAGTTTTCTCGTCCTGGGGTAAAAAGCGGTCCCCCGACGGTTTCTTCCCTTTGCTCCGTATTGGTCATAAGTCTTTCGATCTTCGGGTCTCGTGCTCCGAGGACTTCAACCCACACTCCTGGCATGCTCCCTGACACGTTTTCCGGAGGTATAGGTCGGGAAGCGAGCTCGTTGGAGGGAGAACTGTGGTGCGACCCAAAAGGGTCCAAAAGATGGCCGAAGCTTCCAACGAGTGGCGAACGCTCGTCCGGTGTCAGAAACCACTGGAAATGCACTTGCAGCGAAGGAAACGGGCTGAGCTCGAGGACTTCCGGTGCTCGTCCCAAGAAAACGCGAGCGGGAATGCCCCGGACTCAGTTTTCTCGTCCTGGGGTAAAAAGCGGTCCCCCGACGGTTTCTTCCCTTTGCTCCGTATTGGTCATAAGTCTTTCGATCTTCGGGTCTCGTGCTCCGAGGACTTCAACCCACACTCCTGGCATGCTCCCTGACACGTTTTCCGGAGGTATAGGTCGGGAAGCAAGCTCGTTGGAGGGAGAACTGTGGTGCGACCCAAAACGGTCCAAAAGATGGCCGAAGCTTCCAACGAGTGGCGAACGCTCGTCCGCTGTCAGAAACCACTGGAAATGCACTTGCAGCGAAGGAAACGGGCTGAGCTCGAGGACTTCCGGTGCTCGTCCCAAGAAAACGCGAGCGGGAATGCCCCGGACTCAGTTTTCTCGTCCTGGGGTAAAAAGCGGTCCCCCGACGGTTTCTTCCCTTTGCTCCGTATTGGTCATAACTCTTTCGATCTTCGGGGCTCGTGCTCCGAGGACTTCAACCCACACTCCTGGCATGCTCCCTGACACGTTTTCCGGAGGTATAGGTCGGGAAGCGAGCTCGTTGGAGGGAGAACTGTGGTGCGACCCAAAAGGGTCCAAAAGATGGCCGAAGCTTCCAACGAGTCGCGAACGCTCGTCCGGTGTCAGAAACCACTGAAAATGCACTTGCAACGAAGGAAACGGGCTGAGCTCGAGGACTTCCGGTGCTCGTCCCAAGAAAACGCGAGCGGGAATGCCCCGGACTCAGTTTTCTCGTCCTGGGGTAAAAAGCAGTCCCCCGACGGTTTCTTCCCTTTGCTCCGTATTGGTCATAAGTCTTTCGATCTTCGGGTCTCGTGCTCCGAGGACTTCAACCCACACTCCTGGCATGCTCCCTGACACGTTTTCCGGAGGTATAGGTCGGGAAGCGAGCTCGTTGGAGGGAGAACTGTGGTGCGACCCAAAAGGGTCCAAAAGATGGCCGAAGCTTCCAACGAGTCGCGAACGCTCGTCCGGTGTCAGAAACCACTGGAAATGCACTTGCAGCGAAGGAAACGGGCTGAGCTCGAGGACTTCCGGTGCTCGTCCCAAGAAAACGCGAGCGGGAATGCCCCGGACTCAGTTTTCTCGTCCTGGGGTAAAAAGCGGTCCCCCGACGGTTTCTTCCCTTTGCTCCGTATTGGTCATAAGTCTTTCGATCTTCGGGTCTCGTGCTCCGAGGACTTCAACCCACACTCCTGCCATGCTCCCTGACACGTTTTTCGGAGGTATAGGTCGGGAAGCGAGCTCGTTGGAGGGAGAACTGTGGTGCGACCCAAAACGGTCCAAAAAATGGCCGAAGCTTCCAACGAGTGGCGAACGCTCGTCCGGTGTCAGAAACCACTGGAAATGCACTTGCAGCGAAGGAAACGGGCTGAGCTCGAGGACTTCCGGTGCTCGTCCCAAGAAAACGCGAGCGGGAATGCCCCGGACTCAGTTTTCTCGTCCTGGGGTAAAAAGCGGTCCCCCGACGGTTTCTTCCCTTTGCTCCGTATTGGTCATAAGTCTTTCGATCTTCGGGTCTCGTGCTCCGAGGACTTCAACCCACACTCCTGGCATGCTCCCTGACACGTTTTCCGGAGGTATAGGTCGGGAAGCGAGCTCGTTGGAGGGAGAACTGTGGTGCGACCCAAAACGGTCCAAAAGATGGCCGAAGCTTCCAACGAGTGGCGAACGCTCGTCCGGTGTCAGAAACCACTGGAAATGCACTTGCAGCGAAGGAAACGGGCTGAGCTCGAGGACTTCCGGTGCTCGTCCCAAGAAAACGCGAGCGGGAATGCCCCGGACTCAGTTTTCTCGTCCTGGGGTAAAAAGCGGTCCCCCGACGGTTTCTTCCCTTTGCTCCGTATTGGTCATAAGTCTTTCGATCTTCGGGTCTCGTGCTCCGAGGACTTCAACCCACACTCCTGGCATGCTCCCTGACACGTTTTCCGGAGGTATAGATCGGGAAGCGAGCTCGTTGGAGGGAGAACTGTGGTGCGACCCAAAACGGTCCAAAAGATCGCCGAAGCTTCCAACGAGTGGCGAACGCTCGTCCGGTGTCAGAAACCACTGGAAATGCACTTGCAGCGAAGGAAACGGGCTGAGCTCGAGGACTTCCGGTGCTCGTCCCAAGAAAACGCGAGCGGGAATGCCCCGGACTCAGTTTTCTCGTCCTGGGGTAAAAAGCGGTCCCCCGACGGTTTCTTCCCTTTGCTCCGTATTGGTATAAGTCTTTCGATCTTCGGGTCTCGTGCTCCGAGGACTTCAACCCACACTCCTGGCATGCTCCCTGACACGTTTTCCGGAGGTATAGGTCGGGAAGCGAGCTCGTTGGAGGGAGAACTGTGGTGCGACCCAAAACGGTCCAAAAGATGGCCGAAGCTTCCAACGAGTGGCGAACGCTCGTCCGGTGTCAGAAACCACTGGAAATGCACTTGCAGCGAAGGAAACGGGCTGAGCTCGAGGACTTCCGGTGCTCGTCCCAAGAAAACGCGAGCGGGAATGCCCCGAACTCAGTTTTCTCGTCCTGGGGTAAAAAGCGGTCCCCCGACGGTTTCTTCCCTTTGCTCCGTATTGGTCATAAGTCTTTCGATCTTCGGGTCTCGTGCTCCGAGGACTTCAACCCACACTCCTGGCATGCTCCCTGACACGTTTTTCGGAGGTATAGGTCGGGAAGCGAGCTCGTTGGAGGGAGAACTGTGGTGCGACCCAAAACGGTCCAAAAGATGGCCGAAGCTTCCAACGAGTGGCGAACGCTCGTCCGGTGTCAGAAACCACTGGAAATGCACTTGCAGCGAAGGAAACGGGCTGAGCTCGAGGACTTCCGGTGCTCGTCCCAAGAAAACGCGAGCGGGAATGCCCCGGACTCAGTTTTCTCGTCCTGGGGTAAAAAGCGGTCCCCCGACGGTTTCTTCCCTTTGCTCCGTATTGGTCATAAGTCTTTCGATCTTCGGGTCTCGTGCTCCGAGGACTTCAACCCACACTCCTGGCATGCTCCCTGACACGTTTTCCGGAGGTATAGATCGGGAAGCGAGCTCGTTGGAGGGAGAACTGTGGTGCTACCCAAAACGGTCCAAAAGATCGCCGAAGCTTCCAACGAGTGGCGAACGCTCGTCCGGTGTCAGAAACCACTGGAAATGCACTTGCAGCGAAGGAAACGGGCTGAGCTCGAGGACTTCCGGTGCTCGTCCCAAGAAAACGCGAGCGGGAATGCCCCGGACTCAGTTTTCTCGTCCTGGGGTAAAAAGCGGTCCCCCGACGGTTTCTTCCCTTTGCTCCGTATTGGTCATAAGTCTTTCGATCTTCGGGTCTCGTGCAACGAGGACTTCAACCCACACTCCTGGCATGCTCCCTGACACGTTTTCCGGAGGTATAGGTCGGGAAGCGAGCTCGTTGGAGGGAGAACTGTGGTGCGACCCAAAACGGTCCAAAAGATGGCCGAAGCTTCCAACGAGTGGCGAACGCTCGTCCGGTGTCAGAAACCACTGGAAATGCACTTGCAGCGAAGGAAACGGGCTGAGCTCGAGGACTTCCGGTGCTCGTCCCAAGAAAACGCGAGCGGGAATGCCCCGAACTCAGTTTTCTCGTCCTGGGGTAAAAAGCGGTCCCCCGACGGTTTCTTCCCTTTGCTCCGTATTGGTCATAAGTCTTTCGATCTTCGGGTCTCGTGCTCCGAGGACTTCAACCCACACTCCTGGCATGCTCCCTGACACGTTTTCCGGAGGTATAGATCGGGAAGCGAGCTCGTTGGAGGGAGAACTGTGGTGCGACCCAAAACGGTCCAAAAGATCGCCGAAGCTTCCAACGAGTGGCGAACGCTCGTCCGGTGTCAGAAACCACTGGAAATGCACTTGCAGCGAAGGAAACGGGCTGAGCTCGAGGACTTCCGGTGCTCGTCCCAAGAAAACGCGAGCGGGAATGCCCCGGACTCAGTTTTCTCGTCCTGGGGTAAAAAGCGGTCCCCCGACGGTTTCTTCCCTTTGCTCCGTATTGGTCATAAGTCTTTCGATCTTCGGGTCTCGTGCAACGAGGACTTCAACCCACACTCCTGGCATGCTCCCTGACACGTTTTCCGGAGGTATAGGTCGGGAAGCGAGCTCGTTGGAGGGAGAACTGTGGTGCGACCCAAAACGGTCCAAAAGATGGCCGAAGCTTCCAACGAGTGGCGAACGCTCGTCCGGTGTCAGAAACCACTGGAAATGCACTTGCAGCGAAGGAAACGGGCTGAGCTCGAGGACTTCCGGTGCTCGTTTCAAGAAAACGCGAGCGGGAATGCCCCGAACTCAGTTTTCTCGTCCTGGGGTAAAAAGCGGTCCCCCGACGGTTTCTTCCCTTTGCTCCGTATTGGTCATAAGTCTTTCGATCTTCGGGTCTCGTGCTCCGAGGACTTCAACCCACACTCCTGGCATGCTCCCTGACACGTTTTTCGGAGGTATAGGTCGGGAAGCGAGCTCGTTGGAGGGAGAACTGTGGTGCGACCCAAAACGGTCCAAAAGATGGCCGAAGCTTCCAACGAGTGGCGAACGCTCGTCCGGTGTCAGAAACCACTGGAAATGCACTTGCAGCAAAGGAAACGGGCTGAGCTCGAGGACTTCCGGTGCTCGTCCCAAGAAAACGCGAGCGGGAATGCCCCGGACTCAGTTTTCTCGTCCTGGGGTAAAAAGCGGTCCCCCGACGGTTTCTTCCCTTTGCTCCGTATTGGTCATAAGTCTTTCGATCTTCGGGTCTCGTGCTCCGAGGACTTCAACCCACACTCCTGGCATGCTCCCTGACACGTTTTCCGGAGGTATAGATCGGGAAGCGAGCTCGTTGGAGGGAGAACTGTGGTGCGACCCAAAACGGTCCAAAAGATCGCCGAAGCTTCCAACGAGTGGCGAACGCTCGTCCGGTGTCAGAAACCACTGGAAATGCACTTGCAGCGAAGGAAACGGGCTGAGCTCGAGGACTTCCGGTGCTCGTCCCAAGAAAACGCGAGCGGGAATGCCCCGGACTCAGTTTTCTCGTCCTGGGGTAAAAAGCGGTCCCCCGACGGTTTCTTCCCTTTGCTCCGTATTGGTCATAAGTCTTTCGATCTTCGGGTCTCGTGCTCCGAGGACTTCAACCCACACTCCTGGCATGCTCCCTGACACGTTTTCCGGAGGTATAGGTCGGGAAGCGAGCTCGTTGGAGGGAGAACTGTGGTGCGACCCAAAACGGTCCAAAAGATGGCCGAAGCTTCCAACGAGTGGCGAACGCTCGTCCGGTGTCAGAAACCACTGGAAATGCACTTGCAGCGAAGGAAACGGGCTGAGCTCGAGGACTTCCGGTGCTCGTCCCAAGAAAACGCGAGCGGGAATGCCCCGAACTCAGTTTTCTCGTCCTGGGGTAAAAAGCGGTCCCCCGACGGTTTCTTCCCTTTGCTCCGTATTGGTCATAAGTCTTTCGATCTTCGGGTCTCGTGCTCCGAGGACTTCAACCCACACTCCTGGCATGCTCCCTGACACGTTTTTCGGAGGTATAGGTCGGGAAGCGAGCTCGTTGGAGGGAGAACTGTGGTGCGACCCAAAACGGTCCAAAAGATGGCCGAAGCTTCCAACGAGTGGCGAACGCTCGTCCGGTGTCAGAAACCACTGGAAATGCACTTGCATCGAAGGAAACGGGCTGAGCTCGAGGACTTCCGGTGCTCGTCCCAAGAAAACGCGAGCGGGAATGCCCCGGACTCAGTTTTCTCGTCCTGGGGTAAAAAGCGGTCCCCCGACGGTTTCTTCCCTTTGCTCCGTATTGGTCATAAGTCTTTCGATCTTCGGGTCTCGTGCTCCGAGGAATTCAACCCACACTCCTGGCATTCTCCCTGACACGTTTTTCGGAGGTATAGGTCGGGAAGCGAGCTCGTTGGAGGGAGAACTGTGGTGCGACCCAAAACGGTCCAAAAGATGGCCGAAGCTTCCAACGAGTGGCGAACGCTCGTCCGGTGTCAGAAACCACTGGAAATGCACTTGCAGCGAAGGAAACGGGCTGAGCTCGAGGACTTCCGGTGCTCGTCCCAAGAAAACGCGAGCGGGAATGCCCCGGACTCAGTTTTCTCGTCCTGGGGTAAAAAGCGGTCCCCCGACGGTTTCTTCCCTTTGCTCCGTATTGGTCATAAGTCTTTCGATCTTCGGGTCTCGTGCTCCGAGGACTTCAACCCACACTCCTGGCATGCTCCCTGACACGTTTTCCGGAGGTATAGGTCGGGAAGCGAGCTCGTTGGAGGGAGAACTGTGGTGCGACCCAAAACGGTCCAAAAGATGGCCGAAGCTTCCAACGAGTGGCGAACGCTCGTCCGGTGTCAGAAACCACTGGAAATGCACTTGCAGCGAAGGAAACGGGCTGAGCTCGAGGACTTCCGGTGCTCGTGCCAAGAAAACGCGAGCGGGAATGCCCCGGACTCAGTTTTCTCGTCCTGGGTTAAAAAGCGGTCCCCCGACGGTTTCTTCCCTTTGCTCCGTATTGGTCATAAGTCTTTCGATCTTCGGGTCTCGTGCTCCGAGGACTTCAACCCACACTCCTGGCATGCTCCCTGACACGTTTTCCGGAGGTATAGGTCGGGAAGCGAGCTCGTTGGAGGGAGAACTGTGGTGCGACCCAAAACGGTCCAAAAGATGGCCGAAGCTTCCAACGAGTGGCGAACGCTCGTCCGGTGTCAGAAACCACTGGAAATGCACTTGCAGCGAAGGAAACGGGCTGAGCTCGAGGACTTCCGGTGCTCGTCCCAAGAAAACGCGAGCGGGAATGCCCCGGACTCAGTTTTCTCGTCCTGGGGTAAAAAGCGGTCCCCCGACGGTTTCTTCCCTTTGCTCCGTATTGGTCATAAGTCTTTCGATCTTCGGGTCTCGTGCTCCGAGGACTTCAACCCACACTCCTGGCATGCTCCCTGACACGTTTTCCGGAGGTATAGGTCGGGAAGCGAGCTCGTTGGAGGGAGAACTGTGGTGCGACCCAAAACGGTCCAAAAGATGGCCGAAGCTTCCAACGAGTGGCGAACGCTCGTCCGGTGTCAGAAACCACTGGAAATGCACTTGCAGCGAAGGAAACGGGCTGAGCTCGAGGACTTCCGGTGCTCGTCCCAAGAAAACGCGAGCGGGAATGCCCCGGACTCAGTTTTCTCGTCCTCGGGTAAAAAGCGGTCCCCCGACGGTTTCTTCCCTTTGCTCCGTATTGGTCATAAGTCTTTCGATCTTCGGGTCTCGTGCTCCGAGGACTTCAACCCACACTCCTGGCATGCTCCCTGACACGTTTTCCGGAGGTATAGGTCGGGAAGCGAGCTCGTTGGAGGGAGAACTGTGGTGCGACCCAAAAGGGTCCAAAAGATGGCCGAAGCTTCCAACGAGTCGCGAACGCTCGTCCGGTGTCAGAAACCACTGGAAATGCACTTGCAGCGAAGGAAACGGGCTGAGCTCGAGGACTTCCGGTGCTCGTCCCAAGAAAACGCGAGCGGGAATGCCCCGGACTCAGTTTTCTCGTCCTGGGGTAAAAAGCGGTCCCCCGACGGTTTCTTCCCTTTGCTCCGTATTGGTCATAAGTCTTTCGATCTTCGGGTCTCGTGCTCCGAGGACTTCAACCCACACTCCTGGCATGCTCCCTGACACGTTTTCCGGAGGTATAGGTCGGGAAGCGAGCTCGTTGGAGGGAGAACTGTGGTGCGACCCAAAACGGTCCAAAAGATCGCCGAAGCTTCCAACGAGTGGCGAACGCTCGTCCGGTGTCAGAAACCACTGGAAATGCACTTGCAGCGAAGGAAACGGGCTGAGCTCGAGGACTTCCGGTGCTCGTCCCAAGAAAACGCGAGCGGGAATGCCCCGGACTCAGTTTTCTCGTCCTGGGTTAAAAAGCGGTCCCCCGACGGTTTCTTCCCTTTGCTCCGTATTGGTCATAAGTCTTTCGATCTTCGGGTCTCGTGCTCCGAGGACTTCAACCCACACTCCTGGCATGCTCCCTGACACGTTTTCCGGAGGTATAGGTCGGGAAGCGAGCTCGTTGGAGGGATAACTGTGGTGCGACCCAAAACGGTCCAAAAGATGGCCGAAGCTTCCAACGAGTGGCGAACGCTCGTCCGGTGTCAGAAACCACTGGAAATGCACTTGCAGCGAAGGAAACGGGCTGAGCTCGAGGACTTCCGGTGCTCGTCCCAAGAAAACGCGAGCGGGAATGCCCCGGACTCAGTTTTCTCGTCCTGGGGTAAAAAGCGGTCCCCCGACGGTTTCTTCCCTTTGCTCCGTATTGGTCATAAGTCTTTCGATCTTCGGGTCTCGTGCTCCGAGGACTTCAACCCACACTCCTGGCATGCTCCCTGACACGTTTTCCGGAGGTATAGGTCGGGAAGCGAGCTCGTTGGAGGGAGAACTGTGGTGCGACCCAAAACGGTCCAAAAGATGGCCGAAGCTTCCAACGAGTGGCGAACGCTCGTCCGGTGTCAGAAACCACTGGAAATGCACTTGCAGCGAAGGAAACGGGCTGAGCTCGAGGACTTCCGGTGCTCGTGCCAAGAAAACGCGAGCGGGAATGCCCCGGACTCAGTTTTCTCGTCCTGGGTTAAAAAGCGGTCCCCCGACGGTTTCTTCCCTTTGCTCCGTATTGGTCATAAGTCTTTCGATCTTCGGGTCTCGTGCTCCGAGGACTTCAACCCACACTCCTGGCATGCTCCCTGACACGTTTTCCGGAGGTATAGGTCGGGAAGCGAGCTCGTTGGAGGGAGAACTGTGGTGCGACCCAAAACGGTCCAAAAGATGGCCGAAGCTTCCAACGAGTGGCGAACGCTCGTCCGGTGTCAGAAACCACTGGAAATGCACTTGCAGCGAAGGAAACGGGCTGAGCTCGAGGACTTCCGGTGCTCGTCCCAAGAAAACGCGAGCGGGAATGCCCCGGACTCAGTTTTCTCGTCCTGGGGTAAAAAGCGGTCCCCCGACGGTTTCTTCCCTTTGCTCCGTATTGGTCATAAGTCTTTCGATCTTCGGGTCTCGTGCTCCGAGGACTTCAACCCACACTCCTGGCATGCTCCCTGACACGTTTTCCGGAGGTATAGGTCGGGAAGCGAGCTCGTTGGAGGGAGAACTGTGGTGCGACCCAAAACGGTCCAAAAGATGGCCGAAGCTTCCAACGAGTGGCGAACGCTCGTCCGGTGTCAGAAACCACTGGAAATGCACTTGCAGCGAAGGAAACGGGCTGAGCTCGAGGACTTCCGGTGCTCGTCCCAAGAAAACGCGAGCGGGAATGTCCCGGACTCAGTTTTCTCGTCCTAGGGTAAAAAGCGGTCCCCCGACGGTTTCTTCCCTTTGCTCCGTATTGGTCATAAGTCTTTCGATCTTCGGGTCTCGTGCTCCGAGGACTTCAACCCACACTGCTGGCATGCTCCCTGACACGTTTTCCGGAGGTATAGGTCGGGAAGCGAGCTCGTTGGAGGGATAACTGTGGTGCGACCCAAAACGGTCCAAAAGATGGCCGAAGCTTCCAACGAGTGGCGAACGCTCGTCCGGTGTCAGAAACCACTGGAAATGCACTTGCAGCGAAGGAAACGGGCTGAGCTCGAGGACTTCCGGTGCTCGTCCCAAGAAAACGCGAGCGGGAATGCCCCGGACTCAGTTTTCTCGTCCTGGGGTAAAAAGCGGTCCCCCGACGGTTTCTTCCCTTTGCTCCGTATTGGTCATAAGTCTTTCGATCTTCGGGTCTCGTGCTCCGAGGACTTCAACCCACACTCCTGGCATGCTCCCTGACACGTTTTCCGGAGGTATAGGTCGGGAAGCGAGCTCGTTGGAGGGAGAACTGTGGTGCGACCCAAAACGGTCCAAAAGATGGCCGAAGCTTCCAACGAGTGGCGAACGCTCGTCCGGTGTCAGAAACCACTGGAAATGCACTTGCAGCGAAGGAAACGGGCTGAGCTCGAGGACTTCCGGTGCTCGTGCCAAGAAAACGCGAGCGGGAATGCCCCGGACTCAGTTTTCTCGTCCTGGGTTAAAAAGCGGTCCCCCGACGGTTTCTTCCCTTTGCTCCGTATTGGTCATAAGTCTTTCGATCTTCGGGTCTCGTGCTCCGAGGACTTCAACCCACACTCCTGGCATGCTCCCTGACACGTTTTCCGGAGGTATAGGTCGGGAAGCGAGCTCGTTGGAGGGAGAACTGTGGTGCGACCCAAAACGGTCCAAAAGATGGCCGAAGCTTCCAACGAGTGGCGAACGCTCGTCCGGTGTCAGAAACCACTGGAAATGCACTTGCAGCGAAGGAAACGGGCTGAGCTCGAGGACTTCCGGTGCTCGTCCCAAGAAAACGCGAGCGGGAATGCCCCGGACTCAGTTTTCTCGTCCTGGGGTAAAAAGCGGTCCCCCGACGGTTTCTTCCCTTTGCTCCGTATTGGTCATAAGTCTTTCGATCTTCGGGTCTCGTGCTCCGAGGACTTCAACCCACACTCCTGGCATGCTCCCTGACACGTTTTCCGGAGGTATAGGTCGGGAAGCGAGCTCGTTGGAGGGAGAACTGTGGTGCGACCCAAAACGGTCCAAAAGATGGCCGAAGCTTCCAACGAGTGGCGAACGCTCGTCCGGTGTCAGAAACCACTGGAAATGCACTTGCAGCGAAGGAAACGGGCTGAGCTCGAGGACTTCCGGTGCTCGTCCCAAGAAAACGCGAGCGGGAATGCCCCGGACTCAGTTTTCTCGTCCTCGGGTAAAAAGCGGTCCCCCGACGGTTTCTTCCCTTTGCTCCGTATTGGTCATAAGTCTTTCGATCTTCGGGTCTCGTGCTCCGAGGACTTCAACCCACACTCCTGGCATGCTCCCTGACACGTTTTCCGGAGGTATAGGTCGGGAAGCGAGCTCGTTGGAGGGAGAACTGTGGTGCGACCCAAAAGGGTCCAAAAGATGGCCGAAGCTTCCAACGAGTCGCGAACGCTCGTCCGGTGTCAGAAACCACTGGAAATGCACTTGCAGCGAAGGAAACGGGCTGAGCTCGAGGACTTCCGGTGCTCGTCCCAAGAAAACGCGAGCGGGAATGCCCCGGACTCAGTTTTCTCGTCCTGGGGTAAAAAGCGGTCCCCCGACGGTTTCTTCCCTTTGCTCCGTATTGGTCATAAGTCTTTCGATCTTCGGGTCTCGTGCTCCGAGGACTTCAACCCACACTCCTGGCATGCTCCCTGACACGTTTTCCGGAGGTATAGGTCGGGAAGCGAGCTCGTTGGAGGGAGAACTGTGGTGCGACCCAAAACGGTCCAAAAGATCGCCGAAGCTTCCAACGAGTGGCGAACGCTCGTCCGGTGTCAGAAACCACTGGAAATGCACTTGCAGCGAAGGAAACGGGCTGAGCTCGAGGACTTCCGGTGCTCGTCCCAAGAAAACGCGAGCGGGAATGCCCCGGACTCAGTTTTCTCGTCCTGGGTTAAAAAGCGGTCCCCCGACGGTTTCTTCCCTTTGCTCCGTATTGGTCATAAGTCTTTCGATCTTCGGGTCTCGTGCTCCGAGGACTTCAACCCACACTCCTGGCATGCTCCCTGACACGTTTTCCGGAGGTATAGGTCGGGAAGCGAGCTCGTTGGAGGGATAACTGTGGTGCGACCCAAAACGGTCCAAAAGATGGCCGAAGCTTCCAACGAGTGGCGAACGCTCGTCCGGTGTCAGAAACCACTGGAAATGCACTTGCAGCGAAGGAAACGGGCTGAGCTCGAGGACTTCCGGTGCTCGTCCCAAGAAAACGCGAGCGGGAATGCCCCGGACTCAGTTTTCTCGTCCTGGGGTAAAAAGCGGTCCCCCGACGGTTTCTTCCCTTTGCTCCGTATTGGTCATAAGTCTTTCGATCTTCGGGTCTCGTGCTCCGAGGACTTCAACCCACACTCCTGGCATGCTCCCTGACACGTTTTCCGGAGGTATAGGTCGGGAAGCGAGCTCGTTGGAGGGAGAACTGTGGTGCGACCCAAAACGGTCCAAAAGATGGCCGAAGCTTCCAACGAGTGGCGAACGCTCGTCCGGTGTCAGAAACCACTGGAAATGCACTTGCAGCGAAGGAAACGGGCTGAGCTCGAGGACTTCCGGTGCTCGTGCCAAGAAAACGCGAGCGGGAATGCCCCGGACTCAGTTTTCTCGTCCTGGGTTAAAAAGCGGTCCCCCGACGGTTTCTTCCCTTTGCTCCGTATTGGTCATAAGTCTTTCGATCTTCGGGTCTCGTGCTCCGAGGACTTCAACCCACACTCCTGGCATGCTCCCTGACACGTTTTCCGGAGGTATAGGTCGGGAAGCGAGCTCGTTGGAGGGAGAACTGTGGTGCGACCCAAAACGGTCCAAAAGATGGCCGAAGCTTCCAACGAGTGGCGAACGCTCGTCCGGTGTCAGAAACCACTGGAAATGCACTTGCAGCGAAGGAAACGGGCTGAGCTCGAGGACTTCCGGTGCTCGTCCCAAGAAAACGCGAGCGGGAATGCCCCGGACTCAGTTTTCTCGTCCTGGGGTAAAAAGCGGTCCCCCGACGGTTTCTTCCCTTTGCTCCGTATTGGTCATAAGTCTTTCGATCTTCGGGTCTCGTGCTCCGAGGACTTCAACCCACACTCCTGGCATGCTCCCTGACACGTTTTCCGGAGGTATAGGTCGGGAAGCGAGCTCGTTGGAGGGAGAACTGTGGTGCGACCCAAAACGGTCCAAAAGATGGCCGAAGCTTCCAACGAGTGGCGAACGCTCGTCCGGTGTCAGAAACCACTGGAAATGCACTTGCAGCGAAGGAAACGGGCTGAGCTCGAGGACTTCCGGTGCTCGTCCCAAGAAAACGCGAGCGGGAATGTCCCGGACTCAGTTTTCTCGTCCTAGGGTAAAAAGCGGTCCCCCGACGGTTTCTTCCCTTTGCTCCGTATTGGTCATAAGTCTTTCGATCTTCGGGTCTCGTGCTCCGAGGACTTCAACCCACACTGCTGGCATGCTCCCTGACACGTTTTCCGGAGGTATAGGTCGGGAAGCGAGCTCGTTGGAGGGATAACTGTGGTGCGACCCAAAACGGTCCAAAAGATGGCCGAAGCTTCCAACGAGTGGCGAACGCTCGTCCGGTGTCAGAAACCACTGGAAATGCACTTGCAGCGAAGGAAACGGGCTGAGCTCGAGGACTTCCGGTGCTCGTCCCAAGAAAACGCGAGCGGGAATGCCCCGGACTCAGTTTTCTCGTCCTGGGGTAAAAAGCGGTCCCCCGACGGTTTCTTCCCTTTGCTCCGTATTGGTCATAAGTCTTTCGATCTTCGGGTCTCGTGCTCCGAGGACTTCAACCCACATCCTGGCATGCTCCCTGACATGTTTTCCGGAGGTATAGGTCGGGAAGCGAGCTCGTTGGAGGGAGAACTGTGGTGCGACCCAAAAGGGTCCAAAAGATGGCCGAAGCTTCCAACGAGTCGCGAACGCTCGTCCGGTGTCAGAAACCACTGGAAATGCACTTGCAGCGAAGGAAACGGGCTGAGCTCGAGGACTTCCGGTGCTCGTCCCAAGAAAACGCGAGCGGGAATGCCCCGGACTCAGTTTTCTCGTCCTGGGGTAAAAAGCGGTCCCCCGACGGTTTCTTCCCTTTGCTCCGTATTGGTCATAAGTCTTTCGATCTTCGGGTCTCGTGCTCCGAGGACTTCAACCCACACTCCTGGCATGCTCCCTGACACGTTTTCCGGAGGTATAGGTCGGGAAGCGAGCTCGTTGGAGGGAGAACTGTGGTGCGACCCAAAACGGTCCAAAAGATCGCCGAAGCTTCCAACGAGTGGCGAACGCTCGTCCGGTGTCAGAAACCACTGGAAATGCACTTGCAGCGAAGGAAACGGGCTGAGCTCGAGGACTTCCGGTGCTCGTCCCAAGAAAACGCGAGCGGGAATGCCCCGGACTCAGTTTTCTCGTCCTGGGGTAAAAAGCGGTCCCCCGACGGTTTCTTCCCTTTGCTCCGTATTGGTCATAAGTCTTTCGATCTTCGGGTCTCGTGCTCCGAGGACTTCAACCCACACTCCTGGCATGCTCCCTGACACGTTTTCCGGAGGTATAGGTCGGGAAGCGAGCTCGTTGGAGGGAGAACTGTGGTGCGACCCAAAACGGTCCAAAAGATGGCCGAAGCTTCCAACGAGTGGCGAACGCTCGTCCGGTGTCAGAAACCACTGGAAATGCACTTGCAGCGAAGGAAACGGGCTGAGCTCGAGGACTTCCGGTGCTCGTCCCAAGAAAACGCGAGCGGGAATGCCCCGGACTCAGTTTTCTCGTCCTGGGGTAAAAAGCGGTCCCCCGACGGTTTCTTCCCTTTGCTCCGTATTGGTCATAAGTCTTTCGATCTTCGGGTCTCGTGCTCCGAGGACTTCAACCCACACTCATGGCATGCTCCCTAACACGTTTTCCGGAGGTATAGGTCGGGAAGCGAGCTCGTTGGAGGGAGAACTGTGGTGCGACCCAAAAGGGTCCAAAAGATGGCCGAAGCTTCCAACGAGTCGCGAACGCTCGTCCGGTGTCAGAAACCACTGGAAATGCACTTGCAGCGAAGGAAACGGGCTGAGCTCGAGGACTTCCGGTGCTCGTCCCAAGAAAACGCGAGCGGGAATGCCCCGGACTCAGTTTTCTCGTCCTGGGGTAAAAAGCGGTCCCCCGACGGTTTCTTCCCTTTGCTCCGTATTGGTCATAAGTCTTTTGATCTTCGGGTCTGTGCTCCGAGGACTTCAACCCACACTCCTGGCATGCTCCCTGACATGTTTTCCGGAGGTATAGGTCGGGAAGCGAGCTCGTTGGAGGGAGAACTGTGGTGCGACCCAAAACGGTCCAAAAGATGGCCGAAGCTTCCAACGAGTGGCGAACGCTCGTCCGGTGTCAGAAACCACTGGAAATGCACTTGCAGCGAAGGAAACGGGCTGAGCTCGAGGACTTCCGGTGCTCGTCCCAAGAAAACGCGAGCGGGAATGCCCCGGACTCAGTTTTCTCGTCCTGGGGTAAAAAGCGGTCCCCCGACGGTTTCTTCCCTTTGCTCCGTATTGGTCATAAGTCTTTCGATCTTCGATTCTCGTGCTCCGAGGACTTCAACCCACACTCCTGGCATGCTCCCTGACACGTTTTCCGGAGGTATAGGTCGGGAAGCGAGCTCGTTGGAGGGAGAACTGTGGTGCGACCCAAAACGGTCCAAAAGATGGCCGAAGCTTCCAACGAGTGGCGAACGCTCGTCCGGTGTCAGAAACCACTGGAAATGCACTTGCAGCGAAGGAAACGGGCTGAGCTCGAGGACTTCCGGTGCTCGTCCCAAGAAAACGCGAGCGGGAATGCCCCGGACTCAGTTTTCTCGTCCTGGGGTAAAAAGCGGTCCCCCGACGGTTTCTTCCCTTTGCTCCGTATTGGTCATAAGTCTTTCGATCTTCGGGTCTCGTGCTCCGAGGACTTCAACCCACACTCCTGGCATGCTCCCTGACACGTTTTCTGGAGGTATAGGTCGGGAAGCGAGCTCGTTGGAGGGAGAACTGTGGTGCGACCCAAAACGGTCCAAAATATGGCCGAAGCTTCCAACGAGTGGCGAACGCTCGTCCGGTGTCAGAAACCACTGGAAATGCACTTGCAGCGAAGGAAACGGGCTGAGCTCGAGGACTTCCGGTGCTCGTCCCAAGAAAACGCGAGCGGGAATGCCCCGGACTCAGTTTTCTCGTCCTGGGGTAAAAAGCGGTCCCCCGACGGTTTCTTCCCTTTGCTCCGTATTGGTCATAAGTCTTTCGATCTTCGGGTCTCGTGCTCCGAGGACTTCAACCCACACTCCTGGCATGCTCCCTGACACGTTTTCTGGAGGTATAGGTCGGGAAGCGAGCTCGTTGGAGGGAGAACTGTGGTGCGACCCAAAACGGTCCAAAATATGGCCGAAGCTTCCAACGAGTGGCGAACGCTCGTCCGGTGTCAGAAACCACTGGAAATGCACTTGCAGCGAAGGAAACGGGCTGAGCTCGAGGACTTCCGGTGCTCGTCCCAAGAAAACGCGAGCGGGAATGCCCCGGACTCAGTTTTCTCGTCCTGGGGTAAAAAGCGGTCCCCCGACGGTTTCTTCCCTTTGCTCCGTATTGGTCATAAGTCTTTCGATCTTCTTGTCTCGTGCTCCGAGGACTTCAACCCACACTCCTGGCATGCTCCCTGACACGTTTTCCGGAGGTATAGGTCGGGAAGCGAGCTCGTTGGAGGGAGAACTGTGGTGCGACCCAAAACGGTCCAAAAGATGGCTGAAGCTTCCAACGAGTGGCGAACGCTCGTCCGGTGTCAGAAACCACTGGAAATGCACTTGCAGCGAAGGAAACGGGCTGAGCTCGAGGACTTCCGGTGCTCGTCCCAAAAAAAACGCGAGCGGGAATGCCCCGGACTCAGTTTTCTCGTCCTAGGGTAAAAAGCGGTCCCCCGACGGTTTCTTCCCTTTGCTCCGTATTGGTCATAAGTCTTTCGATCTTCGGGTCTCGTGCTCCGAGGACTTCAACCAACACTCCTGGCATGCTCCCTGACACGTTTTTCGGAGGTATAGGTCGGGAAGCGAGCTCGTTGGAGGGAGAACTGTGGTGCGACCCAAAACGGTCCAAAAGATGGCCGAAGCTTCCAACGAGTGGCGAACGCTCGTCCGCTGTCAGAAACCACTGGAAATGCACTTGCAGCGAAGGAAACGGGCTGAGCTCGAGGACTTCCGGTGCTCGTCCCAAGAAAACGCGAGCGGGAATGCCCCGGACTCAGTTTTCTCGTCCTGGGGTAAAAAGCGGTCCCCCGACGGTTTCTTCCCTTTGCTCCGTATTGGTCATAAGTCTTTCGATCTTCGGGTCTCGTGCTCCGAGGACTTCAACCCACACTCATGGCATGCTCCCTGACACGTTTTCCGGAGGTATAGGTCGGGAAGCGAGCTCGTTGAAGGGAGAACTGTGGTGCGACCCAAAACGGTCCAAAAGATGGCCGAAGCTTCCAACGAGTGGCGAACGCTCGTCCGGTGTCAGAAACCACTGGAAATGCACTTGCAGCGAACGAAACGGGCTGAGCTCGAGGACTTCCGGTGCTCGTCCCAAGAAAACGCGAGCGGGAATGCCCCGGACTCAGTTTTCTCGTCCTGGGGTAAAAAGCGGTCCCCCGACGGTTTCTTCCCTTTGCTCCGTATTGGTCATAAGTCTTTCGATCTTCGGGTCTCGTGCTCCGAGGACTTCAACCCACACTCCTGGCATGCTCCCTGACACGTTTTCCGGAGGTATAGGTCGGGAAGCGAGCTCGTTGGAGGGAGAACTGTGGTGCGACCCAAAACGGTCCAAAAGATGGCCGAAGCTTCCAACGAGTGGCGAACGCTCGTCCGGTGTCAGAAACCACTGGAAATGCACTTGCAGCGAAGGAAACGGGCTGAGCTCGAGGACTTCCGGTGCTCGTCCCAAGAAAACGCGAGCGGGAATGCCCCGGACTCAGTTTTCTCGTCCTGGGGTAAAAAGCGGTCCCCCGACGGTTTCTTCCCTTTGCTCCGTATTGGTCATAAGTCTTCCGATCTTCGGGTCTCGTGCTCCGAGGACTTCAACCCACACTCCTGGCATGCTCCCTGACACGTTTTCCGGAGGTATAGGTCGGGAAGCGAGCTCGTTGGAGGGAGAACTGTGGTGCGACCCAAATCGGTCCAAAAGATGGCCGAAGCTTCCAACGAGTGGCGAACGCTCGTCCGGTGTCAGAAACCACTGGAAATGCACTTGCAGCGAAGGAAACGGGCTGAGCTCGAGGACTTCCGGTGCTCGTCCCAAGAAAACGCGAGCGGGAATGGCCCGGACTCAGTTTTCTCGTCCTTGGGTAAAAAGCGGTCCCCCGACGGTTTCTTCCCTTTGCTCCGTATTGGTCATAAGTCTTTCGATCTTCGGGTCTCGTGCTCCGAGGACTTCAACCCACACTCCTGGCATGCTCCCTGACATGTTTTCCGGAGGTATAGGTCGGGAAGCGAGCTCGTTGGAGGGAGAACTGTGGTGCGACCCAAAACGGTCCAAAAGATGGCCGAAGCTTCCAACGAGTGGCGAACGCTCGTCCGGTGTCAGAAACCACTGGAAATGCACTTGCAGCGAAGGAAACGGGCTGAGCTCGAGGACATCCGGTGCTCGTCCCAAGAAAACGCGAGCGGGAATGCCCCGGACTCAGTTTTCTCGTCCTGGGGTAAAAAGCGGTCCCCCGACGGTTTCTTCCCTTTGCTCCGTATTGGTCATAAGTCTTTCGATCTTCTTGTCTCGTGCTCCGAGGACTTCAACCCACACTCCTGGCATGCTCCCTGACACGTTTTCCGGAGGTATAGGTCGGGAAGCGAGCTCGTTGGAGGGAGAACTGTGGTGCGACCCAAAACGGTCCAAAAGATGGCCGAAGCTTCCAACGAGTGGCGAACGCTCGTCCGGTGTCAGAAACCACTGGAAATGCACTTGCAGCGAAGGAAACGGGCTGAGCTCGAGGACTTCCGGTGCTCGTCCCAAAAAAACGCGAGCGGGAATGCCCCGGACTCAGTTTTCTCGTCCTAGGGTAAAAAGCGGTCCCCCGACGGTTTCTTCCCTTTGCTCCGTATTGGTCATAAGTCTTTCGATCTTCGGGTCTCGTGCTCCGAGGACTTCAACCCACACTCCTGGCATTCTCCCTGACACGTTTTTCGGAGGTATAGGTCGGGAAGCGAGCTCGTTGGAGGGAGAACTGTGGTGCGACCCAAAACGGTCCAAAAGATGGCCGAAGCTTCCAACGAGTGGCGAACGCTCGTCCGCTGTCAGAAACCACTGGAAATGCACTTGCAGCGAAGGAAACGGGCTGAGCTCGAGGACTTCCGGTGCTCGTCCCAAGAAAACGCGAGCGGGAATGCCCCGGACTCAGTTTTCTCGTCCTGGGGTAAAAAGCGGTCCCCCGACGGTTTCTTCCCTTTGCTCCGTATTGGTCATAAGTCCTTCGATCTTCGGGTCTCGTGCTCCGAGGACTTCAACCCACACTCCTGGCATGCTCCCTGACACGTTTTCCGGAGGTATAGGTCGGGAAGCGAGCTCGTTGAAGGGAGAACTGTGGTGCGACCCAAAACGGTCCAAAAGATGGCCGAAGCTTCCAACGAGTGGCGAACGCTCGTCCGGTGTCAGAAACCACTGGAAATGCACTTGCAGCGAAGGAAACGGGCTGAGCTCGAGGACTTCCGGTGCTCGTCCCAAGAAAACGCGAGCGGGAATGCCCCGGACTCAGTTTTCTCGTCCTGGGGTAAAAAGCGGTCCCCCGACGGTTTCTTCCCTTTGCTCCGTATTGGTCATAAGTCTTAAGATCTTCGGGTCTCGTGCTCCGAGGACTTCAACCGACACTCCTGGCATGCTCCCTGACACGTTTTCCGGAGGTATAGGTCGGGAAGCGAGGTCGTCGGAGGGAGAACTGTGGTGCGACCCAAAACGGTCCAAAAGATGGCCGAAGCTTCCAACGAGTGGCGAACGCTCGTCCGGTGTCAGAAACCACTGGAAATGCACTTGCAGCGAAGGAAACGGGCTGAGCTCGAGGACTTCCGGTGCTCGTCCCAAGAAAACGCGAGCGGGAATGCCCCGGACTCAGTTTTCTCGTCCTGGGGTAAAAAGCGGTCCCCCGACGGTTTCTTCCCTTTGCTCCGTATTGGTCATAAGTCTTTCGATCTTCGGGTCTCGTGCTCCGAGGACTTCAACCCACACTCCTGGCATGCTCCCTGACACGTTTTCCGGAGGTATAGGTCGGGAAGCGAGCTCGTTGGAGGGAGAACTGTGGTGCGACCCAAAACGGTCCAAAAGATGGCCGAAGCTTCCAACGAGTGGCGAACGCTCGTCCGGTGTCAGAAACGACTGGAAATGCACTTGCAGCGAAGGAAACGGGCTGAGCTCGAGGACTTCCGGTGCTCGTCCCAAGAAAACGCGAGCGGGAATGCCCCGGACTCAGTTTTCTCGTCCTGAGGTAAAAAGCGGTCCCCCGACGGTTTCTTCCCTTTGATCCGTATTGGTCATAAGTCTTTCGATCTTCGGGTCTCGTGCTCCGAGGACTTCAACCCACACTCCTGGCATGCTCCCTGACACGTTTTCCGGAGGTATAGGTCGGGAAGCGAGCTCGTTGGAGGGAGAACTGTGGTGCGACCCAAAACGGTCCAAAAGATGGCCGAAGCTTCCAACGAGTGGCGAACGCTCGTCCGGTGTCAGAAACCACTGGAAATGCACTTGCAGCGAAGGAAACGGGCTGAGCTCGAGGACTTCCGGTGCTCGTCCCAAGAAAACGCGAGCGGGAATGCCCCGGACTCAGTTTTCTCGTCCTGGGGTAAAAAGCGGTCCCCCGACGGTTTCTTCCCTTTGATCCGTATTGGTCATAAGTCTTTCGATCTTCGGGTCTCGTGCTCCGAGGACTTCAACCCACACTCCTGGCATGCTCCCTGACACGTTTTCCGGAGGTATAGGTCGGGAAGCGAGCTCGTTGGAGGGAGAACTGTGGTGCGACCCAAAACGGTCCAAAAGATGGCCGAAGCTTCCAACGAGTGGCGAACGCTCGTCCGGTGTCAGAAACCACTGGAAATACACTTGCAGCGAAGGAAACGGGCTGAGCTCGAGGACTTCCGGTGCTCGTCCCAAGAAAACGCGAGCGGGAATGCCCCGGACTCAGTTTTCTCGTCCTGGGGTAAAAAGCGGTCCCCCGACGGTTTCTTCCCTTTGCTCCGTATTGGTCATAAGTCTTTCGATCTTCGGGTCTCGTGCTCCGAGGACTTCAACCCACACTCCTGGCATGCTCCCTGACACGTTTTCCGGAGGTATAGGTCGGGAAGCGAGCTCGTTGGGGGGAGAACTGTGGTGCGACCCAAAACGGTCCAAAAGATGGCCGAAGCTTCCAACGAGTGGCGAACGCTCGTCCGGTGTCAGAAACCACTGGAAATGCACTTGCAGCGAAGGAAACGGGCTGAGCTCGAGGACTTCCGGTGCTCGTCCCAAGAAAACGCGAGCGGGAATGCCCCGGACTCAGTTTTCTCGTCCTGGGGTAAAAAGCGGTCCCCCGACGGTTTCTTCCCTTTGCTCCGTATTGGTCATAAGTCTTTCGATCTTCGGGTCTCGTGCTCCGAGGACTTCAACCCACACTCCTGGCATGCTCCCTGACACGTTTTCCGGAGGTATAGGTCGGGAAGCGAGCTCGTTGGAGGGAGAACTGTGGTGCGACCCAAAACGGTCCAAAAGATGGCCGAAGCTTCCAACGAGTGGCGAACGCTCGTCCGGTGTCAGAAACCACTGGAAATGCACTTGCAGCGAAGGAAACGGGCTGAGCTCGAGGACTTCCGGTGCTCGTCCCAAGAAAACGCGAGCGGGAATGCCCCGGACTCAGTTTTCTCGTCCTGGGGTAAAAAGCGGTCCCCCGACGGTTTCTTCCCTTTGCTCCGTATTGGTCATAAGTCTTTCGATCTTCGGGTCTCGTGCTCCGAGGACTTCAACCCACACTCCTGGCATGCTCCCTGACACGTTTTCCGGAGGTATAGGTCGGGAAGCGAGCTCGTTGGAGGGAGAACTGTGGTGCGACCAAAAACGGTCCAAAAGATGGCCGAAGCTTCCAACGAGTGGCGAACGCTCGTCCGGTGTCAGAAACCACTGGAAATGCACTTGCAGCGAAGGAAACGGGCTGAGCTCGAGGACTTCCGGTGCTCGTCCCAAGAAAACGCGAGCGGGAATGCCCCGGACTCAGTTTTCTCGTCCTGGGGTAAAAAGCGGTCCCCCGACGGTTTCTTCCCTTTGCTCCGTATTGGTCATAAGTCTTTCGATCTTGGGGTCTCGTGCTCCGAGGACTTCAACCCACACTCCTGGCATGCTCCCTGACACGTTTTCCGGAGGTATAGGTCGGGAAGCGAGCTCGTTGGAGGGAGAACTGTGGTGCGACCCAAAACGGTCCAAAAGATGGCCGAAGCTTCCAACGAGTGGCGAACGCTCGTCCAGTGTCAGAAACCACTGGAAATGCACTTGCAGCGAAGGAAACGGGCTGAGCTCGAGGACTTCCGGTGCTCGTCCCAAGAAAACGCGAGCGGGAATGCCCCGGACTCAGTTTTCTCGTCCTGGGGTAAAAAGCGGTCCCCCGACGGTTTCTTCCCTTTGCTCCGTATTGGTCATAAGTCTTTCGATCTTCGGGTCTCGTGCTCCGAGGACCTCAACCCACACTCCTGGCATGCTCCCTGACACGTTTTCCGGAGGTATAGGTCGGGAAGCGAGCTCTTTGGAGGGAGAACTGTGGTGCGACCCAAAACGGTCCAAAAGATGGCCGAAGCTTCCAACGAGTGGCGAACGCTCGTCCGGTGTCAGAAACCACTGGAAATGCACTTGCAGCGAAGGAAACGGGCTGAGCTCGAGGACTTCCGGTGCTCGTCCCAAGAAAACGCGAGCGGGAATGCCCCAGACTCAGTTTTCTCGTCCTGGGTAAAAAGCGGTCCCCCGACGGTTTCTTCCCTTTGCTCCGTATTGGTCATAAGTCTTTCGATCTTCGGGTCTCGTGCTCCGAGGACTTCAACCCACACTCCTGGCATGCTCCCTGACACGTTTTCCGGAGGTATAGGTCGGGAAGCGAGCTCGTTGGAGGGAGAACTGTGGTGCGACCCAAAACGGTCCAAAAGATGGCCGAAGCTTCCAACGAGTGGCGAACGCTCGTCCGGTGTCAGAAACCACTGGAAATGCACTTGCAGCGAAGGAAACGGGCTGAGCTCGAGGACTTCCGGTGCTCGTCCCAAGAAAACGCGAGCGGGAATGCCCCGGACTCAGTTTTCTCGTCCTGGGGTAAAAAGCGGTCCCCCGACGGTTTCTTCCCTTTGCTCCGTATTGGTCGAAAGTCTTTCGATCTTCGGGTCTCGTGCTCCGAGGACTTCAACCCACACTCCTGGCATGCTCCCTGACACGTTTTCCGGAGGTATAGGTCGGGAAGCGAGCTCGTTGGAGGGAGAACTGTGGTGCGACCCAAAACGGTCCAAAAGATGGCCGAAGCTTCCAACGAGTGGCGAACGCTCGTCCGGTGTCAGAAACCACTGGAAATGCACTTGCAGCGAAGGAAACGGGCTGAGCTCGAGGACTTCCGGTGCTCGTCCCAAGAAAACGCGAGCGGGAATGCCCCGGACTCAGTTTTCTCGTCCTGGGGTAAAAAGCGGTCCCCCGACGGTTTCTTCCCTTTGCTCCGTATTGGTCATAAGTCTTTCGATCTTCGGGTCTCGTGCTCCGAGGACTTCAACCCACACTCCTGGCATGCTCCCTGAAACGTTTTCCGGAGGTATAGGTCGGGAAGCGAGCTCGTTGGAGGGAGAACTGTGGTGCGACCCAAAACGGTCCAAAAGATGGCCGAAGCTTCCAACGAGTGGCGAACGCTCGTCCGGTGTCAGAAACCACTGGAAATGCACTTGCAGCGAAGGAAACGGGCTGAGCTCGAGGACTTCCGGTGCTCGTCCCAAGAAAACGCGAGCAGGAATGCCCCGGACTCAGTTTTCTCGTCCTGGGGTAAAAAGCGGTCCCCCGACGGTTTCTTCCCTTTGCTCCGTATTGGTCATAACTCTTTCGATCTTCGGGTCTCGTGCTCCGAGGACTTCAACCCACACTCCTGGCATGCTCCCTGACACGTTTTCCGGAGGTATAGGTCGGGAAGCGAGCTCGTTGGAGGGAGAACTGTGGTGCGACCCAAAACGGTCCAAAAGATGGCCGAAGCTTCCAACGAGTGGCGAACGCTCGTCCGGTGTCAGAAACCACTGGAAATGCACTTGCAGCGAAGGAAACGGGCTGAGCTCGAGGACTTCCGGTGCTCGTCCCAAGAAAATGCGAGCGGGAATGCCCCGGACTCAGTTTTCTCGTCCTGGGGTAAAAAGCGGTCCCCCGACGGTTTCTTCCCTTTGCTCCGTATTGGTCATAAGTCTTTCGATCTTCGGGTCTCGTGCTCCGAGGACTTCAACCCACACTCCTGGCATGCTCCCTGACACGTTTTCCGGAGGTATAGGTCGGGAAGCGAGCTCGTTGGAGGGAGAACTGTGGTGCGACCCAAAACGGTCCAAAAGATGGCCGAAGCTTCCAACGAGTGGCGAACGCTCGTCCGGTGTCAGAAACCACTGGAAATGCACTTGCAGCGAAGGAAACGGGCTGAGCTCGAGGACATCCGGTGCTCGTCCCAAGAAAACGCGAGCGGGAATGCCCCGGACTCAGTTTTCTCGTCCTGGGGTAAAAAGCGGTCCCCCGACGGTTTCTTCCCTTTGCTCCGTATTGGTCATAAGTCTTTCGATCTTCGGGTCTCGTGCTCCGAGGACTTCAACCCACACTCCTGGCATGCTCCCTGAAACGTTTTCCGGAGGTATAGGTCGGGAAGCGAGCTCGTTGGAGGGAGAACTGTGGTGCGACCCAAAACGGTCCAAAAGATGGCCGAAGCTTCCAACGAGTGGCGAACGCTCGTCCGGTGTCAGAAACCACTGGAAATGCACTTGCAGCGAAGGAAACGGGCTGAGCTCGAGGACTTCCGGTGCTCGTCCCAAGAAAACGCGAGCGGGAATGCCCCGGACTCAGTTTTCTCGTCCTGGGGTAAAAAGCGGTCCCCCGACGGTTTCTTCCCTTTGCTCCGTATTGGTCATAAGTCTTTCGATCTTCGGGTCTCGTGCTCCGAGGACTTCAACCCACACTCCTGGCATGCTCCCTGAAACGTTTTCCGGAGGTATAGGTCGGGAAGCGAGCTCGTTGGAGGGAGAACTGTGGTGCGACCCAAAACGGTCCAAAAGATGGCCGAAGCTTCCAACGAGTGGCGAACGCTCGTCCGGTGTCAGAAACCACTGGAAATGCACTTGCAGCGAAGGAAACGGGCTGAGCTCGAGGACTTCCGGTGCTCGTCCCAAGAAAACGCGAGCAGGAATGCCCCGGACTCAGTTTTCTCGTCCTGGGGTAAAAAGCGGTCCCCCGACGGTTTCTTCCCTTTGCTCCGTATTGGTCATAACTCTTTCGATCTTCGGGTCTCGTGCTCCGAGGACTTCAACCCACACTCCTGGCATGCTCCCTGACACGTTTTCCGGAGGTATAGGTCGGGAAGCGAGCTCGTTGGAGGGAGAACTGTGGTGCGACCCAAAACGGTCCAAAAGATGGCCGAAGCTTCCAACGAGTGGCGAACGCTCGTCCGGTGTCAGAAACCACTGGAAATGCACTTGCAGCGAAGGAAACGGGCTGAGCTCGAGGACTTCCGGTGCTCGTCCCAAGAAAATGCGAGCGGGAATGCCCCGGACTCAGTTTTCTCGTCCTGGGGTAAAAAGCGGTCCCCCGACGGTTTCTTCCCTTTGCTCCGTATTGGTCATAAGTCTTTCGATCTTCGGGTCTCGTGCTCCGAGGACTTCAACCCACACTCCTGGCATGCTCCCTGACACGTTTTCCGGAGGTATAGGTCGGGAAGCGAGCTCGTTGGAGGGAGAACTGTGGTGCGACCCAAAACGGTCCAAAAGATGGCCGAAGCTTCCAACGAGTGGCGAACGCTCGTCCGGTGTCAGAAACCACTGGAAATGCACTTGCAGCGAAGGAAACGGGCTGAGCTCGAGGACATCCGGTGCTCGTCCCAAGAAAACGCGAGCGGGAATGCCCCGGACTCAGTTTTCTCGTCCTGGGGTAAAAAGCGGTCCCCCGACGGTTTCTTCCCTTTGCTCCGTATTGGTCATAAGTCTTTCGATCTTCGGGTCAGGTGCTCCGAGGACTTCAACCCACACTCCTGGCATGCTCCCTGAAACGTTTTCCGGAGGTATAGGTCGGGAAGCGAGCTCGTTGGAGGGAGAACTGTGGTGCGACCCAAAACGGTCCAAAAGATGGCCGAAGCTTCCAACGAGTGGCGAACGCTCGTCCGGTGTCAGAAACCACTGGAAATGCACTTGCAGCGAAGGAAACGGGCTGAGCTCGAGGACTTCCGGTGCTCGTCCCAAGAAAACGCGAGCGGGAATGCCCCGGACTCAGTTTTCTCGTCCTGGGGTAAAAAGCGGTCCCCCGACGGTTTCTTCCCTTTGCTCCGTATTGGTCATAAGTCTTTCGATCTTCGGGTCTCGTGCTCCGAGGACTTCAACCCACACTCCTGGCATGCTCCCTGAAACGTTTTCCGGAGGTATAGGTCGGGAAGCGAGCTCGTTGGAGGGAGAACTGTGGTGCGACCCAAAACGGTCCAAAAGATGGCCGAAGCTTCCAACGAGTGGCGAACGCTCGTCCGGTGTCAGAAACCACTGGAAATGCACTTGCAGCGAAGGAAACGGGCTGAGCTCGAGGACTTCCGGTGCTCGTCCCAAGAAAATGCGAGCGGGAATGCCCCGGACTCAGTTTTCTCGTCCTGGGGTAAAAAGCGGTCCCCCGACGGTTTCTTCCCTTTGCTCCGTATTGGTCATAAGTCTTTCGATCTTCGGGTCTCGTGCTCCGAGGACTTCAACCCACACTCCTGGCATGCTCCCTGACACGTTTTCCGGAGGTATAGGTCGGGAAGCGAGCTCGTTGGAGGGAGAACTGTGGTGCGACCCAAAACGGTCCAAAAGATGGCCGAAGCTTCCAACGAGTGGCGAACGCTCGTCCGGTGTCAGAAACCACTGGAAAGGCACTTGCAGCGAAGGAAACGGGCTGAGCTCGAGGACTTCCGGTGCTCGTCCCAAGAAAACGCGAGCGGGAATGCCCCGGACTCAGTTTTCTCGTCCTGGGGTAAAAAGCGGTCCCCCGACGGTTTCTTCCCTTTGCTCCGTATTGGTCGAAAGTCTTTCGATCTTCGGGTCTCGTGCTCCGAGGACTTCAACCCACACTCCTGGCATGCTCCCTGACACGTTTTCCGGAGGTATAGGTCGGGAAGCGAGCTCGTTGGAGGGAGAACTGTGGTGCGACCCAAAACGGTCCAAAAGATGGCCGAAGCTTCCAACGAGTGGCGAACGCTCGTCCGGTGTCAGAAACCACTGGAAATGCACTTGCAGCGAAGGAAACGGGCTGAGCTCGAGGACTTCCGGTGCTCGTCCCAAGAAAACGCGAGCGGGAATGCCCCGGACTCAGTTTTCTCGTCCTGGGGTAAAAAGCGGTCCCCCGACGGTTTCTTCCCTTTGCTCCGTATTGGTCATAAGTCTTTCGATCTTCGGGTCTCGTGCTCCGAGGACTTCAACCCACACTCCTGGCATGCTCCCTGACACGTTTTCCGGAGGTATAGGTCGGGAAGCGAGCTCGTTGGAGGGAGAACTGTGGTGCGACCCAAAACGGTCCAAAAGATGGCCGAAGCTTCCAACGAGTGGCGAACGCTCGTCCGGTGTCAGAAACCACTGGAAATGCACTTGCAGCGAAGGAAACGGGCTGAGCTCGAGGACTTCCGGTGCTCGTCCCAAGAAAACGCGAGCGGGAATGCCCCGGACTCAGTTTTCTCGTCCTGGGGTAAAAAGCGGTCCCCCGACGGTTTCTTCCCTTTGCTCCGTATTGGTCATAAGTCTTTCGATCTTCGGGTCTCGTGCTCCGAGGACTTCAACCCACACTCCTGGCATGCTCCCTGACACGTTTTCCGGAGGTATAGGTCGGGAAGCGAGCTCGTTGGAGGGAGAACTGTGGTGCGACCCAAAACGGTCCAAAAGATGGCCGAAGCTTCCAACGAGTGGCGAACGCTCGTCCGGTGTCAGAAACCACTGGAAATGCACTTGCAGCGAAGGAAACGGGCTGCGCTCGAGGACTTCCGGTGCTCGTCCCAAGAAAACGCGAGCGGGAATGCCCCGGACTCAGTTTTCTCGTCCTGGGGTAAAAAGCGGTCCCCCGACGGTTTCTTCCCTTTGCTCCGTATTGGTCATAAGTCTTTCGGTCTTCGGGTCTCGTGCTCCGAGGACTTTAACCCACACTCCTGGCATGTTCCCTGACACGTTTTCCGGAGGTATAGGTCGGGAAGCGAGCTCGTTGGAGGGAGAACTGTGGTGCGACCCAAAACGGTCCAAAAGATGGCCGAAGCTTCCAACGAGTGGCGAACGCTCGTCCGGTGTCAGAAACCACTGGAAATGCACTTGCAGCGAAGGAAACGGGCTGAGCTCGAGGACTTCCGGTGCTCGTCCCAAGAAAACGCGAGCGGGAATGCCCCGGACTCAGTTTTCTCGTCCTGGGGTAAAAAGCGGTCCCCCGACGGTTTCTTCCCTTTGCTCCGTATTGGTCATAAGTCTTTCGATCTTCGGGTCTCGTGCTCCGAGGACTTCAACCCACACTCCTGGCATGCTCCCTGACACGTTTTCCGGAGGTATAGGTCGGGAAGCGAGCTCGTTGGAGGGAGAACTGTGGTGCGACCCAAAACGGTCCAAAAGATGGCCGAAGTTTCCAACGAGTGGCGAACGCTCGTCCGGTGTCAGAAACCACTGGAAATGCACTTGCAGCGAAGGAAACGGGCTGAGCTCGAGGACTTCTGGTGCTCGTCCCAAGAAAACGCGAGCGGGAATGCCCCGGACTCAGTTTTCTCGTCCTGGGGTAAAAAGCGGTCCCTCGACGGTTTCTTCCCTTTGCTCCGTATTGGTCATAAGTCTTTCGATCTTCGGGTCTCGTGCTCCGAGGACTTCAACCCACACTCCTGGCATGCTCCCTGACACGTTTTCCGGAGGTATAGGTCGGGAAGCGAGCTCGTTGGAGGGAGAACTGTGGTGCGACCCAAAACGGTCCAAAAGATGGCCGAAGCTTCCAACGAGTGGCGAACGCTCGTCCGGTGTCAGAAACCACTGGAAATGCACTTGCAGCGAAGGAAACGGGCTGAGCTCGAGGACTTCCGGTGCTCGTCCCAAGAAAACGCGAGCGGGAATGCCCCGGACTCAGTTTTCTGGTCCTGGGGTAAAAAGCGGTCCCCCGACGGTTTCTTCCCTTTGCTCCGTATTGGTCATAAGTCTTCCGATCTTCGGGTCTCGTGCTCCGAGGACTTCAACCCACACTCCTGGCATGCTCCCTGACACGTTTTCCGGAGGTATAGGTCGGGAAGCGAGCTCGTTGGAGGGAGAACTGTGGTGCGACCCAAAACGGTCCAAAAGATGGCCGAAGCTTCCAACGAGTGGCGAACGCTCGTCCGGTGTCAGAAACCACTGGAAATGCACTTGCAGCGAAGGAAACGGGCTGAGCTCGAGGACTTCCGGTGCTCGTCCCAAGAAAACGCGAGCGGGAATGCCCCGGACTCAGTTTTCTCGTCCTGGGGTAAAAAGCGGTCCCCCGACGGTTTCTTCCCTTTGCTCCGTATTGGTCATAAGTCTTTCGATCTTCGGATCTCGTGCTCGGAGGACTTCAACCCACACTCCTGGCATGCTCCCTGACACGTTTTCCGGAGGTATAGGTCGGGAAGCGAGCTCGTTGGAGGGAGAACTGTGGTGCGACCCAAAACGGTCCAAAAGATGGCCGAAGCTTCCAACGAGTGGCGAACGCTCGTCCGGTGTCAGAAACAACTGGAAATGCACTTGCAGCGAAGGAAACGGGCTGAGCTCGATGACTTCCGGTGCTCGTCCCAAGAAAACGCGAGCGGGAATGCCCCGGACTCAGTTTTCTCGTCCTGGGGTAAAAAGCGGTCCCCCGACGGTTTCTCCCCTTTGCTCCGTATTGGTCATAAGTCTTTCGATCTTCGGGTCTCGTGCTCCGAGGACTTCAACCCACACTCCTGGCATGCTCCCTGACACGTTTTCCGGAGGTATAGGTCGGGAAGCGAGCTCGTTGGAGGGAGAACTGTGGTGCGACCCAAAACGGTCCAAAAGATGGCCGAAGCTTCCAACGAGTGGCGAACGCTCGTCCGGTGTCAGAAACCACTGGAAATGCTCTTGCAGCGAAGGAAACGGGCTGAGCTCGAGGACTTCCGGTGCTCGTCCCAAGAAAACGCGAGCGGGAATGCCCCGGACTCAGTTTTCTCGTCCTAGGGTAAAAAGCGGTCCCCCGACGGTTTCTTCCCTTTGCTCCGTATTGGTCATAAGTCTTTCGATCTTCGGGTCTCGTGCTCCGAGGACTTCAACCCACACTCCTGGCATGCTTCCTGACACGTTTTCCGGAGGTATAGGTCGGGAAGCGAGCTCGTTGGAGGGAGAACTGTGGTGCGACCCAAAACGGTCCAAAAGATGGCCGAAGCTTCCAACGAGTGGCGAACGCTCGTCCGGTGTCAGAAACCACTGGAAATGCACTTGCAGCGAAGGAAACGGGCTGAGCTCGAGGACTTCCGGTGCTCGTCCCAAGAAAACGCGAGCGGGAATGCCCCGGACTCAGTTTTCTCGTCCTGGGGTAAAAAGCGGTCCCCCGACGGTTTCTTCCCTTTGCTCCGTATTGGTCATAAGTCTTTCGATCTTCGGGTCTCGTGCTCCGAGGACTTCAACCCACACTCCTGGCATGCTCCCTGACACGTTTTCCGGAGGTATAGGTCGGGAAGCGAGCTCGTTGGAGGGAGAACTGTGGTGCGACCCAAAACGGTCCAAAAGATGGCCGAAGCTTCCAACGAGTGGCGAACGCTCGTCCGGTGTCAGAAACCACTGGAAATGCACTTGCAGCGAAGGAAACGGGCTGACCTCGAGGACTTCCGGTGCTCGTCCCAAGAAAACGCGAGCGGGAATTCCCCGGACTCAGTTTTCTCGTCCTGGGGTAAAAAGCGGTCCCCCGACGGTTTCTTCCCTTTGCTCCGTATTGGTCATAAGTCTTTCGATCTTCGGGTCTCGTGCTCCGAGGACTTCAACCCACACTCCTGGCATGCTCCCTGACACGTTTTCCGGAGGTATAGGTCGGGAAGCGAGCTCGTTGGAGGGAGAACTGTGGTGCGACCCAAAACGGTCCAAAAGATGGCCGAAGCTTCCATCGAGTGGCGAACGCTCGTCCGGTGTCAGAAACCACTGGAAATGCACTTGCAGCGAAGGAAACGGGCTGAGCTCGAGGACTTCCGGTGCTCGTCCCAAGAAAACGCGAGCGGGAATGCCCCGGACTCAGTTTTCTCGTCCTGGGGTAAAAAGCGGTCCCCCGACGGTTTCTTCCCTTTGCTCCGTATTGGTCATAAGTCTTTCGATCTTCGGGTCTCGTGCTCCGAGGACTTCAACCCACACTCCTGGCATGCTCCCTGACACGTTTTCCGGAGGTATAGGTCGGGAAGCGAGCTCGTTGGAGCTAGAACTGTGGTGCGACCCAAAACGGTCCAAAAGATGGCCGAAGCTTCCAACGAGTGGCGAACGCTCGTCCGGTGTCAGAAACCACTGGAAATGCACTTGCAGCGAAGGAAACGGGCTGAGCTCGAGGACTTCCGGTGCTCGTCCCAAGAAAACGCGAGCGGGAATGCCCCGGACTCAGTTTTCTCGTCCTGGGGTAAAAAGCGGTCCCTCGACGGTTTCTTCCCTTTGCTCCGTATTGGTCATAAGTCTTTCGATCTTCGGGTCTCGTGCTCCGAGGACTTCAACCCACACTCCTGGCATGCTCCCTGACACGTTTTCCGGAGGTATAGGTCGGGAAGCGAGCTCGTTGGAGGGAGAACTGTGGTGCGACCCAAAATGGTCCAAAAGATGGCCGAAGCTTCCAACGAGTGGCGAACGCTCGTCCGATGTCAGAAACCACTGGAAATGCACTTGCAGCGAAGGAAACGGGCTGAGCTCGAGGACTTCCGGTGCTCGTCCCAAGAAAACGCGAGCGGGAATGCCCTGGACTCAGTTTTCTCGTCCTGGGGTAAAAAGCTGTCCCCCGACGGTTTCTTCCCTTTGCTCCGTATTGGTCATAAGTCTTTCGATCTTCGGGTCTCGTGCTCCGAGGACTTCAACCCACACTCCTGGCATGCTCCCTGACACGTTTTCCGGAGGTATAGGTCGGGAAGCGAGCTCGTTGGAGGGAGAACTGTGGTGCGACCCAAAACGGTCCAAAAGATGGCCGAAGCTTCCAACGAGTGGCGAACGCTCGTCCGGTGTCATTAACCACTGGAAATGCACTTGCAGCGAAGGAAACGGGCTGAGCTCGAGGACTTCCGGTGCTCGTCCCAAGAAAACGCGAGCGGGAATGCCCCGGACTCAGTTTTCTCGTCCTGGAGTAAAAAGCGGTCCCCCGACGGTTTCTTCCCTTTGCTCCGTATTGGTCATAAGTCCTTCGATCTTCGGGTCTCGTGCTCCGAGGACTTCAACCCACACTCCTGGCATGCTCCCTGACACGTTTTCCGGAGGTATAGGTCGGGAAGCGAGCTCGTTGGAGGGAGAACTGTGGTGCGACCCAAAACGGTCCAAAAGATGGCCGAAGCTTCCAACGAGTGGCGAACGCTCGTCCGGTGTCAGAAACCACTGGAAATGCACTTGCAGCGAAGGAAACGGGCTGAGCTTGAGGACTTCCGGTGCTCGTCCCAAGAAAACGCGAGCGGGAATGCCCCGGACTCAGTTTTCTGGTCCTGGGGTAAAAAGCGGTCCCCCGACGGTTTCTTCCCTTTGCTCCGTATTGGTCAAAAGTCTTTCGATCTTCGGGTCTCGTGCTCCGAGGACTTCAACCCACACTCCTGGCATGCTCCCTAACACGTTTTCCGGAGGTATAGGTCGGGAAGCGAGCTCGTTGGAGGGAGAACTGTGGTGCGACCCAAAACGGTCCAAAAGATGGCCGAAGCTTCCAGCGAGTGGCGAACGCTCGTCCGGTGTCAGAAACCACTGGAAATGCACTTGCAGCGAAGGAAACGGGCTGAGCTCGAGGACTTCCGGTGCTCGTCCCAAGAAAACGCGAGCGGGAATGCCCCGGACTCAGTTTTCTCGTCCTGGGGTAAAAAGCGGTCCCCCGACGGTTTCTTCCCTTTGCTCCGTATTGGTCATAAGTCTTTCGATCTTCGGGTCTCGTGCTCCGAGGACTTCAACCCACACTCCTGGCATGCTCCCTGACACGTTTTCCGGAGGTATAGGTCGGGAAGCGAGCTCGTTGGAGGGAGAACTGTGGTGCGACCCAAAACGGTCCAAAAGATGGCCGAAGCTTCCAACGAGTGGCGAACGCTCGTCCGGTGTCAGAAACCACTGGAAATGCACTTGCAGCGAAGGAAACGGGCTGAGCTCGAGGACTTCCGGTGCTCGTCCCAAGAAAACGCGAGCGGGAATGCCCCGGACTCAGTTTTCTCGTCCTGGGGTAAAAAGCGGTCCCCCGACGGTTTCTTCCCTTTGCTCCGTATTGGTCATAAGTCTTTCGATCTTCGGGTCTCGTGCTCCGAGGACTTCAACCCACACTCCTGGCATGCTCCCTGACACGTTTTCCGGAGGTATAGGTCGGGAAGCGAGCTCGTTGGAGGGAGAACTGTGGTGCGACCCAAAACGGTCCAAAAGATGGCCGAAGCTTCCAACGAGTGGCGAACGCTCGTCCGGTGTCAGAAACCACTGGAAATGCACTTGCAGCGAAGGAAACGGGCTGAGCTCGAGGACTTTCGGTGCTCGTCCCAAGAAAACGCGAGCGGGAATGCCCCGGACTCAGTTTTCTGGTCCTGGGGTAAAAAGCGGTCCCCCGACGGTTTCTTCCCTTTGCTCCGTATTGGTCATAAGTCTTTCGATCTTCGGGTCTCGTGCTCCGAGGACTTCAACCCACACTCCTGGCATGCTCCCTAACACGTTTTCCGGAGGTATAGGTCGGGAAGCGAGCTCGTTGGAGGGAGAACTGTGGTGCGACCCAAAACGGTCCAAAAGATGGCCGAAGCTTCCAACGAGTGGCGAACGCTCGTCCGGTGTCAGAAACAACTGGAAATGCACTTGCAGCGAAGGAAACGGGCTGAGCTCGATGACTTCCGGTGCTCGTCCCAAGAAAACGCGAGCGGGAATGCCCCGGACTCAGTTTTCTCGTCCTGGGGTAAAAAGCGGTCCCCCGACGGTTTCTCCCCTTTGCTCCGTATTGGTCATAAGTCTTTCGATCTTCGGGTCTCGTGCTCTGAGGACTTCAACCCACACTCCTGGCATGCTCCCTGACGCGTTTTCCGGAGGTATAGGTCGGGAAGCGAGCTCGTTGGAGGGAGAACTGTGGTGCGACCCAAAACGGTCCAAAAGATGGCCGAAGCTTCCAACGAGTGGCGAACGCTCGTCCGGTGTCAGAAACCACTGGAAATGCACTTGCAGCGAAGGAAACGGGCTGAGCTCGAGGACTTCCGGTGCTCGTCCCAAGAAAACGCGAGCGGGAATGCCCCGGACTCAGTTTTCTGGTCCTAAGGTAAAAAGCGGTCCCCCGACGGTTTCTTCCCTTTGCTCCGTATTGGTCATAAGTCTTTCGATCTTCGGGTCTCGTGCTCCGAGGACTTCAACCCACACTCCTGGCATGCTCCCTGACACGTTTTTCGGAGGTATAGGTCGGGAAGCGAGCTCGTTGGAGGGAGAACTGTGGTGCGACCCAAAACGGTCCAAAAGATGGCCGAAGCTTCCAACGAGTGGCGAACGCTCGTCCGGTGTCAGAAACCACTGGAAATGCACTTGCAGCGAAGGAAACGGGCTGAGCTCGAGGACTTCCGGTGCTCGTCCCAAGAAAACGCGAGCGGGAATGCCCCGGACTCAGTTTTCTCGTCCTGGGGTAAAAAGCGGTCCCCCGACGGTTTCTTCCCTTTGCTCCGTATTGGTCATAAGTCTTTCGATCTTCGGGTCTCGTGCTCCGAGGACTTCAACCCACACTCCTGGCATGCTCCCTGACACGTTTTCCGGAGGTATAGGTCGGGAAGCGAGCTCGTTGGAGGGAGAACTGTGGTGCGACCCAAAACGGTCCAAAAGATGGCCGAAGCTTCCAACGAGTGGCGAACGCTCGTCCGGTGTCAGAAACCACTGGAAATGCACTTGCAGCGAAGGAAACGGGCTGAGCTCGAGGACTTTCGGTGCTCGTCCCAAGAAAACGCGAGCGGGAATGCCCCGGACTCAGTTTTCTGGTCCTGGGGTAAAAAGCGGTCCCCCGACGGTTTCTTCCCTTTGCTCCGTATTGGTCATAAGTCTTTCGATCTTCGGGTCTCGTGCTCCGAGGACTTCAACCCACACTCCTGGCATGCTCCCTAACACGTTTTCCGGAGGTATAGGTCGGGAAGCGAGCTCGTTGGAGGGAGAACTGTGGTGCGACCCAAAACGGTCCAAAAGATGGCCGAAGCTTCCAACGAGTGGCGAACGCTCGTCCGGTGTCAGAAACAACTGGAAATGCACTTGCAGCGAAGGAAACGGGCTGAGCTCGATGACTTCCGGTGCTCGTCCCAAGAAAACGCGAGCGGGAATGCCCCGGACTCAGTTTTCTCGTCCTGGGGTAAAAAGCGGTCCCCCGACGGTTTCTCCCCTTTGCTCCGTATTGGTCATAAGTCTTTCGATCTTCGGGTCTCGTGCTCTGAGGACTTCAACCCACACTCCTGGCATGCTCCCTGACGCGTTTTCCGGAGGTATAGGTCGGGAAGCGAGCTCGTTGGAGGGAGAACTGTGGTGCGACCCAAAACGGTCCAAAAGATGGCCGAAGCTTCCAACGAGTGGCGAACGCTCGTCCGGTGTCAGAAACCACTGGAAATGCACTTGCAGCGAAGGAAACGGGCTGAGCTCGAGGACTTCCGGTGCTCGTCCCAAGAAAACGCGAGCGGGAATGCCCCGGACTCAGTTTTCTGGTCCTAAGGTAAAAAGCGGTCCCCCGACGGTTTCTTCCCTTTGCTCCGTATTGGTCATAAGTCTTTCGATCTTCGGGTCTCGTGCTCCGAGGACTTCAACCCACACTCCTGGCATGCTCCCTGACACGTTTTTCGGAGGTATAGGTCGGGAAGCGAGCTCGTTGGAGGGAGAACTGTGGTGCGACCCAAAACGGTCCAAAAGATGGCCGAAGCTTCCAGCGAGTGGCGAACGCTCGTCCGGTGTCAGAAACCACTGGAAATGCACTTGCAGCGAAGGAAACGGGCTGAGCTCGAGGAATTCCGGTGCTCGTCCAAAGAAAACGCGAGCGGGAATGCGCCGGACTCAGTTTTCTGGTCCTGGGGTAAAAAGCGGTCCCCCGACGGTTTCTTCCCTTTGCTCCGTATTGGTCATAAGTCTTTCGATCTTCGGGTCTTGTGCTCCGAGGACTTCAACCCACACTCCTGGCATGCTCCCTGACACGTTTTCCGGAGGTATAGGTCGGGAAGCGAGCTCGTTGGAGGGAGAACTGTGGTGCGACCCAAAACGGTCCAAAAGATGGCCGAAGCTTCCAACGAGTGGCGAACGCTCGTCCGGTGTCAGAAACCACTGGAAATGCACTTGCAGCGAAGGAAACGGGCTGAGCTCGAGGACTTCCGGTGCTCGTCCCAAGAAAACGCGAGCGGGAATGCCCCGGACTCAGTTTTCTCGTCCTGGGGTAAAAAGCGGTCCCCCGACGGTTTCTTCCCTTTGCTCCGTATTGGTCATAAGTCTTTCGATCTTCGGGTCTCGTGCTCCGAGGACTTCAACCCACACTCCTGGCATGCTCCCTGACACGTTTTCCGGAGGTATAGGTCGGGAAGCGAGCTCGTTGGAGGGAGAACTGTGGTGCGACCCAAAACGGTCCAAAAGATGGCCGAAGCTTCCAGCGAGTGGCGAACGCTCGTCCGGTGTCAGAAACCACTGGAAATGCACTTGCAGCGAAGGAAACGGGCTGAGCTCGAGGACTTCCGGTGCTCGTCCAAAGAAAACGCGAGCGGGAATGCGCCGGACTCAGTTTTCTTGTCCTGGGGTAAAAAGCGGTCCCCCGACGGTTTCTTCCCTTTGCTCCGTATTGGTCATAAGTCTTTCGATCTTCGGGTCTCGTGCTCCGAGGACTTCAACCCACACTCCTGGCATGCTCCCTGACACGTTTTCCGGAGGTATAGGTCGGGAAGCGAGCTCGTTGGAGGGAGAACTGTGGTGCGACCCAAAATGGTCCAAAAGATGGCCGGAGCTTCCAACGAGTGGCGAACGCTCGTCCGGTGTCAGAAACCACTGGAAATGCACTTGCAGCGAAGGAAACGGGCTGAGCTCGAGGACTTCCGGTGCTCGTCCCAAGAAAACGCGAGCGGGAATGCCCCGGACTCAGTTTTCTCGTCCTGGGGTAAAAAGCGGTCCCCCGACGGTTTCTTCCCTTTGCTCCGTATTGGTCATAAGTCTTTCGATCTTCGGGTCTCGTGCTCCGAGGACTTCAACCCACACTCCTGGCATGCTCCCTGACACGTTTTCCGGAGGTATAGATCGGGAAGCGAGCTCGTTGGAGGGAGAACTGTGGTGCGACACAAAACGGTCCAAAAGATGGCCGAAGCTTCCAACGAGTGGCGAACGCTCGTCCGGTGTCAGAAACCACTGGAAATGCACTTGCAGCGAAGGAAACGGGCTGAGCTCGAGGACTTCCGGTGCTCGTCCAAAGAAAACGGGAGCGGGAATGCCCCGGACTCAGTTTCCTGGTCCTGGGGTAAAAAGCGGTCCCCCGACGGTTTCTTCCCTTTGCTCCGTATTGGTCATAAGTCTTTCGATCTTCGGGTCTTGTGCTCCGAGGACTTCAACCCACACTCCTGGCATGCTCCCTGACACGTTTTCCGGAGGTATAGGTCGGGAAGCGAGCTCGTTGGAGGGAGAACTGTGGTGCGACCCAAAACGGTCCAAAAGATGGCCGAAGCTTCCAACGAGTGGCGAACGCTCGTCCGGTGTCAGAAACCACTGGAAATGCACTTGCAGCGAAGGAAACGGGCTAAGCTCGAGGACTTCCGGTGCTCGTCCCAAGAAAACGCGAGCGGGAATGCCCCGGACTCAGTTTTCTGGTCCTGGGGTAAAAAGCGGTCCCCCGACGGTTTCTTCCCTTTGCTCCGTATTGGTCATAAGTCTTTCGATCTTCGGGTCTCGTGCTCCGAGGACTTCAACCCACACTCCTGGCATGCTCCCTAACACGTTTTCCGGAGGTATAGGTCGGGAAGCGAGCTCGGTGGAGGGAGAACTGTGGTGCGACCCAAAACGGTCCAAAAGATGGCCGAAGCTTCCAGCGAGTGGCGAACGCTCGTCCGGTGTCAGAAACCACTGGAAATGCACTTGCAGCGAAGGAAACGGGCTGAGCTCGAGGACTTCCGGTGCTCGTCCCAAGAAAACGCGAGCGGGAATGCCCCGGACTCAGTTTTCTCGTCCTGGGGTAAAAAGCGGTCCCCCGACGGTTTCTTCCCTTTGCTCCGTATTGGTCATAAGTCTTTCGATCTTCGGGTCTCGTGCTCCGAGGACTTCAACCCACACTCCTGGCATGCTCCCTGACACGTTTTCCGGAGGTATAGGTCGGGAAGCGAGCTCGTTGGAGGGAGAACTGTGGTGCGACCCAAAACGGTCCACAAGATGGCCGAAGCTTCCAGCGAGTGGCTAACGCTCGTCCGGTGTCAGAAACCACTGGAAATGCACTTGCAGCGAAGGAAACGGGCTGAGCTCGAGGAATTCTGGTGCTCGTCCAAAGAAAACGCGAGCGGGAATGCGCCGGACTCAGTTTTCTGGTCCTGGGGTAAAAAGCGGTCCCCCGACGGTTTCTTCCCTTTGCTCCGTATTGGTCATAAGTCTTTCGATCTTCGGGTCTTGTCTCCGAGGACTTCAACCCACACTCCTGGCATGCTCCCTGACACGTTTTCCGGAGGTATAGGTCGGGAAGCGAGCTCGTTGGAGGGAGAACTGTGGTGCGACCCAAAACGGTCCAAAAGATGGCCGAAGCTTCCAACGAGTGGCGAACGCTCGTCCGGTGTCAGAAACCACTGGAAATGCACTTGCAGCGAAGGAAACGGGCTGAGCTCGAGGACTTCCGGTGCTCGTCCCAAGAAAACGCGAGCGGGAATGCCCCGGACTCAGTTTTCTCGTCCTGGGGTAAAAAGCGGTCCCCCGACGGTTTCTTCCCTTTGCTCCGTATTGGTCATAAGTCTTTCGATCTTCGGGTCTCGTGCTCCGAGGACTTCAACCCACACTCCTGGCATGCTCCCTGACACGTTTTCCGGAGGTATAGGTCGGGAAGCGAGCTCGTTGGAGGGAGAACTGTGGTGCGACCCAAAACGGTCCAAAAGATGGCCGAAGCTTCCAGCGAGTGGCGAACGCTCGTCCGGTGTCAGAAACCACTGGAAATGAACTTGCAGCGAAGGAAACGGGCTGAGCTCGAGGACTTCCGGTGCTCGTCCAAAGAAAACGCGAGCGGGAATGCGCCGGACTCAGTTTTCTGGTCCTGGGGTAAAAAGCGGTCCCCCGACGGTTTCTTCCCTTTGCTCCGTATTGGTCATAAGTCTTTCGATCTTCGGGTCTCGTGCTCCGAGGACTTCAACCCACACTCCTGGCATGCTCCCTGACACGTTTTCCGGAGGTATAGGTCGGGAAGCGAGCTCGTTGGAGGGAGAACTGTGGTGCGACCCAAAACGGTCCAAAAGATGGCCGGAGCTTCCAACGAGTGGCGAACGCTCGTCCGGTGTCAGAAACCACTGGAAATGCACTTGCAGCGAAGGAAACGGGCTGAGCTCGAGGACTTCCGGTGCTCGTCCCAAGAAAACGCGAGCGGGAATGCCCCGGACTCAGTTTTCTCGTCCTGGGGTAAAAAGCGGTCCCCGACGGTTTCTTCCCTTTGCTCCGTATTGGTCATAAGTCTTTCGATCTTCGGGTCTCGTGCTCCGAGGACTTCAACCCACACTCCTGGCATGCTCCCTGACACGTTTTCCAGAGGTATAGATCGGGAAGCGAGCTCGTTGGAGGGAGAACTGTGGTGCGACCCAAAACGGTCCAAAAGATGGCCGAAGCTTCCAACGAGTGGCGAACGCTCGTCCGGTGTCAGAAACCACTGGAAATGCACTTGCAGCGAAGGAAACGGGCTGAGCTCGAGGACTTCCGGTGCTCGTCCAAAGAAAACGGGAGCGGGAATGCCCCGGACTCAGTTTCCTGGTCCTGGGGTAAAAAGCGGTCCCCCGACGGTTTCTTCCCTTTGCTCCGTATTGGTCATAAGTCTTTCGATCTTCGGGTCTTGTGCTCCGAGGACTTCAACCCACACTCCTGGCATGCTCCCTGACACGTTTTCCGGAGGTATAGGTCGGGAAGCGAGCTCGTTGGAGGGAGAACTGTGGTGCGACCCAAAACGGTCCAAAAGATGGCCGAAGCTTCCAACGAGTGGCGAACGCTCGTCCGGTGTCAGAAACCACTGGAAATGCACTTGCAGCGAAGGAAACGGGCTGAGCTCGAGGACTTCCGGTGCTCGTCCCAAGAAAACGCGAGCGGGAATGCCCCGGACTCAGTTTTCTGGTCCTGGGGTAAAAAGCGGTCCCCCGACGGTTTCTTCCCTTTGCTCCGTATTGGTCATAAGTCTTTCGATCTTCGGGTCTCGTGCTCCGAGGACTTCAACCCACACTCCTGGCATGCTCCCTAACACGTTTTCCGGAGGTATAGGTCGGGAAGCGAGCTCGTTGGAGGGAGAACTGTGGTGCGACCCAAAACGGTCCAAAAGATGGTCGAAGCTTCCAGCGAGTGGCGAACGCTCGTCCGGTGTCAGAAACCACTGGAAATGCACTTGCAGCGAAGGAAACGGGCTGAGCTCGAGGACTTCCGGTGCTCGTCCCAAGAAAACGCGAGCGGGAATGCCCCGGACTCAGTTTTCTCGTCCTGGGGTAAAAAGCGGTCCCCCGACGGTTTCTTCCCTTTGCTCCGTATTGGTCATAAGTCTTTCGATCTTCGGGTCTCGTGCTCCGAGGACTTCAACCCACACTCCTGGCATGCTCCCTGACACGTTTTCCGGAGGTATAGGTCGGGAAGCGAGCTCGTTGGAGGGAGAACTGTGGTGCGACCCAAAACGGTCCAAAAGATGGCCGAAGCTTCCAACGAGTGGCGAACGCTCGTCCGGTGTCAGAAACCACTGGAAATGCACTTGCAGCGAAGGAAACGGGCTGAGCTCGAGGACTTCCGGTGCTCGTCCCAAGAAAACGCGAGCGGGAATGCCCCGGACTCAGTTTTCTCGTCCTGGGGTAAAAAGCGGTCCCCCGACGGTTTCTTCCCTTTGCTCCGTATTGGTCATAAGTCTTTCGATCTTCGGGTCTCGTGCTCCGAGGACTTCAACCCACACTCCTGGCATGCTCCCTGACACGTTTTCCGGAGGTATAGGTCGGGAAGCGAGCTCGTTGGAGGGAGAACTGTGGTGCGACCCAAAACGGTCCAAAAGATGGCCGAAGCTTCCAACGAGTGGCGAACGCTCGTCCGGTGTCAGAAACCACTGGAAATGCACTTGCAGCAAAGGAAACGGGCTGAGCTCGAGGACTTCCGGTGCTCGTCCCAAGAAAACGCGAGCGGGAATGCCCCGGACTCAGTTTTCTCGTCCTGGGGTAAAAAGCGGTCCCCCGACGGTTTCTTCCCTTTGCTCCGTATTGGTCATAAGTCTTTCGATCTTCGGGTCTCGTGCTCCGAGGACTTCAACCCACACTCCTGGCATGCTCCCTGACACGTTTTCCGGAGGTATAGGTCGGGAAGCGAGCTCGTTGGAGGGAGAACTGTGGTGCGACCCAAAACGGTCCAAAAGATGGCCGAAGCTTCCAGCGAGTGGCGAACGCTCGTCCGGTGTCAGAAACCACTGGAAATGCACTTGCAGCGAAGGAAACGGGCTGAGCTCGAGGACTTCCGGTGCTCGTCCAAAGAAAACGCGAGCGGGAATGCGCCGGACTCAGTTTTCTGGTCCTGGGGTAAAAAGCGGTCCCCCGACGGTTTCTTCCCTTTGCTCCGTATTGGTCATAAGTCTTTCGATCTTCGGGTCTCGTGCTCCGAGGACTTCAACCCACACTCCTGGCATGCTCCCTGACACGTTTTCCGGAGGTATAGGTCGGGAAGCGAGCTCGTTGGAGGGAGAACTGTGGTGCGACCCAAAATGGTCCAAAAGATGGCCGGAGCTTCCAACGAGTGGCGAACGCTCGTCCGGTGTCAGAAACCACTGGAAATGCACTTGCAGCGAAGGAAACGGGCTGAGCTCGAGGACTTCCGGTGCTCGTCCCAAGAAAACGCGAGCGGGAATGCCCCGGACTCAGTTTTCTCGTCCTGGGGTAAAAAGCGGTCCCTCGACGGTTTCTTCCCTTTGCTCCGTATTGGTCATAAGTCTTTCAATCTTCGGGTCTCGTGCTCCGAGGACTTCAACCCACACTCCTGGCATGCTCCCTGACACGTTTTCCGGAGGTATAGATCGGGAAGCGAGCTCGTTGGAGGGAGAACTGTGGTGCGACACAAAACGGTCCAAAAGATGGCCGAAGCTTCCAACGAGTGGCGAACGCTCGTCCGGTGTCAGAAACCACTGGAAATGCACTTGCAGCGAAGGAAACGGGCTGAGCTCGAGGACTTCCGGTGCTCGTCCAAAGAAAACGGGAGCGGGAATGCCCCGGACTCAGTTTCCTGGTCCTGGGGTAAAAAGCGGTCCCCCGACGGTTTCTTCCCTTTGCTCCGTATTGGTCATAAGTCTTTCGATCTTCGGGTCTGGTGCTCCGAGGACTTCAACCCACACTCCTGGCATGCTCCCTGACACGTTTTCCGGAGGTATAGGTCGGGAAGCGAGCTCGTTGGAGGGAGAACTGTGGTGCGACCCAAAACGGTCCAAAAGATGGCCGAAGCTTCCAACGAGTGGCGAACGCTCGTCCGGTGTCAGAAACCACTGGAAATGCACTTGCAGCGAAGGAAACGGGCTGAGCTCGAGGACTTCCGGTGCTCGTCCCAAGAAAACGCGAGCGGGAATGCCCCGGACTCAGTTTTCTGGTCCTGGGGTAAAAAGCGGTCCCCCGACGGTTTCTTCCCTTTGCTCCGTATTGGTCATAAGTCTTTCGATCTTCGGGTCTCGTGCTCCGAGGACTTCAACCCACACTCCTGGCATGCTCCCTAACACGTTTTCCGGAGGTATAGGTCGGGAAGCGAGCTCGGTGGAGGGAGAACTGTGGTGCGACCCAAAACGGTCCAAAAGATGGCCGAAGCTTCCAGCGAGTGGCGAACGCTCGTCCGGTGTCAGAAACCACTGGAAATGCACTTGCAGCGAAGGAAACGGGCTGAGCTCGAGGACTTCCGGTGCTCGTCCCAAGAAAACGCGAGCGGGAATGCCCCGGACTCAGTTTTCTCGTCCTGGGGTAAAAAGCGGTCCCCCGACGGTTTCTTCCCTTTGCTCCGTATTGGTCATAAGTCTTTCAATCTTCGGGTCTCGTGCTCCGAGGACTTCAACCCACACTCCTGGCATGCTCCCTGACACGTTTTCCGGAGGTATAGATCGGGAAGCGAGCTCGTTGGAGGGAGAACTGTGGTGCGACACAAAACGGTCCAAAAGATGGCCGAAGCTTCCAACGAGTGGCGAACGCTCGTCCGGTGTCAGAAACCACTGGAAATGCACTTGCAGCGAAGGAAACGGGCTGAGCTCGAGGACTTCCGGTGCTCGTCCAAAGAAAACGGGAGCGGGAATGCCCCGGACTCAGTTTCCTGGTCCTGGGGTAAAAAGCGGTCCCCCGACGGTTTCTTCCCTTTGCTCCGTATTGGTCATAAGTCTTTCGATCTTCGGGTCTTGTGCTCCGAGGACTTCAACCCACACTCCTGGCATGCTCCCTGACACGTTTTCCGAAGGTATAGGTCGGGAAGCGAGCTCGTTGGAGGGAGAACTGTGGTGCGACCCAAAACGGTCCAAAAGATGGCCGAAGCTTCCAACGAGTGGCGAACGCTCGTCCGGTGTCAGAAACCACTGGAAATGCACTTGCAGCGAAGGAAACGGGCTGAGCTCGAGGACTTCCGGTGCTCGTCCCAAGAAAACGCGAGCGGGAATGCCCCGGACTCAGTTTTCTGGTCCTGGGGTAAAAAGCGGTCCCCCGACGGTTTCTTCCCTTTGCTCCGTATTGGTCATAAGTCTTTCGATCTTCGGGTCTCGTGCTCCGAGGACTTCAACCCACACTCCAGGCATGCTCCCTAACACGTTTTCCGGAGGTATAGGTCGGGAAGCGAGCTCGGTGGAGGGAGAACTGTGGTGCGACCCAAAACGGTCCAAAAGATGGCCGAAGCTTCCAGCGAGTGGCGAACGCTCGTCCGGTGTCAGAAACCACTGGAAATGCACTTGCAGCGAAGGAAACGGGCTGAGCTCGAGGACTTCCGGTGCTCGTCCCAAGAAAACGCGAGCGGGAATGCCCCGGACTCAGTTTTCTCGTCCTGGGGTAAAAAGCGGTCCCCCGACGGTTTCTTCCCTTTGCTCCGTATTGGTCATAAGTCTTTCGATCTTCGGGTCTCGTGCTCCGAGGACTTCAACCCACACTCCTGGCATGCTCCCTGACACGTTTTCCGGAGGTATAGGTCGGGAAGCGAGCTCGTTGGAGGGAGAACTGTGGTGCGACCCAAAACGGTCCAAAAGATGGCCGAAGCTTCCAACGAGTGGCGAACGCTCGTCCGGTGTCAGAAACCACTGGAAATGCACTTGCAGCAAAGGAAACGGGCTGAGCTCGAGGACTTCCGGTGCTCGTCCCAAGAAAACGCGAGCGGGAATGCCCCGGACTCAGTTTTCTCGTCCTGGGGTAAAAAGCGGTCCCCCGACGGTTTCTTCCCTTTGCTCCGTATTGGTCATAAGTCTTTCGATCTTCGGGTCTCGTGCTCCGAGGACTTCAACCCACACTCCTGGCATGCTCCCTGACACGTTTTCCGGAGGTATAGGTCGGGAAGCGAGCTCGTTGGAGGGAGAACTGTGGTGCGACCCAAAACGGTCCAAAAGATGGCCGAAGCTTCCAGCGAGTGGCGAACGCTCGTCCGGTGTCAGAAACCACTGGAAATGCACTTGCAGCGAAGGAAACGGGCTGAGCTCGAGGACTTCCGGTGCTCGTCCAAAGAAAACGCGAGCGGGAATGCGCCGGACTCAGTTTTCTGGTCCTGGGGTAAAAAGCGGTCCCCCGACGGTTTCTTCCCTTTGCTCCGTATTGGTCATAAGTCTTTCGATCTTCGGGTCTCGTGCTCCGAGGACTTCAACCCACACTCCTGGCATGCTCCCTGACACGTTTTCCGGAGGTATAGGTCGGGAAGCGAGCTCGTTGGAGGGAGAACTGTGGTGCGACCCAAAACGGTCCAAAAGATGGCCGAAGCTTCCAACGAGTGGCGAACGCTCGTCCAGTGTCAGAAACCACTGGAAATGCACTTGCAGCGAAGGAAACGGGCTGAGCTCGAGGACTTCCGGTGCTCGTCCAAAGAAAACGCGAGCGGGAATGCGCCGGACTCAGTTTTCTGGTCCTGGGGTAAAAAGCGGTCCCCCGACGGTTTCTTCCCTTTGCTCCGTATTGGTCATAAGTCTTTCGATCTTCGGGTCTTGTGCTCCGAGGACTTCAACCCACACTCCTGGCATGCTCCCTGACACGTTTTCCGGAGGTATAGGTCGGGAAGCGAGCTCGTTGGAGGGAGAACTGTGGTGCGACCCAAAACGGTCCAAAAGATGGCCGAAGCTTCCAACGAGTGGCGAACGCTCGTCCGGTGTCAGAAACCACTGGAAATGCACTTGCAGCGAAGGAAACGGGCTGAGCTCGAGGAATTCCGGTGCTCGTCCCAAGAAAACGCGAGCGGGAATGCCCCGGACTCAGTTTTCTCGTCCTGGGGTAAAAAGCGATCCCCCGACGGTTTCTTCCCTTTGCTCCGTATTGATCATAAGTCTTTCGATCTTCGGGTCTCGTGCTCCGAGGACTTCAACCCACACTCCTGGCATGCTCCCTGACACGTTTTCCGGAGGTATAGGTCCGGAAGCGAGCTCGTTGGAGGGAGAACTGTGGTGCGACCCAAAACGGTCCAAAAGATGGCCGAAGCTTCCAACGAGTGGCGAACGCTCGTCCGGTGTCAGAAACCACTGGAAATGCACTTGCAGCGAAGGAAACGGGCTGAGCTCGAGGACTTCCGGTGCTCGTCCCAAGAAAACGCGAGCGGGAATGCCCCGGACACAGTTTTCTCGTCCTGGAGTAAAAAGCGGTCCCCCGACGGTTTCTTCCCTTTGCTCCGTATTGGTCATAAGTCTTTCGATCTTCGGGTCTCATGCTCCGAGGATTTCAACCCACACTCCTGGCATGCTCCCTGACACGTTTTCCGGAGGTATAGGTCGGGAAGCGAGCTCGTTGGAGGGAGAACTGTGGTGCGACCCAAAACGGTCCAAAAGATGGCCGAAGCTTCCAACGAGTGGCGAACGCTCGTCCGGTGTCAGAAACCACTGGAAATGCACTTGCAGCGAAGGAAACGGGCTGAGCTCGAGGACTTCCGGTGCTCGTCCCAAGAAAACGCGAGCGGGAATGCCCCGGACTCAGTTTTCTCGTCCTGGGGTAAAAAGCGGTCCCCCGACGGTTTCTTCCCTTTGCTCCGTGTTGGTCATAAGTCTTTCGATCTTCGGGTCTCGTGCTCCGAGGACTTCAACCCACACTCCTGGCATGCTCCCTGACACGTTTTCCGGAGGTATAGATCGGGAAGCGAGCTCGTTGGAGGGAGAACTGTGGTGCGACCCAAAACGGTCCAAAAGATGGCCGAAGCTTCCAACGAGTGGCGAACGCTCGTCCGGTGTCAGAAACCACTGGAAATGCACTTGCAGCGAAGGAAACGGGCTGAGCTCGAGGACTTCCGGTGCTCGTCCAAAGAAAACGCGAGCGGGAATGCCCCGGACTCAGTTTTCTGGTCCTGGGGTAAAAAGCGGTCCCCCGACGGTTTCTTCCCTTTGCTCCGTATTGGTCATAAGTCTTTCGATCTTCGGGTCTTGTGCTCCGAGGACTTCAACCCACACTCCTGGCATGCTCCCTGACACGTTTTCCGGAGGTATAGGTCGGGAAGCGAGCTCGTTGGAGGGAGAACTGTGGTGCGACCCAAAACGGTCCAAAAGATGGCCGAAGCTTCCAACGAGTGGCGAACGCTCGTCCGGTGTCAGAAACCACTGGAAATGCACTTGCAGCGAAGGAAACGGGCTGAGCTCGAGGACTTCCGGGGCTGATCCCAAGAAAACGCGAGCGGGAATGCCCCGGACTCAGTTTTCTGGTCCTGGGGTAAAAAGCGGTCCCCCGACGGTTTCTTCCCTTTGCTCCGTATTGGTCATAAGTCTTTCGATCTTCGGGTCTCGTGCTCCGAGGACTTCAACCCACACTCCTGGCATGCTCCCTAACACGTTTTCCAGAGGTATAGGTCGGGAAGCGAGCTCGTTGGAGGGAGAACTGTGGTGCGACCCAAAACGGTCCAAAAGATGGCCGAAGCTTCCAGCGAGTGGCGAACGCTCGTCCGGTGTCAGAAACCACTGGAAATGCACTTGTAGCGAAGGAAACGGGCTGAGCTCGAGGACTTCCGGTGCTCGTCCCAAGAAAACGCGAGCGGGAATGCCCCGGACTCAGTTTTCTCGTCCTGGGGTAAAAAGCTGTCCCCCGACGGTTTCTTCCCTTTGCTCCGTATTGGTCATAAGTCTTTCGATCTTCGGGTCTCGTGCTCCGAGGACTTCAACCCACACTCCTGGCATGCTCCCTGACACGTTTTCCGGAGGTATACGTCGGGAAGCGAGCTCGTTGGAGGGAGAACTGTGGTGCGACCCAAAACGGTCCAAAAGATGGCCGAAGCTTCCAACGAGTGGCGAACGCTCGTCCGGTGTCAGAAACCACTGGAAATGCACTTGCAGCGAAGGAAACGGGCTGAGCTCGAGGACTTCCGGTGCTCGTCCCAAGAAAACGCGAGCGGGAATGCCCCGGACTCAGTTTTCTCGTCCTGGGGTAAAAAGCGGTCCCCCGACGGTTTCTTCCCTTTGCTCCGTATTGGTCATAAGTCTTTCGATCTTCGGGTCTCGTGCTCCGAGGACTTCAACCCACACTCCTGGCATGCTCCCTGACACGTTTTCCGGAGGTATAGGTCGGGAAGCGAGCTCGTTGGAGGGAGAACTGTGGTGCGACCAAAAACGGTCCAAAAGATGGCCGAAGCATCCAACGAGTGGCGAACGCTCGTCCGGTGTCAGAAACCACTGGAAATGCACTTGCAGCGAAGGAAACGGGCTGAGCTCGAGGACTTCCGGTGCTCGTCCAAAGAAAACGCGAGCGGGAATGCGCCGGACTCAGTTTTCTTGTCCTGGGGTAAAAAGCGGTCCCCCGACGGTTTCTTCCCTTTGCTCCGTATTGGTCATAAGTCTTTCGATCTTCGGGTCTTGTGCTCCGAGGACTTCAACCCACACTCCTGGCATGCTCCCTGACACGTTTTCCGGAGGTATAGGTCGGGAAGCGAGCTCGTTGGAGGGAGAACTGTGGTGCGACCCAAAACGGTCCAAAAGATGGCCGAAGCTTCCAACGAGTGGCGAACGCTCGTCCGGTATCAGAAACCACTGGAAATGCACTTGCAGCGAAGGAAACGGGCTGAGCTCGAGGACTTCCGGTGCTCGTCCCAAGAAAACGCGAGCGGGAATGCCCCGGACTCAGTTTTTTCGTCCCGGGGTAAAAAGCTGTCCCCCGACGATTTCTTCCCTTTGCTCCGTATTGGTCATAAGTCTTTCGATCTTCGGGTCTCGTGCTCCGAGGACTTCAACCCACACTCCTGGCATGCTCCCTGACACGTTTTCCGGAGGTATAGGTCGGGAAGCGAGCTCGTTGGAGGGAGAACTGTGGTGCGACCCAAAATGGTCCAAAAGATGGCCGAAGCTTCCAACGAGTGGCGAACGCTCGTCCGGTGTCAGAAACCACTGGAAATGCACTTGCAGCGAAGGAAACGGGCTGAGCTCGAGGACTTCCGGTGCTCGTCCCAAGAAAACGCGAGCGGAAATGCCCCGGACTCAGTTTTCTCGTCCTGGGGTAAAAAGCGGTTCCCCGACGGTTTCTTCCCTTTGCTCCGTATTGGTCATAAGTCTTTCGATCTTCGGGTCTCGTGCTCCGAGGACTTCAACCCACACTCCTGGCATGCTCCCTGACACGTTTTCCGGAGGTATAGGTCGGGAAGCGAGCTCGTTGGAGGGAGAACTGTGGTGCGACCCAAAACGGTCCAAAAGATGGCCGAAGCTTCCAACGAGTGGCGAACGCTCGTCTGGTGTCAGAAACCACTGGAAATGCACTTGCAGCGAAGGAAACGGGCTGAGCTCGAGGACTTCCGGTGCTCGTCCCAAGAAAACGCGAGCGGGAATGCCCCGGACTCAGTTTTCTCGTCCTGGGGTAAAAAGCGGTCCATCGACGGTTTCTTCCCTTTGCTCCGTATTGGTCATAAGTCTTTCGATCTAAGGGTCTCGTGCTCCGAGGACTTCAACCCACACTCCTGGCATGCTCCCTGACGCGTTTTCCGGAGGTATAGGTCGGGAAGCGAGATCGTTGGAGGGAGAACTGTGGTGCGACCCAAAACGGTCCAAAAGATGGCCGAAGCTTCCAACGAGTGGCGAACGCTCGTCCGGTGTCAGAAACCACTGGAAATGCACTTGCAGCGAAGGAAACGGGCTGAGCTCGAGGACTTCCGGTGCTCGTCCCAAGAAAACGCGAGCGGGAATGCCCCGGACTCAGTTTTCTCGTCCTGGGGTAAAAAGCGGTCCATCGACGGTTTCTTCCCTTTGCTCCGTATTGGTCATAAGTCTTTCGATCTTCGGGTCTCGTGCTCCGAGGACTTCAACCCACACTCCTGGCATGCTCCCTGACGCGTTTTCCGGAGGTATAGGTCGGGAAACGAGCTCGTTGGAGGGAGAACTGTGGTGCGACCCAAAACGGTCCAAAAGATGGCCGAAGCTTCCAACGAGTGGCGAACGCTCGTCCGGTGTCAGAAACCACTGGAAATGCACTTGCAGCGAAGGAAACGGGCTGAGCTCGAGGACTTCCGGTGCTCGTGCCAAGAAAACGCGAGCGGGAATGCCCCGGACTCAGTTTTCTCGTCCTGGGGTAAAAAGCGGTCCCCCGACGGTTTCTTCCCTTTGCTCCGTATTGGTCATAAGTCTTTCGATCTTCGGGTCTCGTGCTCCGAGGACTTCAACCCACACTCCTGGCATGCTCCCTGACACGTTTTCCGGAGGTATAGGTCGGGAAGCGAGCTCGTTGGAGGGAGAACTGTGGTGCGACCCAAAACGGTCCAAAAGATGGCCGAAGCTTCCATCGAGTGGCGAACGCTCGTCCGGTGTCAGAAACCACTGGAAATGCACTTGCAGCGAAGGAAACGGGTTGAGCTCGAGGACTTCCGGTGCTCGTCCCAAGAAAACGCGAGCGGGAATGCCCCGGACTCAGTTTTCTCGTCCTGGGGTAAAAAGCGGTCCCCTGACGGTTTCTTCCCTTTGCTCCGTATTGGTCATAAGTCTTTCGATCTTCGGGTCTCGTGCTCCGAGGACTTCAACCCACACTCCTGGCATGCTCCCTGACGCGTTTTCCGGAGGTATAGGTCGGGAAGCGAGCTCGTTGGAGGGAGAACTGTGGTGCGACCGAAAACGGTCCAAAAGATGGTCGAAGCTTCCAACGAGTGGCGAACGCTCGTCCGGTGTCAGAAACCACTGGAAATGCACTTGCAGCGAAGGAAACGGGCTGAGCTCGAGGACTTCCGGTGCTCGTCCCAAGAAAACGCGAGCGGGAATGCCCCGGACTCAGTTTTCTCGTCCTGGGGTAAAAAGCGGTCCCCCGACGGTTTCTTCCCTTTGCTCCGTATTGGTCATAAGTCTTTCGATCTTCGGGTCTCGTGCTCCGAGGACTTCAACCCACACTCCTGGCATGCTCCCTGACACGTTTTCCGGAGGTATAGGTCGGGAAGCGAGCTCGTTGGAGGGAGAACTGTGGTGCGACCCAAAACGGTCCAAAAGATGGCCGAAGCTTCCAACGAGTGGCGAACGCTCGTCCGGTGTCAGAAACCACTGGAAATGCACTTGCAGCGAAGGAAACGGGCTGAGCTCGAGGACTTCCGGTGCTCGTCCCAAGAAAACGCGAGCGGGAATGCCCCGGACTCAGTTTTCTCGTCCTGGGGTAAAAAGCTGTCCCCCGACGGTTTCTTCCCTTTGCTCCGTATTGGTCATAAGTCTTTCGATCTTCGGCTCTCGTGCTCCGAGGACTTCAACCCACACTCCTAGCATGCTCCCTGACACGTTTTCCGGAGGTATAGGTCGGGAAGCGAGCTCGTTGGAGGGAGAACTGTGGTGCGACCCAAAACGGTCCAAAAGATGGCCGAAGCTTCCAACGAGTGGCGAACGCTCGTCCGGTGTCAGAAACCACTGGAAATGCACTTGCAGCGAAGGAAACGGGCTGAGCTCGAGGACTTCCGGTGCTCGTCCCAAGAAAACGCGAGCGGGAATGCCCCGGACTCAGTTTTCTCGTCCTGGAGTAAAAAGCGGTCCCCCGACGGTTTCTTCCCTTTGCTCCGTATTGGTCATAAGTCTTTCGATCTTCGGGTCTCGTGCTCCAAGGACTTCAACCCACACTCCTGGCATGCTCCCTGACACGTTTTTCGGAGGTATAGGTCGGGAAGCGAGCTCGTTGGAGGGAGAACTGTGGTGCGACCCAAAACGGTCCAAAAGATGGCCGAAGCTTCCAACGAGTGGCGAACGCTCGTCCGGTGTCAGAAACCACTGGAAATGCACTTGCAGCGAAGGAAACGGGCTGAGCTCGAGGACTTCCGGTGCTCGTCCCAAGAAAACGCGAGCGGGAATGCCCCGGACTCAGTTTTCTAGTCCTGGGGTAAAAAGCGGTCCGCCGACGGTTTCTTCCCTTTGCTCCGTATTGGTCATAAGTCTTTCGATCTTCGGGTCTCGTGCTCCGAGGACTTCAACCCACACTCCTGGCATGCTCCCTGACACGTTTTCCGGAGGTATAGGTCGGGAAGCGAGCTCGTTGGAGGGAGAACTGTGGTGCGACCCAAAACGGTCCAAAAGATGGCCGAAGCTTCCAACGAGTGGCGAACGCTCGTCCGGTGTCAGAAACCACTGGAAATGCACTTGCAGCGAAGGAAACGGGCTGAGCTCGAGGACTTCCGGTGCTCGTCCCAAGAAAACGCGAGCGGGAATGCCCCGGACTCAGTTTTCTAGTCCTGGGGTAAAAAGCGGTCCCCCGACGGTTTCTTCCCTTTGCTCCGTATTGGTCATAAGTCTTTCGATCTTCGGGTCTCGTGCTCCGAGGACTTCAACCCACACTCCTGGCATGCTCCCTGACACGTTTTCCGGAGGTATAGGTCGAGAAGCGAGCTCGTTGGAGGGAGAACTGTGGTGCGACCCAAAACGGTCCAAAAGATGGCCGAAGCTTCCAACGAGTGGCGAACGCTCGTCCGGTGTCAGAAACCACTGGAAATGCACTTGCAGCGAAGGAAACGGGCTGAGCTCGAGGACTTCCGGTGCTCGTCCCAAGAAAACGCGAGCGGGAATGCCCCGGACTCAGTTTTCTCGTCCTGGGGTAAAAAGCGGTCCCCCGACGGTTTCTTCCCTTTGCTCCGTATTGGTCATAAGTCTTTCGATCTTCGGGTCTCGTGCTCCGAGGACTTCAACCCACACTCCTGGCATGCTCCCTGACGCGTTTTCCGGAGGTATAGGTCGGGAAGCGAGCTCGTTGGAGGGAGAACTGTGGTGCGACCCAAAACGGTCCAAAAGATGGCCGAAGCTTCCAACGAGTGGCGAACGCTCGTCCGGTGTCAGAAACCACTGGAAATGCACTTGCAGCGAAGGAAACGGGCTGAGCTCGAGGACTTCCGGTGCTCGTCCCAAGAAAACGCGAGCGGGAATGCCCCGGACTCAGTTTTCTAGTCCTGGGGTAAAAAGCGGTCCCCCGACGGTTTCTTCCCTTTGCGCCGTATTGGTCATAAGTCTTTCGATCTTCGGGTCTCGTGCTCCGAGGACTTCAACCCACACTCCTGGCATGCTCCCTGACACGTTTTCCGGAGGTATAGGTCGGGAAGCGAGCTCGTTGGAGGGAGAACTGTGGTGCGACCCAAAACGGTCCAAAAGATTGCCGAAGCTTCCAACGAGTGGCGAACGCTCGTCCGGTGTCAGAAACCACTGGAAATGCACTTGCAGCGAAGGAAACGGGCTGAGCTCGAGGACTTCCGGTGCTCGTCCCAAGAAAACGCGAGCGGGAATGCCCCGGACTCAGTTTTCTCGTCCTGGGGTAAAAAGCGGTCCCCCGACGGTTTCTTCCCTTTGCTCCGTATTGGTCATAAGTCTTTCGATCTTCGGGTCTCGTGCTCCGAGGACTTCAACCCACACTCCTGGCATGCTCCCTGACACGTTTTCCGGAGATATAGGTCGGGAAGCGAGCTCGTTGGAGGGAGAACTGTGGTGCGACCCAAAACGGTCCAAAAGATGGCCGAAGCTTCCAACGAGTGGCGAACGCTCGTCCGGTGTCAGAAACCACTGGAAATGCACTTGCAGCGAAGGAAACGGGCTGAGCTCGAGGACTTCCGGTGCTCGTCCCAAGAAAACGCGAGCGGGAATGCCCCGGACTCAGTTTTCTCGTCCTGGGGTAAAAAGCGGTCCGCCGACGGTTTCTTCCCTTTGCTCCGTATTGGTCATAAGTCTTTCGATCTTCGGGTCTCGTGCTCCGAGGACTTCAACCCACACTCCTGGCATGCTCCCTGACGCGTTTTCCGGAGGTATAGGTCGGGAAGCGAGCTCGTTGGAGGGAGAACTGTGGTGCGACCCAAAACGGTCCAAAAGATGGCCGAAGCTTCCAACGAGTGGCGAACGCTCGTCCGGTGTCAGAAACCACTGGAAATGCACTTGCAGCGAAGGAAACGGGCTGAGCTCGAGGACTTCCGGTGCTCGTCCCAAGAAAACGCGAGCGGGAATGCCCCGGACTCAGTTTTCTCGTCCTGGGGTAAAAAGCGGTCCCCCGACGGTTTCTTCCCTTTGCTCCGTATTGGTCATAAGTCTTTCGATCTTCGGGTCTCGTGCTCCGAGGACTTCAACCCACACTCCTGGCATGCTCCCTGACACGTTTTCCGGAGGTATAGGTCGGGAAGCGAGCTCGTTGGAGGGAGAACTGTGGTGCGACCCAAAACGGTCCAAAAGATGGCCGAAGCTTCCAACGAGTGGCGAACGCTCGTCCGATGTCAGAAACCACTGGAAATGCACTTGCAGCGAAGGAAACGGGCTGAGCTCGAGGACTTCCGGTGCTCGTCCCAAGAAAACGCGAGCGGGAATGCCCCGGACTCAGTTTTCTCGTCCTGGGGTAAAAAGCGGTCCCCCGACGGTTTCTTCCCTTTGCTCCGTATTGGTCATAAGTCTTTCGATCTTCGGGTCTCGTGCTCCGAGGACTTCAACCCACACTCCTGGCATGCTCCCTGACACGTTTTCCGGAGGTATAGGTCGGGAAGCGAGCTCGTTGGAGGGAGAACTGTGGTGCGACCCAAAACGGTCCAAAAGATGGCCGAAGCTTCCAACGAGTGGCGAACGCACGTCCGGTGTCAGAAACCACTGGAAATGCACTTGCAGCGAAGGAAACGGGCTGAGCTCGAGGACTTCCGGTGCTCGTCCCAAGAAAACGCGAGCGGGAATGCCCCGGACTCAGTTTTCTCGTCCTGGGGTAAAAAGCGGTCCCCGACGGTTTCTTCCCTTTGCTCCGTATTGGTCATAAGTCTTTCGATCTTCGGGTCTCGTGCTCCGAGGACTTCAACCCACACTCCTGACATGCTCCCTGACACGTTTTCCGGAGGTATAGGTCGGGAAGCGAGCTCGTTGGAGGGAGAACTGTGGTGCGACCCAAAACGGTCCAAAAGATGGCCGAAGCTTCCAACGAGTGGCGAACGCTCGTCCGGTGTCAGAAACCACTGGAAATGCACTTGCAGCGAAGGAAACGGGCTGAGCTCGAGGACCGATGCTCGTCCCAAGAAAACGCGAGCGGGAATGCCCCGGACTCAGTTTTCTCGTCCTTGGGTAAAAAGCGGTCCCCCGACGGTTTCTTCCCTTTGCTCCGTATTGGTCTAAGTCTTTCGATCTTCGGGTCTCGTGCTTCGAGGACTTCAACCCACACTCCTGGCATGCTCCCTGACGCGTTTTCCGGAGGTATAGGTCGGGAAGCGAGCTCGTTGGAGGGAGAACTGTGGTGCGACCCAAAACGGTCCAAAAGATGGCCGAAGCTTCCAACAAGTGGCGAACGCCCGTCCGGTGTCAGAAACCACTGGAAATGCACTTGCAGCGAAGGAAACGGGCTGAGCTCGAGGACTTCCGGTGCTCGTCCCAAGAAAACGCGAGCGGGAATGCCCCGGACTCAGTTTTCTCGTCCTGGGGTAAAAAGCGGTCCCCCGACGGTTTCTTCCCTTTGCTCCGTATTGGTCATAAGTCTTTCGATCTTCGGGTATCGTGCTCCGAGGACTTCAACCCACACTCCTGGCATGCTCGCTGACACGTTTTCCGGAGGTATAGGTCGGGAAGCGAGCTCGTTGGAGGGAGAACTGTGGTGCGATCGAAAACGGTCCAAAAGATGGCCGAAGCTTCCAACGAGTGGCGAACGCTCGTCCGGTGTCAGAAACCACTGGAAATGCACTTGCAGCGAAGGAAACGGGCTGAGCTCGAGGACTTCCGGTGCTCGTCCCAAGAAAACGCGAGCGGGAATGCCCCGGACTCAGTTTTCTCGTCCTGGGGTAAAAAGCGGTCCCCCGACGGTTTCTTCCCTTTGCTCCGTATTGGTCATAAGTCTTTCGATCTTCGGGTCTCGTGCTCCGAGGACTTCAACCCACACTCCTGGTATGCTCCCTGACACGTTTTCCGGAGGTATAGGTCGGGAAGCGAGCTCGTTGGAGGGAGAACTGTGGTGCGACCCAAAACGGTCCAAAAGATGGCCGAAGCTTCCAACGAGTGGCGAACGCTCGTCCGGTGTCAGAAACCACTGCAAATGCACTTGCGGCGAAGGAAACGGGCTGAGCTCGAGGACTTCCGGTGCTCGTCCCAAGAAAACGCGAGCGGGAATGCCCCGGACTCAGTTTTCTCGTCCTGGGGTAAAAAGCGGTCCCCCGACGGTTTCTTCCCTTTGCTCCGTATTGGTCATAAGTCTTTCGATCTTCGGGTCTCGTGCTCCGAGGACTTCAACCCACACTCCTGGCATGCTCCCTGACACGTTTTCCGGAGGTATAGGTCGGGAAGCGAGCTCGTTGGAGGGAGAACTGTGGTGCGACCCAAAACGGTCCAAAAGATGGCCGAAGCTTCCAACGAGTGGCGAACGCTCGTCCGGTGTCAGAAACCACTGGAAATGCACTTGCGGCGAAGGAAACGGGCTGAGCTCGAGGACTTCCGGTGCTCGTCCCAAGAAAACGCGAGCGGGAATGCACCGGACTCAGTTTTCTCGTCCTGGGGTAAAAAGCGGTCCCCCGACGGTTTCTTCCCTTTGCTCCGTATTGGTCATAAGTCTTTCGATCTTCGGGTCTCGTGCTCCGAGGACTTCAACCCACACTCCTGGCATGCTCCCTGACACGTTTTCCGGAGGTATAGGTCGGGAAGCGAGCTCGTTGGAGGGAGAACTGTGGTGCGACCCAAAACGGTCCAAAAGATGGCCGAAGCTTCCAACGAGTGGCGAACGCTCGTCCGGTGTCAGAAACCACTGGAAATGCACTTGCAGCGAAGGAAACGGGCTGAGCTCGAGGACTTCCGGTGCTCGTCCCAAGAAAACGCGAGCGGGAATGCCCCGGACTCAGTTTTCTCGTCCTGGGGTAAAAAGCGGTCCCCCGACGGTTTCTTCCCTTTGCTCCGTATTGGTCATAAGTCTTTCGATCTTCGGGTCTCGTGCTCCGAGGACTTCAACCCACACTCCTGGCATGCTCCCTGACACGTTTTCCGGAGGTATAGGTCGGGAAGCGAGCTCGTTGGAGGGAGAACTGTGGTGCGACCCAAAACGGTCCAAAAGATGGCCGAAGCTTCCAACGAGTGGCGAACGCTCGTCCGGTGTCAGAAACCACTGCAAATGCACTTGCGGCGAAGGAAACGGGCTGAGCTCGAGGACTTCCGGTGCTCGTCCCAAGAAAACGCGAGCGGGAATGCCCCGGACTCAGTTTTCTCGTCCTGGGGTAAAAAGCGGTCCCCCGACGGTTTCTTCCCTTTGCTCCGTATTGGTCATAAGTCTTTCGATCTTCGGGTCTCGTGCTCCGAGGACTTCAACCCACACTCCAGGCATGCTCCCTGACTCGTTTTCCGGAGGTATAGGTCGGGAAGCGAGCTCGTTGGAGGGAGAACTGTGGTGCGACCCAAAACGGTCCAAAAGATGGCCGAAGCTTCCAACGAGTGGCGAACGCTCGTCCGGTGTCAGAAACCACTGGAAATGCACTTGCGGCGAAGGAAACGGGCTGAGCTCGAGGACTTCCGGTGCTCGTCCCAAGAAAACGCGAGCGGGAATGCCCCGGACTCAGTTTTCTCGTCCTGGGGTAAAAAGCGGTCCCCCGACGGTTTCTTCCCTTTGCTCCGTATTGGTCATAAGTCTTTCGATCTTCGGGTCTCGTGCTCCGAGGACTTCAACCCACACTCCAGGCATGCTCCCTGACACGTTTTCCGGAGGTATAGGTCGGGAAGCGAGCTCGTTGGAGGGAGAACTGTGGTGCGACCCAAAACGGTCCAAAAGATGGCCGAAGCTTCCAACGAGTGGCGAACGCTCGTCCGGTGTCAGAAACCACTGGAAATGCACTTGCGGCGAAGGAAACGGGCTGAGCTCGAGGACTTCCGGTGCTCGTCCCAAGAAAACGCGAGCGGGAATGCCCCGGACTCAGTTTTCTCGTCCTGGGGTAAAAAGCGGTCCCCCGACGGTTTCTTCCCTTTGCTCCGTATTGGTCATAAGTCTTTCGATCTTCGGGTCTCGTGCTCCGAGGACTTCAACCCACACTCCTGGCATGCTCCCTGACACGTTTTCCGGAGGTATAGGTCGGGAAGCGAGCTCGTTGGAGGGACAACTGTGGTGCGACCCAAAACGGTCCAAAAGATGGCCGAAGCTTCCAACGAGTGGCGAACGCTCGTCCGGTGTCAGAAACCACTGGAAATGCACTTGCCGCGAAGGAAACGGGCTGAGCTCGAGGACTTCCGGTGCTCGTCCCAAGAAAACGCGAGCGGGAATGCCCCGGACTCAGTTTTCTCGTCCTGGGGTAAAAAGCGGTCCCCCGACGGTTTCTTCCCTTTGCTCCGTATTGGTCATAAGTCTTTCGATCTTCGGGTCTCGTGCTCCGAGGACTTCAACCCACACTCCTGGCATGCTCCCTGACACGTTTTCCGGAGGTATAGGTCGGGAAGCGAGCTCGTTGGAGGGAGAACTGTGGTGCGACCCAAAACGGTCCAAAAGATGGCCGAAGCTTCCAACGAGTGGCGAACGCTCGTCCGGTGTCAGAAACCACTGCAAATGCACTTGCGGCGAAGGAAACGGGCTGAGCTCGAGGACTTCCGGTGCTCGTCCCAAGAAAACGCGAGCGGGAATGCCCCGGACTCAGTTTTCTCGTCCTGGGGTAAAAAGCGGTCCCCCGACGGTTTCTTCCCTTTGCTCCGTATTGGTCATAAGTCTTTCGATCTTCGGGTCTCGTGCTCCGAGGACTTCAACCCACACTCCTGGCATGCTCCCTGACACGTTTTCCGGAGGTATAGGTCGGGAAGCGAGCTCGTTGGAGGGAGAACTGTGGTGCGACCCAAAACGGTCCAAAAGATGGCCGAAGCTTCCAACGAGTGGCGAACGCTCGTCCGGTGTCAGAAACCACTGAAATGCACTTGCGGCGAATGAAACGGGCTGAGCTCGAGGACTTCCGGTGCTCGTCCCAAGAAAACGCGAGCGGGAATGCCCCGGACTCAGTTTTCTCGTCCTTGGGTAAAAAGCGGTCCCCCGACGGTTTCTTCCCTTTGCTCCGTATTGGTCATAAGTCTTTCGATCTTCGGGTCTCGTGCTCCGAGGACTTCAACCCACACTCCTGGCATGCTCCCTGACACGTTTTCCGGAGGTATAGGTCGGGAAGCGAGCTCGTTGGAGGGAGAACTGTGGTGCGACCCAAAACGGTCCAAAAGATGGCCGAAGCTTCCAACGAGTGGCGAACGCTCGTCCGGTGTCAGAAACCACTGGGAATGCACTTGCGGCGAAGGAAACGGGCTGAGCTCGAGGACTTCCGGTGCTCGTCCCAAGAAAACGCGAGCGGGAATGCCCCGGACTCAGTTTTCTCGTCCTGGGGTAAAAAGCGGTCCCCCGACGGTTTGTTCCCTTTGCTCCGTATTGGTCATAAGTCTTTCGATCTTCGGGTCTCGTGCTCCGAGGACTTCAACCCACACTCCTGGCATGCTCCCTGACACGTTTTCCGGAGGTATAGGTCGGGAAGCGAGCTCGTTGGAGGGAGAACTGTGGTGCGACCCAAAACGGTCCAAAAGATGGCCGAAGCTTCCAACGGGTGGCGAACGCTCGTCCGGTGTCAGAAACCACTGGAAATGCACTTGCAGCGAAGGAAACGGGCTGAGCTCGAGGACTTCCGGTGCTCGTCCCAAGAAAACGCGAGCGGGAATGCCCCGGACTCAGTCTTCTCGTCCTGGGGTAAAAAGCGGTCCCCCGACGGTTTCTTCCCTTTGCTCCGTATTGGTCATAAGTCTTTCGATCTTCGGGTCTCGTGCTCCGAGGACTTCAACCCACACTCCTGGCATGCTCCCTGACACGTTTTCCGGAGGTATAGGTCGGGAAGCGAGCTCGTTGGAGGGAGAACTGTGGTGCGACCCAAAACGGTCCAAAAGATGGCCGAAGCTTCCAACGAGTGGCGAACGCTCGTCCGGTGTCAGAAACCACTGCAAATGCACTTGCGGCGAAGGAAACGGGCTGAGCTTGAGGACTTCCGGTGCTCGTCCCAAGAAAACGCGAGCGGGAATGCCCCGGACTCAGTTTTCTCGTCCTGGGGTAAAAAGCGGTCCCCCGACGGTTTCTTCCCTTTGCTCCGTATTGGTCATAAGTCTTTCGATCTTCGGGTCTCGTGCTCCGAGGACTTCAACCCACACTCCTGGCATGCTCCCTGACACGTTTTCCGGAGGTATAGGTCGGGAAGCGAGCTCGTTGGAGGGAGAACTGTGGTGCGACCCAAAACGGTCCAAAAGATGGCCGAAGCTTCCAACGAGTGGCGAACGCTCGTCCGGTGTCAGAAACCACTGGAAATGCACTTGCGGCGAAGGAAACGGGCTGAGCTCGAGGTCCGGTGCTCGTCCCAAGAAAACGCGAGCGGGAATGCCCCGGACTCAGTTTTCTCGTCCTGGGGTAAAAAGCGGTCCCCCGACGGTTTCTTCCCTTTGCTCCGTATTGGTCATAAGTCTTTCGATCTTCGGGTCTCGTGCTCCGAGGACTTCAACCCACACTCCTGGCATGCTCCCTGACACGTTTTCCGGAGGTATAGGTCGGGAAGCGAGCTCGTTGGAGGGAGAACTGTGGTGCGACCCAAAACGGTCCAAAAGATGGCCGAAGCTTCCAACGAGTGGCGAACGCTCGTCCGGTGTCAGAAACCACTGGAAATGCACTTGCGGCGAAGGAAACGGGCTGAGCTCGAGGACTTCCGGTGCTCGTCCCAAGAAAACGCGAGCGGGAATGCCCCGGACTCAGTTTTCTCGTCCTGGGGTAAAAAGCGGTCCCCCGACGGTTTCTTCCCTTTGCTCCGTATTGGTCATAAGTCTTTCGATCTTCGGGTCTCGTGCTCCGAGGACTTCAACCCACACTCCTGGCATGCTCCCTGACACGTTTTCCGGAGGTATAGGTCGGGAAGCGAGCTCGTTGGAGGGAGAACTGTGGTGCGACCCAAAACGGTCCAAAAGATGGCCGAAGCTTCCAACGGGTGGCGAACGCTCGTCCGGTGTCAGAAACCACTGGAAATGCACTTGCGGCGAAGGAAACGGGCTGAGCTCGAGGACTTCCGGTGCTCGTCCCAAGAAAACGCGAGCGGGAATGCCCCGGACTCAGTTTTCTCGTCCTGGGGTAAAAAGCGGTCCCCCGACGGTTTCTTCCCTTTGCTCCGTATTGGTCATAAGTCTTTCGATCTTCGGGTCTCGTGCTCCGAGGACTTCAACCCACACTCCTGGCATGCTCCCTGACACGTTTTCCGGAGGTATAGGTCGGGAAGCGAGCTCGTTGGAGGGAGAACTGTGGTGCGACCCAAAACGGTCCAAAAGATGGCCGAAGCTTCCAACGAGTGGCGAACGCTCGTCCGGTGTCAGAAACCACTGGAAATGCACTTGCGGCGAAGGAAACGGGCTGAGCTCGAGGACTTCCGGTGCTCGTCCCAAGAAAACGCGAGCGGGAATGCCCTGGACTCAGTTTTCTCGTCCTGGGGTAAAAAGCGGTCCCCCGACGGTTTGTTCCCTTTGCTCCGTATTGGTCATAAGTCTTTCGATCTTCGGGTCTCGTGCTCCGAGGACTTCAACCCACACTCCTGGCATGCTCCCTGACACGTTTTTCGGAGGTATAGGTCGGGAAGCGAGCTCGTTGGAGGGAGAACTGTGGTGCGACCCAAAACGGTCCAAAAGATGGCCGAAGCTTCCAACGGGTGGCGAACGCTCGTCCGGTGTCAGAAACCACTGGAAATGCACTTGCAGCGAAGGAAACGGGCTGAGCTCGAGGACTTCCGGTGCTCGTCCCAAGAAAACGCGAGCGGGAATGCCCCGGACTCAGTTTTCTCGTCCTGGGGTAAAAAGCGGTCCCCCGACGGTTTCTTCCCTTTGCTCCGTATTGGTCATAAGTCTTTCGATCTTCGGGTCTCGTGCACCGAGGACTTCAACCCACACTCCTGGCATGCTCCCTGACACGTTTTCCGGAGGTATAGGTCGGGAAGCGAGCTCGTTGGAGGGAGAACTGTGGTGCGACCCAAAACGGTCCAAAAGATGGCCGAAGCTTCCAACGAGTGGCGAACGCTCGTCCGGTGTCAGAAACCACTGGAAATGCACTTGCGGCGAAGGAAACGGGCTGAGCTCGAGGACTTCCGGTGCTCGTCCCAAGAAAACGCGAGCGGGAATGTCCCGGACTCAGTTTTCTCGTCCTGGGGTAAAAAGCGGTCCCCCGACGGTTTCTTCCCTTTGCTCCGTATTGGTCATAAGTCTTTCGATCTTCGGGTCTCGTGCTCCGAGGACTTCAACCCACACTCCTGGCATGCTCCCTGACACGTTTTCCGGAGGTATAGGTCGGGAAGCGAGCTCGTTGGAGGGAGAACTGTGGTGCGACCCAAAACGGTCCAAAAGATGGCCGAAGCTTCCAACGAGTGGCGAACGCTCGTCCGGTGTCAGAAACCACTGGAAATGCACTTGCGGCGAAGGAAACGGGCTGAGCTCGAGGACTTCCGGTGCTCGTCCCAAGAAAACGCGAGCGGGAATGCCCCGGACTCAGTTTTCTCGTCCTGGGGTAAAAAGCGGTCCCCCGACGGTTTCTTCCCTTTGCTCCGTATTGGTCATAAGTCTTTCGATCTTCGGGTCTCGTGCTCCGAGGACTTCAACCCACACTCCTGGCATGCTCCCTGACACGTTTTCCGGAGGTATAGGTCGGGAAGCGAGCTCGTTGGAGGGAGAACTGTGGTGCTACCGAAAACGGTCCAAAAGATGGCCGAAGCTTCCAACGAGTGGCGAACGCTCGTCCGGTGTCAGAAACCACTGGAAATGCACTTGCGGCGAAGGAAACGGGCTGAGCTCGAGGACTTCCGGTGCTCGTCCCAAGAAAACGCGAGCGGGAATGCCCCGGACTCAGTTTTCTCGTCCTGGGGTAAAAAGCGGTCCCCCGACGGTTTCTTCCCTTTGCTCCGTATTGGTCATAAGTCTTTCGATCTTCGGGTCTCGTGCTCCGAGGACTTCAACCCACACTCCTGGCATGCTCCCTGACACGTTTTCCGGAGGTATAGGTCGGGAAGCGAGCTCGTTGGAGGGAGAACTGTGGTGCGACCCAAAACGGTCCAAAAGATGGCCGAAGCTTCCAACGGGTGGCGAACGCTCGTCCGGTGTCAGAAACCACTGGAAATGCACTTGCAGCGAAGGAAACGGGCTGAGCTCGAGGACTTCCGGTGCTCGTCCCAAGAAAACGCGAGCGGGAATGCCCCGGACTCAGTTTTCTCATCCTGGGGTAAAAAGCGGTCCCCCGACGGTTTCTTCCCTTTGCTCCGTATTGGTCATAAGTCTTTCGATCTTCGGGTCTCGTGCTTCAAGGACTTCAACCCACACTCCTGGCATGCTCCCTGACACGTTTTCCGGAGGTATAGGTCGTGAAGCGAGCTCGTTGGAGGGAGAACTGTGGTGCGACCCAAAACGGTCCAAAAGATGGCCGAAGCTTCCAACGAGTGGCGAACGCTCGTCCGGTGTCAGAAACCACTGCAAATGCACTTGCGGCGAAGGAAACGGGCTGAGCTCGAGGACTTCCGGTGCTCGTCCCAAGAAAACGCGAGCGGGAATGCCCCGGACTCAGTTTTCTCGTCCTGGGTAAAAAGCGGTCCCCCGACGGTTTCTTCCCTTTGCTCCGTATTGGTCATAAGTCTTTCGATCTTCGGGTCTCGTGCTCCATGGACTTCAACCCACACTCCTGGCATGCTCCCTGACACGTTTTCCGGAGGTATAGGTCGGGAAGCGAGCTCGTTGGAGGGAGAACTGTGGTGCGACCCAAAACGGTCCAAAAGATGGCCGAAGCTTCCAACGGGTGGCGAACGCTCGTCCGGTGTCAGAAACCACTGGAAATGCACTTGCAGCGAAGGAAACGGGCTGAGCTCGAGGACTTCCGGTGCTCGTCCCAAGAAAACGCGAGCGGGAATGCCCCGGACTCAGTTTTCTCGTCCTGGGGTAAAAAGCGGTCCCCCGACGGTTTCTTCCCTTTGCTCCGTATTGGTCATAAGTCTTTCGATCTTCGGGTCTCGTGCTCCGAGGACTTCAACCCACACTCCTGGCATGCTCCCTGACACGTTTTCCGGAGGTATAGGTCGGGAAGCGAGCTCGTTGGAGGGAGAACTGTGGTGCGACCCAAAACGGTCCAAAAGATGGCCGAAGCTTCCAACGAGTGGCGAACGCTCGTCCGGTGTCAGAAACCACTGGAAATGCACTTGCAGCATAGGAAACGGGCTGAGCTCGAGGACTTCCGGTGCTCGTCCCAAGAAAACGCGAGCGGGAATGCCCCGGACTCAGTTTTCTCGTCCTGGGGTAAAAAGCGGTCCCCCGACGGTTTCTTCCCTTTGCTCCGTATTGGTCATAAGTCTTTCGATCTTCGGGTCTCGTGCTCCGAGGACTTCAACCCACACTCCTGGCATGCTCCCTGACACGTTTTCCGGAGGTATAGGTCGGGAAGCGAGCTCGTTGGAGGGAGAACTGTGGTGCGACCCAAAACGGTCCAAAAGATGGCCGAAGCTTCCAACGAGTGGCGAACGCTCGTCCGGTGTCAGAAACCACTGGAAATGCACTTGCGGCGAAGGAAACGGGCTGAGCTCGAGGACTTCCGGTGCTCGTCCCAAGAAAACGCGAGCGGGAATGCCCCGGACTCAGTTTTCTCGTCCTGGGGTAAAAAGCGGTCCCCCGACGGTTTCTTCCCTTTGCTCCGTATTGGTCATAAGTCTTTCGATCTTCGGGTCTCGTGCTTCGAGGACTTCAACCCACACTCCTGGCATGCTCCCTGACACGTTTTCCGGAGGTATAGGTCGGGAAGCGAGCTCGTTGGAGGGAGAACTGTGGTGCGACCCAAAACGGTCCAAAAGATGGCCGAAGCTTCCAACGGGTGGCGAACGCTCGTCCGGTGTCAGAAACCACTGGAAATGCACTTGCAGCGAAGGAAACGGGCTGAGCTCGAGGACTTCCGGTGCTCGTCCCAAGAAAACGCGAGCGGGAATGCCCCGGACTCAGTTTTCTCGTCCTGGGGTAAAAAGCGGTCCCCCGACGGTTTCTTCCCTTTGCTCCGTATTGGTCATAAGTCTTTCGATCTTCGGGTCTCGTGCTCCGAGGACTTCAACCCACACTCCTGGCATGCTCCCTGACACGTTTTCCGGAGGTATAGGTCGGGAAGCGAGCTCGTTGGAGGGAGAACTGTGGTGCGACCCAAAACGGTCCAAAAGATGGCCGAAGCTTCCAACGAGTGGCGAACGCTCGTCCGGTGTCAGAAACCACTGGAAATGCACTTGCGGCGAAGGAAACGGGCTGAGCTCGAGGACTTCCGGTGCTCGTCCCAAGAAAACGCGAGCGGGAATGCCCCGGACTCAGTTTTCTCGTCCTGGGGTAAAAAGCGGTCCCCCGACGGTTTCTTCCCTTTGCTCCGTATTGGTCATAAGTCTTTCGATCTTCGGGTCTCGTGCTTCAAGGACTTCAACCCACACTCCTGGCATGCTCCCTGACACGTTTTCCGGAGGTATAGGTCGGGAAGCGAGCTCGTTGGAGGGAGAACTGTGGTGCGACCCAAAACGGTCCAAAAGATGGCCGAAGCTTCCAACGGGTGGCGAACGCTCGTCCGGTGTCAGAAACCACTGGAAATGCACTTGCAGCGAAGGAAACGGGCTGAGCTCGAGGACTTCCGGTGCTCGTCCCAAGAAAACGCGAGCGGGAATGCCCCGGACTCAGTTTTCTCGTCCTGGGGTAAAAAGCGGTCCCCCGACGGTTTCTTCCCTTTGCTCCGTATTGGTCATAAGTCTTTCGATCTTCGGGTCTCGTGCTCCGAGGACTTCAACCCACACTCCTGGCATGCTCCCTGACACGTTTTCCGGAGGTATAGGTCGGGAAGCGAGCTCGTTGGAGGGAGAACTGTGGTGCGACCCAAAACGGTCCAAAAGATGGCCGAAGCTTCCAACGAGTGGCGAACGCTCGTCCGGTGTCAGAAACCACTGGAAATGCACTTGCAGCGAAGGAAACGGGCTGAGCTAGAGGACTTCCGTTGCTCGTCCCAAGAAAACGCGAGCGGGAATGCCCCGGACTCAGTTTTCTCGTCCTGGGGTAAAAAGCGGTCCCCCGACGGTTTCTTCCCTTTGCTCCGTATTGGTCATAAGTCTTTCGATCTTCGGGTCTCGTGCTCCGAGGACTTCAACCCACACTCCTGGCATGCTCCCTGACACGTTTTCCGGAGGTATAGGTCGGGAAGCGAGCTCGTTGGAGGGAGAACTGTGGTGCGACCCAAAACGGTCCAAAAGATGGCCGAAGCTTCCAACGAGTGGCGAACGCTCGTCCGGTGTCAGAAACCACTGGAAATGCACTTGCAGCGAAGGAAACGGGCTGAGCTCGAGGACTTCCGGTGCTCGTCCCAAGAAAACGCGAGCGGGAATGCCCCGGACTCAGTTTTCTCGTCCTGGGGTAAAAAGCGGTCCCCCGACGGTTTCTTCCCTTTGCTCCGTATTGGTCATAAGTCTTTCGATCTTCGGGTCTCGTGCTCCGAGGACTTCAACCCACACTCCTGGCATGCTCCCTGACACGTTTTCCGGAGGTATAGGTCGGGAAGCGAGCTCGTTGGAGGGAGAACTGTGGTGCGACCCAAAACGGTCCAAAAGATGGCCGAAGCTTCCAACGAGTGGCGAACGCTCGTCCGGTGTCAGAAACCACTGGAAATGCACTTGCAGCGAAGGAAACGGGCTGAGCTCGAGGACTTCCGGTGCTCGTCCCAAGAAAACGCGAGCGGGAATGCCCCGGACTCAGTTTTCTCGTCCTGGGGTAAAAAGCGGTCCCCCGACGGTTTCTTCCCTTTGCTCCGTATTGGTCATAAGTCTTTCGATCTTCGGGTCTCGTGCTCCGAGGACTTCAACCCACACTCCTGGCATGCTCCCTGACACGTTTTCCGGAGGTATAGGTCGGGAAGCGAGCTCGTTGGAGGGAGAACTGTGGTGCGACCCAAAACGGTCCAAAAGATGGCCGAAGCTTCCAACGAGTGGCGAACGCTCGTCCGGTGTCAGAAACCACTGGAAATGCACTTGCGGCGAAGGAAACGGGCTGAGCTCGAGGACTTCCGGTGCTCGTCCCAAGAAAACGCGAGCGGGAATGCCCCGGACTCAGTTTTCTCGTCCTGGGGTAAAAAGCGGTCCCCCGACGGTTTCTTCCCTTTGCTCCGTATTGGTCATAAGTCTTTCGATCTTCGGGTCTCGTGCTTCGAGGACTTCAACCCACACTCCTGGCATGCTCCCTGACACGTTTTCCGGAGGTATAGGTCGGGAAGCGAGCTCGTTGGAGGGAGAACTGTGGTGCGACCCAAAACGGTCCAAAAGATGGCCGAAGCTTCCAACGGGTGGCGAACGCTCGTCCGGTGTTAGAAACCACTGGAAATGCACTTGCAGCGAAGGAAACGGGCTGAGCTCGAGGACTTCCGGTGCTCGTCCCAAGAAAACGCGAGCGGGAATGCCCCGGACTCAGTTTTCTCGTCCTGGGGTAAAAAGCGGTCCCCCGACGGTTTCTTCCCTTTGCTCCGTATTGGTCATAAGTCTTTCGATCTTCGGGTCTCGTGCTCCGAGGACTTCAACCCACACTCCTGGCATGCTCCCTGACACATTTTCCGGAGGTATAGGTCGGGAAGCGAGCTCGTTGGAGGGAGAACTGTGGTGCGACCCAAAACGGTCCAAAAGATGGCCGAAGCTTCCAACGAGTGGCGAACGCTCGTCCGGTGTCAGAAACCACTGGAAATGCACTTGCGGCGAAGGAAACGGGCTGAGCTCGAGGACTTCCGGTGCTCGTCCCAAGAAAACGCGAGCGGGAATGCCCCGGACTCAGTTTTCTCGTCCTGGGGTAAAAAGCGGTCCCCCGACGGTTTCTTCCCTTTGCTCCGTATTGGTCATAAGTCTTTCGATCTTCGGGTCTCGTGCTCCGAGGACTTCAACCCACACTCCTGGCATGCTCCCTGACACGTTTTCCGGAGGTATAGGTCGGGAAGCGAGCTCGTTGGAGGGAGAACTGTGGTGCGACCCAAAACGGTCCAAAAGATGGCCGAAGCTTCCAACGAGTGGCGAACGCTCGTCCGGTGTCAGAAACCACTGGAAATGCACTTGCAGCGAAGGAAACGGGCTGAGCTCGAGGACTTCCGGTGCTCGTCCCAAGAAAACGCGAGCGGGAATGCCCCGGACTCAGTTTTCTCGTCCTGGGGTAAAAAGCGGTCCCCCGACGGTTTCTTCCCTTTGCTCCGTATTGGTCATAAGTCTTTCGATCTTCGGGTCTCGTGCTCCGAGGACTTCAACCCACACTCCTGGCATGCTCCCTGACACGTTTTCCGGAGGTATAGGTCGGGAAGCGAGCTCGTTGGAGGGAGAACTGTGGTGCGACCCAAAACGGTCCAAAAGATGGCCGAAGCTTCCAACGAGTGGCGAACGCTCGTCCGGTGTCAGAAACCACTGGAAATGCACTTGCAGCGAAGGAAACGGGCTGAGCTAGAGGACTTCCGGTGCTCGTCCCAAGAAAACGCGAGCGGGAATGCCCCGGACTCAGTTTTCTCGTCCTGGGGTAAAAAGCGGTCCCCCGACGGTTTCTTCCCTTTGCTCCGTATTGGTCATAAGTCTTTCGATCTTCGGGTCTCGTGCTCCGAGGACTTCAACCCACACTCCTGGCATGCTCCCTGACACGTTTTCCGGAGGTATAGGTCGGGAAGCGAGCTCGTTGGAGGGAGAACTGTGGTGCGACCCAAAACGGTCCAAAAGATGGCCGAAGCTTCCAACGAGTGGCGAACGCTCGTCCGGTGTCAGAAACCACTGGAAATGCACTTGCAGCGAAGGAAACGGGCTGAGCTCGAGGACTTCCGGTGCTCGTCCCAAGAAAACGCGAGCGGGAATGCCCCGGACTCAGTTTTCTCGTCCTGGGGTAAAAAGCGGTCCCCCGACGGTTTCTTCCCTTTGCTCCGTATTGGTCATAAGTCTTTCGATCTTCGGGTCTCGTGCTCCGAGGACTTCAACCCACACTCCTGGCATGCTCCCTGACACGTTTTCCGGAGGTATAGGTCGGGAAGCGAGCTCGTTGGAGGGAGAACTGTGGTGCGACCCAAAACGGTCCAAAAGATGGCCGAAGCTTCCAACGAGTGGCGAACGCTCGTCCGGTGTCAGAAACCACTGGAAATGCACTTGCAGCGAAGGAAACGGGCTGAGCTCGAGGACTTCCGGTGCTCGTCCCAAGAAAACGCGAGCGGGAATGCCCCGGACTCAGTTTTCTCGTCCTGGGGTAAAAAGCGGTCCCCCGACGGTTTCTTCCCTTTGCTCCGTATTGGTCATAAGTCTTTCGATCTTCGGGCCTCGTGCTCCGAGGACTTCAACCCACACTCCTGGCATGCTCCCTGATGCGTTTTCCGGAGGTATAGGTCGGGAAGCGAGCTCGTTGGAGGGAGAACTGTGGTGCGACCCAAAACGGTCCAAAAGATGGCCGAAGCTTCCAACGAGTGGCGAACGCTCGTCCGGTGTCAGAAACCACTGGAAATGCACTTGCAGCGAAGGAAACGGGCTGAGCTCGAGGACTTCCGGTGCTCGTCCCAAGAAAACGCGAGCGGGAATGCCCCGGACTCAGTTTTCTCGTCCTGGGGTAAAAAGCGGTCCCCCGACGGTTTCTTCCCTTTGCTCCGTATTGGTCATAAGTCTTTCGATCTTCGGGTCTCGTGCTCCGAGGACTTCAACCCACACTCCTGGCATGCTCCCTGACACGTTTTCCGGAGGTATAGGTCGGGAAGCGAGCTCGTTGGAGGGAGAACTGTGGTGCGACCCAAAACGGTCCAAAAGATGGCCGAAGCTTCCAACGAGTGGCGAACGCTCGTCCGGTGTCAGAAACCACTGGAAATGCACTTGCAGCGAAGGAAACGGGCTGAGCTCGAGGACTTCCGGTGCTCGTCCCAAGAAAACGCGAGCGGGAATGCCCCGGACTCAGTTTTCTCGTCCTGGGGTAAAAAGCGGTCCCCCGACGGTTTCTTCCCTTTGCTCCGTATTGGTCATAAGTCTTTCGATCTTCGGGTCTCGTGCTCCGAGGACTTCAACCCACACTCCTGACATGCTCCCTGACACGTTTTCCGGAGGTATAGGTCGGGAAGCGAGCTCGTTGGAGGGAGAACTGTGGTGCGACCCAAAACGGTCCAAAAGATGGCCGAAGCTTCCAACGAGTGGCGAACGCTCGTCCGGTGTCAGAAACCACTGGAAATGCACTTGCAGCGAAGGAAACGGGCTGAGCTCGAGGACTTCCGGTGCTCGTCCCAAGAAAACGCGAGCGGGAATGCCCCGGACTCAGTTTTCTCGTCCTGGGGTAAAAAGCGGTCCCCCGACGGTTTCTTCCCTTTGCTCCGTATTGGTCATAAGTCTTTCGATCTTCGGGTCTCGTGCTCCGAGGACTTCAACCCACACTCCTGGCATGCTCCCTGACACGTTTTCCGGAGGTATAGGTCGGGAAGCGAGCTCGTTGGAGGGAGAACTGTGGTGCGACCCAAAACGGTCCAAAAGATGGCCGAAGCTTCCAACGAGTGGCGAACGCTCGTCCGGTGTCAGAAACCACTGGAAATGCACTTGCAGCGAAGGAAACGGGCTGAGCTCGAGGACTTCCGGTGCTCGTCCCAAGAAAACGCGAGCGGGAATGCCCCGGACTCAGTTTTCTCGTCCTGGGGTAAAAAGCGGTCCCCCGACGGTTTCTTCCCTTTGCTCTGTATTGGTCATAAGTCTTTCGATCTTCGGGTCTCGTGCTCCGAGGACTTCAACCCACACTCCTGGCATGCTCCCTGACACGTTTTCCGGAGGTATAGGTCGGGAAGCGAGCTCGTTGGAGGGAGAACTGTGGTGCGACCCAAAACGGTCCAAAAGATGGCCGAAGCTTCCAACGAGTGGCGAACGCTCGTCCGGTGTCAGAAACCACTGGAAATGCACTTGCAGCGAAGGAAACGGGCTGAGCTCGAGGACTTCCGGTGCTCGTCCCAAGAAAATGCGAGCGGGAATGCCCCGGACTCAGTTTTCTCGTCCTGGGGTAAAAAGCGGTCCCCCGACGGTTTCTTCCCTTTGCTCCGTATTGGTCATAAGTCTTTCGATCTTCGGGTCTCGTGCTCCGAGGACTTCAACCCACACTCCTGGCATGCTCCCTGACGCGTTTTCCGGAGGTATAGGTCGGGAAGCGAGCTCGTTGGAGGGAGAACTGTGGTGCGACCCAAAACGGTCCAAAAGATGGCCGAAGCTTCCAACGAGTGGCGAACGCTCGTCCGGTGTCAGAAACCACTGGAAATGCACTTGCAGCGAAGGAAACGGGCTGAGCTCGAGGACTTCCGGTGCTCGTCCCAAGAAAACGCGAGCGGGAATGCCCCGGACTCAGTTTTCTCGTCCTGGGGTAAAAAGCGGTCCCCCGACGGTTTCTTCCCTTTGCTCCGTATTGGTCATAAGTCTTTCGATCTTCGGGTCTCGTGCTCCGAGGACTTCAACCCACACTCCTGGCATGCTCCCTGACACGTTTTCCGGAGGTATAGGTCGGGAAGCGAGCTCGTTGGAGGGAGAACTTTGGTGCGACCCAAAACGGTCCAAAAGATGGCCGAAGCTTCCAACGAGTGGCGAACGCTCGTCCGGTGTCAGAAACCACTGGAAATGCACTTGCAGCGAAGGAAACGGGCTGAGCTCGAGGACTTCTGGTGCTCGTTCCAAGAAAACGCGAGCGGGAATGCCCCGGACTCAGTTTTCTCGTCCTGGGGTAAAAAGCGGTCCCCCGACGGTTTCTTCCCTTTGCTCCGTATTGGTCATAAGTCTTTCGATCTTCGGGTCTCGTGCTCCGAGGACTTCAACCCACACTCCTGGCATGCTCCCTGACACGTTTTCCGGAGGTATAGGTCGGGAAGCGAGCTCGTTGGAGGGAGAACTGTGGTGCGACCCAAAACGGTCCAAAAGATGGCCGAAGCTTCCAACGAGTGGCGAACGCTCGTCCGGTGTCAGAAACCACTGGAAATGCACTTGCAGCGAAGGAAACGGGCTGAGCTCGAGGACTTCCGGTGCTCGTCCCAAGAAAACGCGAGCGGGAATGCCCCGGACTCAGTTTTCTCGTCCTGGAGTAAAAAGCGGTCCCCCGACGGTTTCTTCCCTTTGCTCCGTATTGGTCATAAGTCTTTCGATCTTCGGGTCTCGTGCTCCGAGGACTTCAACCCACACTCCTGGCATGCTCCCTGATGCGTTTTCCGGAGGTATAGGTCGGGAAGCGAGCTCGTTGGAGGGAGAACTGTGGTGCGACCCAAAACGGTCCAAAAGATGGCCGAAGCTTCCAACGAGTGGCGAACGCTCGTCCGGTGTCAGAAACCACTGGAAATGCACTTGCAGCGAAGGAAACGGGCTGAGCTCGAGGACTTCCGGTGCTCGTCCCAAGAAAACGCGAGCGGGAATGCCCCGGACTCAGTTTTCTCGTCCTGGGGTAAAAAGCGGTCCCCCGACGGTTTCTTCCCTTTGCTCCGTATTGGTCATAAGTCTTTCGATCTTCGGGTCTCGTGCTTCGAGGACTTCAACCCACACTCCTGGCATGCTCCCTGACACGTTTTCCGGAGGTATAGGTCGGGAAGCGAGCTCGTTGGAGGGAGAACTGTGGTGCGACCCAAAACGGTCCAAAAGATGGCCGAAGCTTCCAACGGGTGGCGAACGCTCGTCCGGTGTCAGAAACCACTGGAAATGCACTTGCAGCGAAGGAAACGGGCTGAGCTCGAGGACTTCCGGTGCTCGTCCCAAGAAAACGCGAGCGGGAATGCCCCGGACTCAGTTTTCTCGTCCTGGGGTAAAAAGCGGTCCCCCGACGGTTTCTTCCCTTTGCTCCGTATTGGTCATAAGTCTTTCGATCTTCGGGTCTCGTGCTCCGAGGACTTCAACCCACACTCCTGGCATGCTCCCTGACACGTTTTCCGGAGGTATAGGTCGGGAAGCGAGCTCGTTGGAGGGAGAACTGTGGTGCGACCCAAAACGGTCCAAAAGATGGCCGAAGCTTCCAACGAGTGGCGAACGCTCGTCCGGTGTCAGAAACCACTGGAAATGCACTTGCAGCGAAGGAAACGGGCTGAGCTAGAGGACTTCCGGTGCTCGTCCCAAGAAAACGCGAGCGGGAATGCCCCGGACTCAGTTTTCTCGTCCTGGGGTAAAAAGCGGTCCCCCGACGGTTTCTTCCCTTTGCTCCGTATTGGTCATAAGTCTTTCGATCTTCGGGTCTCGTGCTCCGAGGACTTCAACCCACACTCCTGGCATGCTCCCTGACACGTTTTCCGGAGGTATAGGTCGGGAAGCGAGCTCGTTGGAGGGAGAACTGTGGTGCGACCCAAAACGGTCCAAAAGATGGCCGAAGCTTCCAACGAGTGGCGAACGCTCGTCCGGTGTCAGAAACCACTGGAAATGCACTTGCAGCGAAGGAAACGGGCTGAGCTCGAGGACTTCCGGTGCTCGTCCCAAGAAAACGCGAGCGGGAATGCCCCGGACTCAGTTTTCTCGTCCTGGGGTAAAAAGCGGTCCCCCGACGGTTTCTTCCCTTTGCTCCGTATTGGTCATAAGTCTTTCGATCTTCGGGTCTCGTGCTCCGAGGACTTCAACCCACACTCCTGGCATGCTCCCTGACACGTTTTCCGGAGGTATAGGTCGGGAAGCGAGCTCGTTGGAGGGAGAACTGTGGTGCGACCCAAAACGGTCCAAAAGATGGCCGAAGCTTCCAACGAGTGGCGAACGCTCGTCCGGTGTCAGAAACCACTGGAAATGCACTTGCAGCGAAGGAAACGGGCTGAGCTCGAGGACTTCCGGTGCTCGTCCCAAGAAAACGCGAGCGGGAATGCCCCGGACTCAGTTTTCTCGTCCTGGGGTAAAAAGCGGTCCCCCGACGGTTTCTTCCCTTTGCTCCGTATTGGTCATAAGTCTTTCGATCTTCGGGTCTCGTGCTCCGAGGACTTCAACCCACACTCCTGGCATGCTCCCTGATGCGTTTTCCGGAGGTATAGGTCGGGAAGCGAGCTCGTTGGAGGGAGAACTGTGGTGCGACCCAAAACGGTCCAAAAGATGGCCGAAGCTTCCAACGAGTGGCGAACGCTCGTCCGGTGTCAGAAACCACTGGAAATGCACTTGCAGCGAAGGAAACGGGCTGAGCTCGAGGACTTCCGGTGCTCGTCCCAAGAAAACGCGAGCGGGAATGCCCCGGACTCAGTTTTCTCGTCCTGGGGTAAAAAGCGGTCCCCCGACGGTTTCTTCCCTTTGCTCCGTATTGGTCATAAGTCTTTCGATCTTCGGGTCTCGTGCTCCGAGGACTTCAACCCACACTCCTGGCATGCTCCCTGACACGTTTTCCGGAGGTATAGGTCGGGAAGCGAGCTCGTTGGAGGGAGAACTGTGGTGCGACCCAAAACGGTCCAAAAGATGGCCGAAGCTTCCAACGAGTGGCGAACGCTCGTCCGGTGTCAGAAACCACTGGAAATGCACTTGCAGCGAAGGAAACGGGCTGAGCTCGAGGACTTCCGGTGCTCGTCCCAAGAAAACGCGAGCGGGAATGCCCCGGACTCAGTTTTCTCGTCCTGGGGTAAAAAGCGGTCCCCCGACGGTTTCTTCCCTTTGCTCCGTATTGGTCATAAGTCTTTCGATCTTCGGGTCTCGTGCTCCGAGGACTTCAACCCACACTCCTGACATGCTCCCTGACACGTTTTCCGGAGGTATAGGTCGGGAAGCGAGCTCGTTGGAGGGAGAACTGTGGTGCGACCCAAAACGGTCCAAAAGATGGCCGAAGCTTCCAACGAGTGGCGAACGCTCGTCCGGTGTCAGAAACCACTGGAAATGCACTTGCAGCGAAGGAAACGGGCTGAGCTAGAGGACTTCCGGTGCTCGTCCCAAGAAAACGCGAGCGGGAATGCCCCGGACTCAGTTTTCTCGTCCTGGGGTAAAAAGCGGTCCCCCGACGGTTTCTTCCCTTTGCTCCGTATTGGTCATAAGTCTTTCGATCTTCGGGTCTCGTGCTCCGAGGACTTCAACCCACACTCCTGGCATGCTCCCTGACACGTTTTCCGGAGGTATAGGTCGGGAAGCGAGCTCGTTGGAGGGAGAACTGTGGTGCGACCCAAAACGGTCCAAAAGATGGCCGAAGCTTCCAACGAGTGGCGAACGCTCGTCCGGTGTCAGAAACCACTGGAAATGCACTTGCAGCGAAGGAAACGGGCTGAGCTCGAGGACTTCCGGTGCTCGTCCCAAGAAAACGCGAGCGGGAATGCCCCGGACTCAGTTTTCTCGTCCTGGGGTAAAAAGCGGTCCCCCGACGGTTTCTTCCCTTTGCTCTGTATTGGTCATAAGTCTTTCGATCTTCGGGTCTCGTGCTCCGAGGACTTCAACCCACACTCCTGGCATGCTCCCTGACACGTTTTCCGGAGGTATAGGTCGGGAAGCGAGCTCGTTGGAGGGAGAACTGTGGTGCGACCCAAAACGGTCCAAAAGATGGCCGAAGCTTCCAACGAGTGGCGAACGCTCGTCCGGTGTCAGAAACCACTGGAAATGCACTTGCAGCGAAGGAAACGGGCTGAGCTCGAGGACTTCCGGTGCTCGTCCCAAGAAAACGCGAGCGGGAATGCCCCGGACTCAGTTTTCTCGTCCTGGGGTAAAAAGCGGTCCCCCGACGGTTTCTTCCCTTTGCTCCGTATTGGTCATAAGTCTTTCGATCTTCGGGTCTCGTGCTCCGAGGACTTCAACCCACACTCCTGGCATGCTCCCTGACACGTTTTCCGGAGGTATAGGTCGGGAAGCGAGCTCGTTAGAGGGAGAACTGTGGTGCGACCCAAAACGGTCCAAAAGATGGCCGAAGCTTCCAACGAGTGGCGAACGCTCGTCCGGTGTCAGAAACCACTGGAAATGCACTTGCAGCGAAGGAAACGGGCTGAGCTAGAGGAATTCCGGTGCTCGTCCCAAGAAAACGCGAGCGGGAATGCCCCGGACTCAGTTTTCTCGTCCTGGGGTAAAAAGCGGTCCCCCGACGGTTTCTTCCCTTTGCTCCGTATTGGTCATAAGTCTTTCGATCTTCGGGTCTCGTGCTCCGAGGACTTCAACCCACACTCCTGGCATGCTCCCTGACACGTTTTCCGGAGGTATAGGTCGGGAAGCGAGCTCGTTGGAGGGAGAACTGTGGTGCGACCCAAAACGGTCCAAAAGATAGCCGAAGCTTCCAACGAGTGGCGAACGCTCGTCCGGTGTCAGAAACCACTGGAAATGCACTTGCAGCGAAGGAAACGGGCTGAGCTAGAGGACTTCCGGTGCTCGTCCCAAGAAAACGCGAGCGGGAATGCCCCGGACTCAGTTTTCTCGTCCTGGGGTAAAAAGCGGTCCCCCGACGGTTTCTTCCCTTTGCTCCGTATTGGTCATAAGTCTTTCGATCTTCGGGTCTCGTGCTCCGAGGACTTCAACCCACACTCCTGGCATGCTCCCTGACACGTTTTCCGGAGGTATAGGTCGGGAAGCGAGCTCGTTGGAGGGAGAACTGTGGTGCGACCCAAAAGGGTCCAAAAGATGGCCGAAGCTTCCAACGAGTCGCGAACGCTCGTCCGGTGTCAGAAACCACTGGAAATGCACTTGCAGCGAAGGAAACGGGCTGAGCTCGAGGACTTCCGGTGCTCGTCCCAAGAAAACGCGAGCGGGAATGCCCCGGACTCAGTTTTCTCGTCCTGGGGTAAAAAGCGGTCCCCCGACGGTTTCTTCCCTTTGCTCCGTATTGGTCATAAGTCTTTCGATCTTCGGGTCTCGTGCTCCGAGGACTTCAACCCACACTCCTGGCATGCTCCCTGACACGTTTTCCGGAGGTATAGGTCGGGAAGCGAGCTCGTTGGAGGGAGAACTGTGGTGCGACCCAAAACGGTCCAAAAGATGGCCGAAGCTTCCAACGAGTGGCGAACGCTCGTCCGGTGTCAGAAACCACAGGAAATGCACTTGCAGCGAAGGAAACGGGCTGAGCTCGAGGACTTTCGGTGCTCGTCCCAAGAAAACGCGAGCGGGAATGCCCCGGACTCAGTTTTCTCGTCCTGGGGTAAAAAGCGGTCCCCCGACGGTTTCTTCCCTTTGCTCCGTATTGGTCATAAGTCTTTCGATCTTCGGGTCTCGTGCTCCGAGGACTTCAACCAACACTCCTGGCATGCTCCCTGACACGTTTTCCGGAGGTATAGGTCGGGAAGCGAGCTCGTTGGAGGGAGAACTGTGGTGCGACCCAAAAGGGTCCAAAAGATGGCCGAAGCTTCCAACGAGTCGCGAACGCTCGTCCGGTGTCAGAAACCACTGGAAATGCACTTGCAGCGAAGGAAACGGGCTGAGCTCGAGGACTTCCGGTGCTCGTCCCAAGAAAACGCGAGCGGGAATGCCCCGGACTCAGTTTTCTCGTCCTGGGGTAAAAAGCGGTCCCCCGACGGTTTCTTCCCTTTGCTCCGTATTGGTCATAAGTCTTTCGATCTTCGGGTCTCGTGCTCCGAGGACTTCAACCCACACTCCTGGCATGCTCCCTGACACGTTTTCCGGAGGTATAGGTCGGGAAGCGAGCTCGTTGGAGGGAGAACTGTGGTGCGACCCAAAACGGTCCAAAAGATGGCCGAAGCTTCCAACGAGTGGCGAACGCTCGTCCGGTGTCAGAAACCACTGGAAATGCACTTGCAGCGAAGGAAACGGGCTGAGCTCGAGGACTTCCGGTGCTCGTCCCAAGAAAACGCGAGCGGGAATGCCCCGGACTCAGTTTTCTCGTCCTGGGGTAAAAAGCGGTCCCCCGACGGTTTCTTCCCTTTGCTCCGTATTGGTCATAAGTCTTTCGATCTTCGGGTCTCGTGCTCCGAGGACTTCAACCCACCTCCTGGCATGCTCCCTGACACGTTTTCCGGAGGTATAGGTCGGGAAGCGAGCTCGTTGGAGGGAGAACTGTGGTGCGACCCAAAAGGGTCCAAAAGATGGCCGAAGCTTCCAACGAGTCGCGAACGCTCGTCCGGTGTCAGAAACCACTGGAAATGCACTTGCAGCGAAGGAAACGGGCTGAGCTCGAGGACTTCCGGTGCTCGTCCCAAGAAAACGCGAGCGGGAATGCCCCGGACTCAGTTTTCTCGTCCTGGGGTAAAAAGCGGTCCCCCGACGGTTTCTTCCCTTTGCTCCGTATTGGTCATAAGTCTTTCGATCTTCGGGTCTCGTGCTCCGAGGACTTCAACCCACACTCCTGGCATGCTCCCTGACACGTTTTCCGGAGGTATAGGTCGGGAAGCGAGCTCGTTGGAGGGAGAACTGTGGTGCGACCCAAAACGGTCCAAAAGATGGCCGAAGCTTCCAACGAGTGGCGAACGCTCGTCCGGTGTCAGAAACCACTGGAAATGCACTTGCAGCGAAGGAAACGGGCTGAGCTCGAGGACTTCCGGTGCTCGTCCCAAGAAAACGCGAGCGGGAATGCCCCGGACTCAGTTTTCTCGTCCTGGGGTAAAAAGCGGTCCCCCGACGGTTTCTTCCCTTTGCTCCGTATTGGTCATAAGTCTTTCGATCTTCGGGTCTCGTGCTCCGAGGACTTCAACCCACACTCCTGGCATGCTCCCTGACACGTTTTCCGGAGGTATAGGTCGGGAAGCGAGCTCGTTGGAGGGAGAACTGTGGTGCGACCCAAAAGGGTCCAAAAGATGGCCGAAGCTTCCAACGAGTCGCGAACGCTCGTCCGGTGTCAGAAACCACTGGAAATGCACTTGCAGCGAAGGAAACGGGCTGAGCTCGAGGACTTCCGGTGCTCGTCCCAAGAAAACGCGAGCGGGAATGCCCCGGACTCAGTTTTCTCGTCCTGGGGTAAAAAGCGGTCCCCCGACGGTTTCTTCCCTTTGCTCCGTATTGGTCATAAGTCTTTCGATCTTCGGGGCTCGTGCTCCGAGGACTTCAACCCACACTCCTGGCATGCTCCCTGACACGTTTTCCGGAGGTATAGGTCGGGAAGCGAGCTCGTTGGAGGGAGAACTGTGGTGCGACCCAAAACGGTCCAAAAGATGGCCGAAGCTTCCAACGAGTGGCGAACGCTCGTCCGGTGTCAGAAACCACTGGAAATGCACTTGCAGCGAAGGAAACGGGCTGAGCTCGAGGACTTCCGGTGCTCGTCCCAAGAAAACGCGAGCGGGAATGCCCCGGACTCAGTTTTCTCGTCCTGGGGTAAAAAGCGGTCCCCCGACGGTTTCTTCCCTTTGCTCCGTATTGGTCATAAGTCTTTCGATCTTCGGGTCTCGTGCTCCGAGGACTTCAACCCACACTCCTGGCATGCTCCCTGACACGTTTTCCGGAGGTATAGGTCGGGAAGCGAGCTCGTTGGAGGGAGAACTGTGGTGCGACCCAAAACGGTCCAAAAGATGGCCGAAGCTTCCAACGAGTGGCGAACGCTCGTCCGGTGTCAGAAACCACTGGAAATGCACTTGCAGCGAAGGAAACGGGCTGAGCTCGAGGACTTCCGGTGCTCGTCCCAAGAAAACGCGAGCGGGAATGCCCCGGACTCAGTTTTCTCGTCCTGGGGTAAAAAGCGGTCCCCCGACGGTTTCTTCCCTTTGCTCCGTATTGGTCATAAGTCTTTCGATCTTCGGGTCTCGTGCTCCGAGGACTTCAACCCACACTCCTGGCATGCTCCCTGACACGTTTTCCGGAGGTATAGGTCGGGAAGCGAGCTCGTTGGAGGGAGAACTGTGGTGCGACCCAAAACGGTCCAAAAGATGGCCGAAGCTTCCAACGAGTGGCGAACGCTCGTCCGGTGTCAGAAACCACTGGAAATGCACTTGCAGCGAAGGAAACGGGCTGAGCTCGAGGACTTCCGGTGCTCGTCCCAAGAAAACGCGAGCGGGAATGCCCCGGACTCAGTTTTCTCGTCCTGGGGTAAAAAGCGGTCCCCCGACGGTTTCTTCCCTTTGCTCCGTATTGGTCATAAGTCTTTCGATCTTCGGGTCTCGTGCTCCGAGGACTTCAACCCACACTCCTGGCATGCTCCCTGACACGTTTTCCGGAGGTATAGGTCGGGAAGCGAGCTCGTTGGAGGGAGAACTGTGGTGCGACCCAAAACGGTCCAAAAGATGGCCGAAGCTTCCAACGAGTGGCGAACGCTCGTCCGTTGTCAGAAACCACTGGAAATGCACTTGCAGCGAAGGAAACGGGCTGAGCTCGAGGACTTCCGGTGCTCGTCCCAAGAAAACGCGAGCGGGAATGCCCCGGACTCAGTTTTCTCGTCCTGGGGTAAAAAGCGGTCCCCCAACGGTTTCTTCCCTTTGCTCCGTATTGGTCATAAGTCTTTCGATCTTCGGGTCTCGTGCTCTGAGGACTTCAACCCACACTCCTGGCATGCTCCCTGACACGTTTTCCGGAGGTATAGGTCGGGAAGCGAGCTCGTTGGAGGGAGAACTGTGGTGCGACCCAAAACGGTCCAAAAGATGGCCGAAGCTTCCAACGAGTGGCGAACGCTCGTCCGGTGTCAGAAACCACTGGAAATGCACTTGCAGCGAAGGAAACGGGCTGAGCTCGAGGACTTCCGGTGCTCGTCCCAAGAAAACGCGAGCGGGAATGCCCCGGACTCAGTTTTCTCGTCCTGGAGTAAAAAGCGGTCCCCCGACGGTTTCTTCCCTTTGCTCCGTATTGGTCATAAGTCTTTCGATCTTCGGGTCTCGTGCTCCGAGGACTTCAACCCACACTCCTGGCATGCTCCCTGACACGTTTTCCGGAGGTATAGGTCGGGAAGCGAGCTCGTTGGAGGGAGAACTGTGGTGCGACCCAAAACGGTCCAAAAGATGGCCGAAGCTTCCAACGAGTGGCGAACGCTCGTCCGGTGTCAGAAACCACTGGAAATGCACTTGCAGCGAAGGAAACGGGCTGAGCTCGAGGACTTCCGGTGCTCGTCCCAAGAAAACGCGAGCGGGAATGCCCCGGACTCAGTTTTCTCGTCCTGGGGTAAAAAGCGGTCCCCCGACGGTTTCTTCCCTTTGCTCCGTATTGGTCATAAGTCTTTCGATCTTCGGGTCTCGTGCTCCGAGGACTTCAACCCACACTCCTGGCATGCTCCCTGACACGTTTTCCGGAGGTATAGGTCGGGAAGCGAGCTCGTTGGAGGGAGAACTGTGGTGCGACCTAAAACGGTCCAAAAGATGGCCGAAGCTTCCAACGAGTGGCGAACGCTCGTCCGGTGTCAGAAACCACTGGAAATGCACTTGCAGCGAAGGAAACGGGCTGAGCTCGAGGACTTCCGGTGCTCGTCCCAAGAAAACGCGAGCGGGAATGCCCCGGACTCAGTTTTCTCGTCCTGGGGTAAAAAGCGGTCCCCCGACGGTTTCTTCCCTTTGCTCCGTATTGGTCATAAGTCTTTCGATCTTCGGGTCTCGTGCTCCGAGGACTTCAACCCACACTCCTGGCATGCTCCCTGACACGTTTTCCGGAGGTATAGGTCGGGAAGCGAGCTCGTTGGAGGGAGAACTGTGGTGCGACCCAAAACGGTCCAAAAGATGGCCGAAGCTTCCAACGAGTGGCGAACGCTCGTCCGGTGTCAGAAACCACTGGAAATGCACTTGCAGCGAAGGAAACGGGCTGAGCTCGAGGACTTCCGGTGCTCGTCCCAAGAAAACGCGAGCGGGAATGCCCCGGACTCAGTTTTCTCGTCCTGGGGTAAAAAGCGGTCCCCCGACGGTTTCTTCCCTTTGCTCCGTATTGGTCATAAGTCTTTCGATCTTCGGGTCTCGTGCTCCGAGGACTTCAACCCACACTCCTGGCATGCTCCCTGACACGTTTTCCGGAGGTATAGGTCGGGAAGCGAGCTCGTCGGAGGGAGAACTGTGGTGCGACCCAAAACGGTCCAAAAGATGGCCGAAGCTTCCAACGAGTGGCGAACGCTCGTCCGGTGTCAGAAACCACTGGAAATGCACTTGCAGCGAAGGAAACGGGCTGAGCTCGAGGACTTCCGGTGCTCGTCCCAAGAAAACGCGAGCGGGAATGCCCCGGACTCAGTTTTCTCGTCCTGGGGTAAAAAGCGGTCCCCCGACGGTTTCTTCCCTTTGCTCCGTATTGGTCATAAGTCTTTCGATCTTCGGGTCTCGTGCTCCGAGGACTTCAACCAACACTCCTGGCATGCTCCCTGACACGTTTTCCGGAGGTATAGGTCGGGAAGCGAGCTCGTTGGAGGGAGAACTGTGGTGCGACCCAAAAGGGTCCAAAAGATGGCCGAAGCTTCCAACGAGTCGCGAACGCTCGTCCGGTGTCAGAAACCACTGGAAATGCACTTGCAGCGAAGGAAACGGGCTGAGCTCGAGGACTTCCGGTGCTCGTCCCAAGAAAACGCGAGCGGGAATGCCCCGGACTCAGTTTTCTCGTCCTGGGGTAAAAAAGCGGTCCCCCGACGGTTTCTTCCCTTTGCTCCGTATTGGTCATAAGTCTTTCGATCTTCGGGTCTCGTGCTCCGAGGACTTCAACCCACACTCCTGGCATGCTCCCTGACACGTTTTCCGGAGGTATAGGTCGGGAAGCGAGCTCGTTGGAGGGAGAACTGTGGTGCGACCCAAAACGGTCCAAAAGATGGCCGAAGCTTCCAACGAGTGGCGAACGCTCGTCCGGTGTCAGAAACCACTGGAAATGCACTTGCAGCGAAGGAAACGGGCTGAGCTCGAGGACTTCCGGTGCTCGTCCCAAGAAAACGCGAGCGGGAATGCCCCGGACTCAGTTTTCTCGTCCTGGGGTAAAAAGCGGTCCCCCGACGGTTTCTTCCCTTTGCTCCGTATTGGTCATAAGTCTTTCGATCTTCGGGTCTCGTGCTCCGAGGACTTCAACCCACACTCCTGGCATGCTCCCTGACACGTTTTCCGGAGGTATAGGTCGGGAAGCGAGCTCGTTGGAGGGAGAACTGTGGTGCGACCCAAAACGGTCCAAAAGATGGCCGAAGCTTCCAACGAGTGGCGAACGCTCGTCCGGTGTCAGAAACCACGGGAAATGCACTTGCAGGGAAGGAAACGGGCTGAGCTCGAGGACTTCCGGTGCTCGTCCCAAGAAAACGCGAGCGGGAATGCCCCGGACTCAGTTTTCTCGTCCTGGGGTAAAAAGCGGTCCCCCGACGGTTTCTTCCCTTTGCTCCGTATTGGTCATAAGTCTTTCGATCTTCGGGTCTCGTGCTCCGAGGACTTCAACCCACACTCCTGGCATGCTCCCTGACACGTTTTCCGGAGGTATAGGTCGGGAAGCGAGCTCGTTGGAGGGAGAACTGTGGTACGACCCAAAAGGGTCCAAAAGATGGCCGAAGCTTCCAACGAGTCGCGAATGCTCGTCCGGTGTCAGAAACCACTGGAAATGCACTTGCAGCGAAGGAAACGGGCTGAGCTCGAGGACTTCCGGTGCTCGTCCCAAGAAAACGCGAGCGGGAATGCCCCGGACTCAGTTTTCTCGTCCTGGGGTAAAAAGCGGTCCCCCGACGGTTTCTTCCCTTTGCTCCGTATTGGTCATAAGTCTTTCGATCTTCGGGTCTCGTGCTCCGAGGACTTCAACCCACACTCCTGGCATGCTCCCTGACACGTTTTCCGGAGGTATAGGTCGGGAAGCGAGCTCGTTGGAGGGAGAACTGTGGTGCGACCCAAAACGGTCCAAAAGATGGCCGAAGCTTCCAACGAGTGGCGAACGCTCGTCCGGTGTCAGAAACCACTGGAAATGCACTTGCAGCGAAGGAAACGGGCTGAGCTCGAGGACTTCCGGTGCTCGTCCCAAGAAAACGCGAGCGGGAATGCCCCGGACTCAGTTTTCTCGTCCTGGGGTAAAAAGCGGTCCCCCGACGGTTTCTTCCCTTTGCTCCGTATTGGTCATAAGTCTTTCGATCTTCGGGTCTCGTGCTCCGAGGACTTCAACCCACACTCCTGGCATGCTCCCTGACACGTTTTCCGGAGGTATAGGTCGGGAAGCGAGCTCGTTGGAGGGAGAACTGTGGTGCGACCCAAAACGGTCCAAAAGATGGCCGAAGCTTCCAACGAGTGGCGAACGCTCGTCCGGTGTCAGAAACCACGGGAAATGCACTTGCAGGGAAGGAAACGGGCTGAGCTCGAGGACTTCCGGTGCTCGTCCCAAGAAAACGCGAGCGGGAATGCCCCGGACTCAGTTTTCTCGTCCTGGGGTAAAAAGCGGTCCCCCGACGGTTTCTTCCCTTTGCTCCGTATTGGTCATAAGTCTTTCGATCTTCGGGTCTCGTGCTCCGAGGACTTCAACCCACACTCCTGGCATGCTCCCTGACACGTTTTCCGGAGGTATAGGTCGGGAAGCGAGCTCGTTGGAGGGAGAACTGTGGTGCGACCCAAAAGGGTCCAAAAGATGGCCGAAGCTTCCAACGAGTCGCGAACGCTCGTCCGGTGTCAGAAACCACTGGAAATGCACTTGCAGCGAAGGAAACGGGCTGAGCTCGAGGACTTCCGGTGCTCGTCCCAAGAAAACGCGAGCGGGAATGCCCCGGACTCAGTTTTCTCGTCCTGGGGTAAAAAGCGGTCCCCCGACGGTTTCTTCCCTTTGCTCCGTATTGGTCATAAGTCTTTCGATCTTCGGGTCTCGTGCTCCGAGGACTTCAACCCACACTCCTGGCATGCTCCCTGACACGTTTTCCGGAGGTATAGGTCGGGAAGCGAGCTCGTTGGAGGGAGAACTGTGGTGCGACCCAAAACGGTCCAAAAGATGGCCGAAGCTTCCAACGAGTGGCGAACGCTCGTCCGGTGTCAGAAACCACTGGAAATGCACTTGCAGCGAAGGAAACGGGCTGAGCTCGAGGACTTCCGGTGCTCGTCCCAAGAAAACGCGAGCGGGAATGCCCCGGACTCAGTTTTCTCGTCCTGGGGTAAAAAGCGGTCCCCCGACGGTTTCTTCCCTTTGCTCCGTATTGGTCATAAGTCTTTCGATCTTCGGGTCTCGTGCTCCGAGGACTTCAACCCACACTCCTGGCATGCTCCCTGACACGTTTTCCGGAGGTATAGGTCGGGAAGCGAGCTCGTTGGAGGGAGAACTGTGGTGCGACCCAAAACGGTCCAAAAGATGGCCGAAGCTTCCAACGAGTGGCGAACGCTCGTCCGGTGTCAGAAACCACGGGAAATGCACTTGCAGGGAAGGAAACGGGCTGAGCTCGAGGACTTCCGGTGCTCGTCCCAAGAAAACGCGAGCGGGAATGCCCCGGACTCAGTTTTCTCGTCCTGGGGTAAAAAGCGGTCCCCCGACGGTTTCTTCCCTTTGCTCCGTATTGGTCATAAGTCTTTCGATCTTCGGGTCTCGTGCTCCGAGGACTTCAACCCACACTCCTGGCATGCTCCCTGACACGTTTTCCGGAGGTATAGGTCGGGAAGCGAGCTCGTTGGAGGGAGAACTGTGGTGCGACCCAAAACGGTCCAAAAGATGGCCGAAGCTTCCAACGAGTGGCGAACGCTCGTCCGGTGTCAGAAACCACTGGAAATGCACTTGCAGCGAAGGAAACGGGCTGAGCTCGAGGACTTCCGGTGCTCGTCCCAAGAAAACGCGAGCGGGAATGCCCCGGACTCAGTTTTCTCGTCCTGGGGTAAAAAGCGGTCCCCCGACGGTTTCTTCCCTTTGCTCCGTATTGGTCATAAGTCTTTCGATCTTCGGGTCTCGTGCTCCGAGGACTTCAACCCACACTCCTGGCATGCTCCCTGACACGTTTTCCGGAGGTATAGGTCGGGAAGCGAGCTCGTTGGAGGGAGAACTGTGGTGCGACCCAAAACGGTCCAAAAGATGGCCGAAGCTTCCAACGAGTGGCGAACGCTCCTCCGGTGTCAGAAACCACTGGAAATGCACTTGCAGCGAAGGAAACGGGCTGAGCTCGAGGACTTCCGGTGCTCGTCCCAAGAAAACGCGAGCGGGAATGCCCCAGACTCAAATTTCTCGTCCTGGGGTAAAAAGCGGTCCCCCGACGGTTTCTTCCCTTTGCTCCGTATTGGTCATAAGTCTTTCGATCTTCGGGTCTCGTGCTCCGAGGACTTCAACCCACACTCCTGGCATGCTCCCTGACACGTTTTCCGGAGGTATAGGTCGGGAAGCGAGCTCGTTGGAGGGAGAACTGTGGTGCGACCCAAAACGGCCCAAAAGATGGCCGAAGCTTCCAACGAGTGGCGAACGCTCGTCCGGTGTCAGAAACCACTGGAAATGCACTTGCAGCGAAGGAAACGGGCTGAGCTCGAGGACTTCCGGTGCTCGTCCCAAGAAAACGCGAGCGGGAATGCCCCGGACTCAGTTTTCTCGTCCTGGGGTAAAAAGCGGTCCCCCGACGGTTTCTTCCCTTTGCTTCGTATTGGTCATAAGTCTTTCGATCTTCGGGTCTCGTGCTCCGAGGACTTCAACCCACACTCCTGGCATGCTCCCTGACACGTTTTCCCGAGGTATAGGTCGGGAAGCGAGCTCGTTGGAGGGAGAACTGTGGTGCGACCCAAAACGGTCCAAAAGATGGCCGAAGCTTCCAACGAGTGGCGAACGCTCGTCCGGTGTCAGAAACCACTGGAAATGCACTTGCAGCGAAGGAAACGGGCTGAGCTCGAGGACTTCCGGTGCTCGTCCCAAGAAAACGCGAGCGGGAATGCCCCGGACTCAGTTTTCTCGTCCTGGGCTAAAAAGCGGTCCCCCGACGGTTTCTTCCCTTTGCTTCGCATTGGTCATAAGTCTTTCGATCTTCGGATCTCGTGCTCCGAGGACTTCAACCCACACTCCTGGCATGCTCGCTGACACGTTTTCCGGAGGTATAGGTCGGGAAGCGAGCTCGTTGGACGGAGAACTGTGGTGCGACCCAAAACGGTCCAAAAGATGGCCGAAGCTTCCAACGAGTGGCGAACGCTCGTCCGGTGTCACAAACCACTGGAAATGCACTTGCAGCGAAGGAAACGGGCTGAGCTCGAGGACTTCCGGTGCTCGTCCCAAGAAAACGCGAGCGGGAATGCCCCGGACTCAGTTTTCTCGTCCTGGGCTAAAAAGCGGTCCCCCGACGGTTTCTTCCCTTTGCTTCGTATTGGTCATAAGTCTTTCGATCTTCGGGTCTCGTGCTCCGAGGACTTCAACCCACACTCCTGGCATGCTCGCTGACACGTTTTCCCGAGGTATAGGTCGGGAAGCGAGCTCGTTGGAGGGAGAACTGTGGTGCGACCCAAAACGGTCCAAAAGATGGCCGAAGCTTCCAACGAGTGGCGAACGCTCGTCCGGTGTCAGAAACCACTGGAAATGCACTTGCAGCGAAGGAAACGGGCTGAGCTCGAGGACTTCCGGTGCTCGTCCCAAGAAAACGCGAGCGGGAATGCCCCGGACTCAGTTTTCTCGTCCTGGGGTAAAAAGCGGTCCCCCGACGGTTTCTTCCCTTTGCTCCGTATTGGTCATAAGTCTTTCGATCTTCGGGTCTCGTGCTCCGAGGACTTCAACCCACACTCCTGGCATGCTCCCTGACACGTTTTCCGGAGGTATAGGTCGGGAAGCGAGCTCGTTGGAGGGAGAACTGTGGTGCGACCCAAAACGGTCCAAAAGATGGCCGAAGCTTCCAACGAGTGGCGAACGCTCGTCCGGTGTCAGAAACCACTGGAAATGCACTTGCAGCGAAGGAAACGGGCTGAGCTCGAGGACTTCCGGTGCTCGTCCCAAGAAAACGCGAGCGGGAATGCCCCGGACTCAGTTTTCTCGTCTTGGGGTAAAAAGCGGTCCCCCGACGGTTTCTTCCCTTTGCTCCGTATTGGTCATAAGTCTTTCGATCTTCGGGTCTCGTGCTCCGAGGACTTCAACCCACACTCCTGGCATGCTCCCTGACACGTTTTCCGAGGGTATAGGTCGGGAAGCGAGCTCGTTGGAGGGAGAACTGTGGTGCGACCCAAAACGGTCCAAAAGATGGCCGAAGCTTCCAACGAGTGGCGAACGCTCGTCCGATGTCAGAAACCACTGGAAATGCACTTGCAGCGAAGGAAACGGGCTGAGCTCGAGGACTTCCGGTGCTCGTCCCAAGAAAACGCGAGCGGGAATGCCCCGGACTCAGTTTTCTTGTCCTGGGGTAAAAAGCGGTCCCCCGGCGGTTTCTTCCCTTTGCTCCGTATTGGTCATAAGTCTTTCGATCTTCGGGTCTCGTGCTCCGGGGACTTCAACCCACCCTCCTGGCATGCTCCCTGACACGTTTTCCGGAGGTATAGGTCGGGAAGCGAGCTCGTTGGAGGGAGAACTGTGGTGCGACCCAAAACGGTCCAAAAGATGGCCGAAGCTTCCAACGAGTGGCGAACGCTCGTCCGGTGTCAGAAACCACTGGAAATGCACTTGCAGCGAAGGAAACGGGCTGAGCTCGAGGACTTCCGGTGCTCGTCCCAAGAAAACGCGAGCGGGAATGCCCCGAACTCAGTTTTCTCGTCCTGGGGTAAAAAGCGGTCCCCCGACGGTTTCTTCCCTTTGCTCCGTATTGGTCATAAGTCTTTCGATCTTCGGGTCTCGTGCTCCGAGGACTTCAACCCACACTCCTGGCATGCTCCCTGACACGTTTTCCGGAGGTATAGGTCGGGAAGCGAGCTCGTTGGAGGGAGAACTGTGGTGCGACCCAAAACGGTCCAAAAGATGGCCGAAGCTTCCAACGAGTGGCGAACGCTCGTCCGGTGTCAGAAACCACTGGAAATGCACTTGCAGCGAAGGAAACGGGCTGAGCTCGAGGACTTCCGGTGCTCGTCCCAAGAAAACGCGAGCGGGAATGCCCCAGACTCAAATTTCTCGTCCTGGGGTAAAAAGCGGTCCCCCGACGGTTTCTTCCCTTTGCTCCGTATTGGTCATAAGTCTTTCGATCTTCGGGTCTCGTGCTCCGAGGACTTCAACCCACACTCCTGGCATGCTCCCTGACACGTTTTCCGGAGGTATAGGTCGGGAAGCGAGCTCGTTGGAGGGAGAACTGTGGTGCGACCCAAAACGGCCCAAAAGATGGCCGAAGCTTCCAACGAGTGGCGAAAGCTCCTCCGGTGTCAGAAACCACTGGAAATGCACTTGCAGCGAAGGAAACGGGCTGAGCTCGAGGACTTCCGGTGCTCGTCCCAAGAAAACGCGAGCGGGAATGCCCCGGACTCAGTTTTCTCGTCCTGGGGTAAAAAGCGGTCCCCCGACGGTTTCTTCCCTTTGCTCCGTATTGGTCATAAGTCTTTCGATCTTCGGGTCTCGTGCTCCGAGGACTTCAACCCACACTCCTGGCATGCTCCCTGACACGTTTTCCGGAGGTATAGGTCGGGAAGCGAGCTCGTCGGAGGGAGAACTGTGGTGCGACCCAAAACGGTCCAAAAGATGGCCGAAGCTTCCAACGAGTGGCGAACGCTCGTCCGGTGTCAGAAACCACTGGAAATGCACTTGCAGCGAAGGAAACGGGCTGAGCTCGAGGACTTCCGGTGCTCGTCCCAAGAAAACGCGAGCGGGAATGCCCCGGACTCAGTTTTCTCGTCCTGGGGTAAAAAGCGGTCCCCCGACGGTTTCTTCCCTTTGCTCCGTATTGGTCATAAGTCTTTCGATCTTCGGCTCTCGTGCTCCGAGGACTTCAACGCACACTCCTGGCATGCTCCCTGACACGTTTTCCGGAGGTATAGGTCGGGAAGCGAGCTCGTTGGAGGGAGAACTGTGGTGCGACCCAAAACGGTCCAAAAGATGGCCGAAGCTTCCAACGAGTGGCGAACGCTCGTCCGGTGTCAGAAACCACTGGAAATGCACTTGCAGCGAAGGAAACGGGCTGAGCTCGAGGACTTCCGGTGCTCGTCCCAAGAAAACGCGAGCGGGAATGCCCCGGACTCAGTTTTCTCGTCCTGGGGTAAAAAGCGGTCCCCCGACGGTTTCTTCCCATTGCTCCGTATTGGTCATAAGTCTTTCGATCTTCGGGTCTCGTGCTCCGAGGACTTCAACCCACACTCCTGGCATGCTCCCTGACACGTTTTCCGGAGGTATAGGTCGGGAAGCGAGCTCGTTGGAGGGAGAACTGTGGTGCGACCCAAAACGGTCCAAAAGATGGCCGAAGCTTCCAACGAGTGGCGAACGCTCGTCCGGTGTCAGAAACCACTGGAAATGCACTTGCAGCGAAGGAAACGGGCTGAGCTCGAGGACTTCCGGTGCTCGTCCCAAGAAAACGCGAGCGGGAATGCCCCGGACTCAGTTTTCTCGTCCAGGGGTAAAAAGCGGTCCCCCGACGGTTTCTTCCCTTTGCTCCGTATTGGTCATAAGTCTTTCGATCTTCGGGTCTCGTGCTCCGAGGACTTCAACCCACACTCCTGGCATGCTCCCTGACACGTTTTCCGGAGGTATAGGTCGGGAATCGAGCTCGTTGGAGGGAGAACTGTGGTGCGACCCAAAACGGTCCAAAAGATGGCCGAAGCTTCCAACGAGTGGCGAACGCTCGTCCGGTGTCAGAAACCACTGGAAATGCACTTGCAGCGAAGGAAACGGGCTGAGCTCGAGGACTTCCGGTGCTCGTCCCAAGAAAACGCGAGCGGGAATGCCCCGGACTCAGTTTTCTCGTCCTGGGGTAAAAAGCGGTCCCCCGACGGTTTCTTCCCTTTGCTCCGTATTGGTCATAAGTCTTTCGATCTTCGGGTCTCGTGCTCCGAGGACTTCAACCCACACTTCTGGCATGCTCCCTGACACGTTTTCCGGAGGTATAGGTCGGGAAGCGAGCTCGTTGGAGGGAGAACTGTGGTGCGACCCAAAACGGTCCAAAAGATGGCCGAAGCTTCCAACGAGTGGCGAACGCTCGTCCGGTGTCAGAAACCACTGGAAATGCACTTGCAGCGAAGGAAACGGGCTGAGCTCGAGGATTTCCGGTGCTCGTCCCAAGAAAACGCGAGCGGGAATGCCCCGGACTCAGTTTTCTCGTCCTGGGGTAAAAAGCGGTCCCCCGACGGTTTCTTCCCTTTGCTCCGTATTGGTCATAAGTCTTTCGATCTTCGGCTCTCGTGCTCCGAGGACTTCAACCCACACTCCTCGCATGCTCCCTGACACGTTTTCCGGAGGTATAGTTCGGGAAGCGAGCTCGTTGGAGGGAGAACTGTGGTGCGACCCAAAACGGTCCAAAAGATGGCCGAAGCTTCCAACGAGTGGCGAACGCTCGTCCGGTGTCAAAAACCACTGGAAATGCACTTGCAGCGAAGGAAACGGGCTGAGCTCGAGGGTTTCCGGTGCTCGTCCCAAGAAAACGCGAGCGGGAATGCCCCGGACTCAGTTTTCTCGTCCTGGGGTAAAAAGCGGTCCCTCGACGGTTTCTTCCCTTTGCTCCGTATTGGTCATAAGTCTTTCGATCTTCGGGTCTCGTGCTCCGAGGACTTCAACCCACCCTCCTGGCATGCTCCCTGACATGTTTTCTGGAGGTATAGGTCGGGAAGCGAGCTCGTTGGAGGGAGAACTGTGGTGCGACCCAAAACGGTCCAAAAGATGGCCGAAGCTTCCAACGAGTGGCGAACGCTCGTCCGGTGTCAGAAACCACTGGAAATGCACTTGCAGCGAAGGAAACGGGCTGAGCTCGAGGACTTCCGGTGCTCGTCCCAAGAAAACGCGAGCGGGAATGCCCCGGACTCAGTTTTCTCGTCCTGGGGTAAAAAGCGGTCCCTCGACGGTTTCTTCCCTTTGCTCCGTATTGGTCATAAGTCTTTCGATCTTCGGGTCTCGTGCTCCGAGGACTTCAACCCACCCTCCTGGCATGCTCCCTGACATGTTTTCTGGAGGTATAGGTCGGGAAGCGAGCTCGTTGGAGGGAGAACTGTGGTGCGACCCAAAACGGTCCAAAAGATGGCCGAAGCTTCCAACGAGTGGCGAACGCTCGTCCGGTGTCAGAAACCACTGGAAATGCACTTGCAGCGAAGGAAACGGGCTGAGCTCGAGGACTTCCGGTGCTCGTCCCAAGAAAACGCGAGCGGGAATGCCCCGGACTCAGTTTTCTCGTCCTGGGGTAAAAAGCGGTCCCCCGACGGTTTCTTCCCTTTGCTCCGTATTGGTCATAAGTCTTTCGATCTTCGGGTCTCGTGCTCCGAGGACTTCAACCCACACTCCTGGCATGCTCCCTGACACGTTTTCCAGAGGTATAGGTCGGGAAGCGAGCTCGTCGGAGGGAGAACTGTGGTGCGACCCAAAACGGTCGAAAAGATGGCCGAAGCTTCCAACGAGTGGTGAACGCTCGTCCGGTGTCAGAAACCACTGGAAATGCACTTGGAGCGAAGGAAACGGGCTGAGCTCGAGGACTTCCGGTGCTCGTCCCAAGAAAACGCGAGCGGGAATGCCCCGGACTCGGTTTTCTCGTCCTGGGGTGAAAAGCGGTCCCCCGACGGTTTCTTCCCTTTGCTCCGTATTGGTCATAAGTCTGTCGATCTTCGGGTCTCGTGCTCCGAGGACTTCAACCCACGCTCCTGGCATGCTCCCTGACACGTTTTCCGGAGGTATAGGTCGGGAAGCGAGCTCGTCGGAGGGAGAACTGTGGTGCGACCCAAAACGGTCCAAAAGATGGCCGAAGCTTCCAACGAGTGGCGAACGCTCGTCCGGTGTCAGAAACCACTGGAAATGCACTTGCAGCGAAGGAAACAGGCTGAGCTCGAGGACTTCCGGTGCTCGTCCCAAGAAAACGCGAGCGGGAATGCTCCGGACTCGGTTTTCTCGTCCTGGGGTGAAAAGCGGTCCCCCGACGGTTTCTTCCCTTTGCTCCGTATTGGTCATAAGTCTTTCGATCTTCGGGTCTCGTGCTCCGAGGACTTCAACCCACGCTCCTGGCATGCTCCCTGACACGTTTTCCGGAGGTATAGGTCGGGAAGCGAGCTCGTCGGAGGGAGAACTGTGGTGCGACCCAAAACGGTCCAAAAGATGGCCGAAGCTTCCAACGAGTGGCGAACGCTCGTCCGGTGTCAGAAACCACTGGAAATGCACTTGCAGCGAAGGAAACGGGCTGAGCTCGAGGACTTCCGGTGCTCGTCCCAAGAAAACGCGAGCGGGAATGCTCCGGACTCGGTTTTCTCGTCCTGGGGTGAAAAGCGGTCCCCCGACGGTTTCTTCCCTTTGCTCCGTATTGGTCATAAGTCTTTCGATCTTCGGGTCTCGTGCTCCGAGGACTTCAACCCACGCTCCTGGCATGCTCCCTGACACGTTTTCAAGAGGTATAGGTCGGGAAGCGAGCTCGTCGGAGGGAGAACTGTGGTGCGACCCAAAACGGTCCAAAAGATGGCCGAAGCTTCCAACGAGTGGCGAACGCTCGTCCGGTGTCAGAAACCACTGGAAATGCACTTGGAGCGAAGGAAACGGGTTGAGCTCGAGGACTTCCGGTGCTCGTCCCAAGAAAACGCGAGCGGGAATGCCGCGGACTCAATTTTCTCGTCCTGGGGTGAAAAGCGATCCCCCGACGGTTTCTTCCCTTTGCTCCGTATTGGTCATAAGTCTTTCGATCTTCGGGTCTCGTGCTCCGAGGACTTCAACCCACGCTCCTGGCATGCTCCCTGACACGTTTTCCGGAGGTATAGGTCGGGAAGCGAGCTCGTCGGAGGGAGAACTGTGGTGCGACCCAAAACGGTCCAAAAGATGGCCGAAGTTTCCAACGAGTGGCGAACGCTCGTCCGGTTTCGGAAACGACTGGAAATGCACTTGCAGCGAAGGAAACGGGCTGAGCTCGAGGACTTCCGGTGCTCGTCCCAAGAAAACGGGAGCGGGAATGCCCCGGACTCGATTTTCTCGTCCTGGGGTGAAAAGCGGTCCCCCGACGGTTTCTTCCCTTTGCTCCGTATTGGTCATAAGTCTTTCGATCTTCGGGTCTCGTGGTCCGAGGACTTCAACCCACACTCCTAGCATGCTCCCTGACATGTTTTCCAGAGGTATAGGTCGGGAAGCGAGCTCGTCGGAGGGAGAACTGTGGTGCGACCCAAAACGGTCGAAAAGATGGCCGAAGCTTCCAACGAGTGGTGAACGCTCGTCCGGTGTCAGAAACCACTGGAAATGCACTTGGAGCGAAGGAAACGGGCTGAGCTCGAGGACTTCCGGTGCTCGTCCCAAGAAAACGCGAGCGGGAATGCCCCGGACTCGGTTTTCTCGTCCTGGGGTGAAAAGCGGTCCCCCGACGGTTTCTTCCCTTTGCTCCGTATTGGTCATAAGTCTTTCGATCTTCGGGTCTCGTGCTCCGAGGACTTCAACCCACGCTCCTGGCATGCTCCCTGACACGTTTTCCGGAGGTATAGGTCGGGAAGCGAGCTCGTCGGAGGGAGAACTGTGGTGCGACCCAAAACGGTCCAAAAGATGGCCGAAGCTTCCAACGAGTGGCGAACGCTCGTCCGGTGTCAGAAACCACTGGAAATGCACTTGCAGCGAAGGAAACAGGCTGAGCTCGAGGACCTCCGGTGCTCGTCCCAAGAAAACGCGAGCGGGAATGCTCCGGACTCAGTTTTCTCGTCCTGGGGTGAAAAGCGGTCCCCCGACGGTTTCTTCCCTTTGCTCCGTATTGGTCATAAGTCTTTCGATCTTCGGCTCTCGTGCTCCGAGGACTTCAACCCACGCTCCTGGCATGCTCCCTGACACGTTTTCCGGAGGTATAGGTCGGGAAGCGAGCTCGTCGGAGGGAGAACTGTGGTGCGACCCAAAACGGTCCAAAAGATGGCCGAAGCTTCCAACGAGTGGCGAGCGCTCGTCCGGTGTCAGAAACCACTGGAAATGCACTTGCAGCGAAGGAAACGGGCTGAGCTCGAGGACTTCCGGTGCTCGTCCCAAGAAAACGCGAGCGGGAATGCTCCGGACTCGGTTTTCTCGTCCTGGGGTGAAAAGCGGTCCCCCGACGGTTTCTTCCCTTTGCTCCGTATTGGTCATAAGTCTTTCGATCTTCGGGTCTCGTGCTCCGAGGACTTCAACCCACGCTCCTGGCATGCTCCCTGACACGTTTTCCAGAGGTATAGGTCGGGAAGCGAGCTCGTCGGAGGGAGAACTGTGGTGCGACCCAAAACGGTCCAAAAGATGGCCGAAGCTTCCAACGAGTGGCGAACGCTCGTCCGGTGTCAGAAACCACTGGAAATGCACTTGCAGCGAAGGAAACGGGCTGAGCTCGAGGACTTCCGGTGCTCGTCCCAAGAAAACGCGAGCGGGAATGCCCCGGACTCAATTTTCTCGTCCTGGGGTGAAAAGCGGTCCTCCGACGATTTCTTCCCTTTGCTCCGTATTGGTCATAAGTCTTTCGATCTTCGGGTCTCGTGCTCTGAGGATTTCAACCCACGCTCCTGGCATGCTCCCTGACACGTTTTCCGGAGGTATAGGTCGGGAAGCGAGCTCGTCGGAGGGAGAACTGTGGTGCGACCCAAAACGGTCCAAAAGATGGCCGAAGTTTCCAACGAGTGGCGAACGCTCGTTCGGTGTCAGAAACCACTGGAAATGCACTTGCAGCATAGGAAACGGGCTGAGCTCGAGGACTTCCGGTGCTCGTCCCAAGAAAACGCGAGCGGGAATGCCCCGGACTCAGTTTTCTCGTCCTGGGGTAAAAAGCGGTCCCCCGACGGTTTCTTCCCTTTGCTCCGTATTGGTCATAAGTCTTTCGATCTTCGGGTCTCGTGCTCCGAGGACTTCAACCCACACTTCTGGCATGCTCCCTGACACGTTTTCCGGAGGTATAGGTCGGGAAGCGAGCTCGTTGGAGGGAGAACTGTGGTGCGACCCAAAACGGTCCAAAAGATGGCCGAAGCTTCCAACGAGTGGCGAACGCTCGTCCGGTGTCAGAAACCACTGGAAATGCACTTGCAGCGAAGGAAACGGGCTGAGCTCGAGGACTTCCGGTGCTCGTCCCAAGAAAACGCGAGCGGGAATGCCCCGGACTCAGTTTTCTCGTCCTGGGGTAAAAAGCGGTCCCCCGACGGTTTCTTCCCTTTGCTCCGTATTGGTCATAAGTCTTTCGATCTTCGGGTCTCGTGCTCCGAGGACTTCAACCCACACTCCTGGCATGCTCCCTGACACGTTTTCCGGAGGTATAGGTCGGGAAGCGAGCTCGTTGGAGGGAGAACTGTGGTGCGACCCAAAACGGTCCAAAAGATGGCCGAAGCTTCCAACGAGTGGCGAACGCTCGTCCGGTGTCAGAAACCACTGGAAATGCACTTGCAGCGAAGGAAACGGGCTGCGCTCGAGGACTTCCGATGCTCGTCCCAAGAAAACGCGAGCGGGAATGCCCCGGACTCAGTTTTCTCGTCCTGGGGTAAAAAGCGGTCCCCCGACGGTTTCTTCCCTTTGCTCCGTATTGGTCATAAGTCTTTCGGTCTTCGGGTCTCGTGCTCCGAGGACTTCAACCCACACTCCTGGCATGCTCCCTGACACGTTTTCCGGAGCTATAGGTCGGGAAGCGAGCTCGTTGGAGGGAGAACTGTGGTGCGACCCAAAACGGTCCAAAAGATGGCCGAAGCTTCCAACGAGTGGCGAACGCTCGTCCGGTGTCAGAAACCACTGGAAATGCACTTGCAGCGAAGGAAACGGGCTGCGCTCGAGGACTTCCGGTGCTCGTCCCAAGAAAACGCGAGCGGGAATGCCCCGGACTCAGTTTTCTCGTCCTGGGGTAAAAAGCGGTCCCCCGACGGTTTCTTCCCTTTGCTCCGTATTGGTCATAAGTCTTTCGATCTTCGGGTCTCGTGCTCCGAGGACTTCAACCCACACTCCTGGCATGCTCCCTGACACGTTTTCCGGAGGTATAGGTCGGGAAGCGAGCTCGTTGGAGGGAGAACTGTGGTGCGACCCAAAACGGTCCAAAAGATGGCCGAAGCTTCCAACGAGTGGCGAACGCTCTTCCGGTGTCAGAAACCACTGGAAATGCACTTGCAGCGAAGGAAACGGGCTGAGCTCGAGGACTTCCGGTGCTCGTCCCAAGAAAACGCGAGCGGGAATGCCCCGGACTCAGTTTTCTCGTCCTGGGGTAAAAAGCGGTCCTCCGACGGTTTCTTCCCTTTGCTCCGTATTGGTCATAAGTCTTTCGATCTTCGGGTCTCGTGCTCCGAGGACTTCAACCCACACTCCTGGCATGCTCCCTGACACGTTTTCCGGAGGTATAGGTCGGGAAGCGAGCTCGTTGGAGGGAGAACTGTGGTGCGACCCAAAACGATCCAAAAGATGGCCGAAGCTTCCAACGAGTGGCGAACGCTCGTCCGGTGTCAGAAACCACTGAAAATGCACTTGCAGCGAAGGAAACGGGCTGAGCTCGAGGACTTCCGGTGCTCGTCCCAAGAAAACGCGAGCGGGAATGCCCCGGACTCAGTTTTCTCGTCCTGGGGTAAAAAGCGGTCCCCCGACGGTTTCTTCCCTTTGCTCCGTATTGGTCATAAGTCTTTCGATCTTCGGGTCTCGTGCTCCGAGGACTTCAACCCACACTTCTGGCATGCTCCCTGACACGTTTTCCGGAGGAATAGGTCGGGAAGCGAGCTCGTTGGAGGGAGAACTGTGGTGCGACCCAAAACGGTCCAAAAGATGGCCGAAGCTTCCAACGAGTGGCGAACGCTCGTCCGGTGTCAGAAACCACTGGAAATGCACTTGCAGCGAAGGAAACGGGCTGAGCTCGAGGACTTCCGGTGCTCGTCCCAAGAAAACGCGAGCGGGAATGCCCCGGACTCAGTTTTCTCGTCCTGGGGTAAAAAGCGGTCCCCCGACGGTTTCTTCCCTTTGCTCCGTATTGATCATAAGTCTTTCGATCTTCGGGTCTCGTGCTCCGAGGACTTCAACCCACACTCCTGGCATGCTTCCTGACACGTTTTCCGGAGGTATAGGTCGGGAAGCGAGCTCGTTGGAGGGAGAACTGTGGTGCGACCCAAAACGGTCCAAAAGATGGCCGAAGCTTCCAACGAGTGGCGAACGCTCGTCCGGTGTCAGAAACCACTGGAAATGCACTTGCAGCGAAGGAAACGGGCTGAGCTCGAGGACTTCCGGTGCTCGTCCCAAGAAAACGCGAGCGGGAATGCCCCGGACTCAGTTTTCTCGTCCTGGGGTAAAAAGCGGTCCCCCGACGGTTTCTTCCCTTTGCTCCGTATTGGTCATAAGTCTTTCGATCTTCGGGTCTCGTGCTCCGAGGACTTCAACCCACACTCCTGGCATGCTCCCTGACACGTTTTCCGGAGGTATAGGTCGGGAAGCGAGCTCGTTGGAGGGAGAACTGTGGTGCGACCCAAAACGGTCCAAAAGATGGCCGAAGCTTCCAACGAGTGGCGAACGCTCGTCCGGTGTCAGAAACCACTGGAAATGCACTTGCAGCGAAGGAAACGGGCTGAGCTCGAGGACTTCCGGTGCTCGTCCCAAGAAAACGCGAGCGGGAATGCCCCGGACTCAGTTTTCTCGTCCTGGGGTAAAAAGCGGTCCCCCGACGGTTTCTTCCCTTTGCTCCGTATTGGTCATAAGTCTTTCGATCTTCGGGTCTCGTGCTCCGAGGACTTCAACCCACACTCCTGGCATGCTCCCTGACACGTTTTCCGGAGGTATAGGTCGGGAAGCGAGCTCGTTGGAGGGAGAACTGTGGTGCGACCCAAAACGGTCCAAAAGATGGCCGAAGCTTCCAACGAGTGGCGAACGCTCGTCCGGTGTCAGAAACCACTGGAAATGCACTTGCAGCGAAGGAAACGGGCTGAGCTCGAGGACTTCCGGTGCTCGTCCCAAGAAAACGCGAGCGGGAATGCCCCGGACTCAGTTTTCTCGTCCTGGGGTAAAAAGCGTTCCCCGACGGTTTCTTCCCTTTGCTCCGTATTGGTCATAAGTCTTTCGATCTTCGGGTCTCGTGCTCCGAGGACTTCAACCCACACTCCTGGCATGCTCCCTGACACGTTTTCCGGAGGTATAGGTCGGGAAGCGAGCTCGTTGGAGGGAGAACTGTGGTGCAACCCAAAACGGTCCAAAAGATGGCCGAAGCTTCCAACGAGTGGCGAACGCTCGTCCGGTGTCAGAAACCACTGGAAATGCACTTGCAGCGAAGGAAACGGGCTGAGCTCGAGGACTTCCGGTGCTCGTCCCAAGAAAACGCGAGCAGGAATGCCCCAGACTCAGTTTTCTCGTCCTGGGGTAAAAAGCGGTCCCCCGACGGTTTCTTCCCTTTGCTCCGTATTGGTCATAAGTCTTTCGATCTTCGGGTCTCGTGCTCCGAGGTCTTCAACCCACACTCCTGGCATGCTCCCTGACACGTTTTCCAGAGGTATAGGTCGGGAAGCGAGCTCGTTGGAGGGAGAACTGTGGTGCGACCCAAAACGGTCCAAAAGATGGCCGAAGCTTCCAACGAGTGGCGAACGCTCGTCCGGTGTCAGAAACCACTGGAAATGCACTTGCAGCGAAGGAAACGGGCTGAGCTCGAGGACTTCCGGTGCTCGTCCCAAGAAAACGCGAGCGGGAATGCCCCGGACTCAGTTTTCTCGTCCTGGTGTAAAAAGCGGTCCCCCGACGGTTTCTTCCCTTTGCTCCGTATTGGTCATAAGTCTTTCGATCTTCGGGTCTCGTGCTCCGAGGACTTCAACCCACACTCCTGGCATGCTCCCTGACACGTTTTCCGGAGGTATAGGTCGGGAAGCGAGCTCGTTGGAGGGAGAACTGTGGTGCGACCCAAAACGGTCCAAAAGATGGCCGAAGCTTCCAACGAGTGGCGAACGCTCGTCCGGTGTCAGAAACCACTGGAAATGCACTTGCAGCGAAGGAAACGGGCTGAGCTCGAGGACTTCCGGTGCTCGTCCCAAAAAACGCGAGCGGGAATGCCCCGGCCTCAGTTTTCTCGTCCTGGGGTAAAAAGCGGTCCCCCGACGGTTTCTTCCCTTTGCTCCGTATTGGTCATAAGTCTTTCGATCTTCGGGTCTCGTGCTCCGAGGACTTCAACCCACACTCCTGGCATGCTCCCTGACACGTTTTCCGGAGGTATAGGTCGGGAAGCGAGCTCGTTGGAGGGAGAACTGTGGTGCGACCCAAAACGGTCCAAAAGATGGCCGAAGCTTCCAACGAGTGGCGAACGCTCGTCCGGTGTCAGAAACCACTGGAAATGCACTTGCAGCGAAGGAAACGGGCTGAGCTCGAGGACTTCCGGTGCTCGTCCCAAGAAAACGCGAGCGGGAATGCCCCGGACTCAGTTTTCTCGTCCTGGGGTAAAAAGCGGTCCCCCGACGGTTTCTTCCCTTTGCTCCGTATTGGTCATAAGTCTTTCGATCTTCGGGTCTCGTGCTCCGAGGACTTCAACCCACACTTCTGGCATGCTCCCTGACACGTTTTCCGGAGGTATAGGTCGGGAAGCGAGCTCGTTGGAGGGAGAACTGTGGTGCGACCCAAAACGGTCCAAAAGATGGCCGAAGCTTCCAACGAGTGGCGAACGCTCGTCCGGTGTCAGAAACCACTGGAAATGCACTTGCAGCGAAGGAAACGGGCTGAGCTCGAAGACTTCCGGTGCTCGTCCCAAGAAAACGCGAGCGGGAATGCCCCGGACTCAATTTTCTCGTCCTGGGGTAAAAAGCGGTCCCCCGACGGTTTCTTCCCTTTGCTCCGTATTGGTCATAAGTCTTTCGATCTTCGGGTCTCGTGCTCCGAGGACTTCAACCCACACTCCTGGCATGCTCCCTGACACGTTTTCCGGAGGTATAGGTCGGGAAGCGAGCTCGTTGGAGGGAGAACTGTGGTGCGACCCAAAACGGTCCAAAAGATGGCCGAAGCTTCCAACGAGTGGCGAACGCTCGTCCGGTGTCAGAAACCACTGGAAATGCACTTGCAGCGAAGGAAACGGGCTGAGCTCGAGGACTTCCGGTGCTCGTCCCAAGAAAACGCGAGCGGGAATGCCCCGGACTCAGTTTTCTCGTCCTGGGGTAAAAAGCGGTCCCCCGACGGTTTCTTCCCTTTGCTCCGTATTGGTCATAAGTCTTTCGGTCTTCGGGTCTCGTGCTCCGAGGACTTCAACCCACACTCCTGGCATGCTCCCTGACACGTTTTCCGGAGGTATAGGTCGGGAAGCGAGCTCGTTGGAGGGAGAACTGTGGTGCGACCCAAAACGGTCCAAAAGATGGCCGAAGCTTCCAACGAGTGGCGAACGCTCGTCCGGTGTCAGAAACCACTGGAAATGCACTTGCAGCGAAGGAAACGGGCTGAGCTCGAGGACTTCCGGTGCTCGTCCCAAGAAAACGCGAGCGGGAATGCCCCGGACTCAGTTTTCTCGTCCTGGGGTAAAAAGCGGTCCCCCGACGGTTTCTTCCCTTTGCTCCGTATTGGTCATAAGTCTTTCGATCTTCGGGTCTCGTGCTCCGAGGACTTCAACCCACACTCCTGGCATGCTCCCTGACACGTTTTCCGGAGGTATAGGTCGGGAAGCGAGCTCGTTGGAGGGAGAACTGTGGTGCGACCCAAAACGGTCCAAAAGATGGCCGAAGCTTCCAACGAGTGGCGAACGCTCGTCCGGTGTCAGAAACCACTGGAAATGCACTTGCAGCGAAGGAAACGGGCTGAGCTCGAGGACTTCCGGTGCTCGTCCCAAGAAAACGCGAGCGGGAATGCCCCGGACTCAGTTTTCTCGTCCTGGGGTGAAAAGCGGTCCCCCGACGGTTTCTTCCCTTTGCTCCGTATTGGTCATAAGTCTTTCGATCTTCGGGTCTCGTGCTCCGAGGACTTCAACCCACACTCCTGGCATGCTCCCTGACACGTTTTCCGGAGGTATAGGTCGGGAAGCGAGCTCGTTGGAGGGAGAACTGTGGTGCGACCCAAAACGGTCCAAAAGATGGCCGAAGCTTCCAACGAGTGGCGAACGCTCGTCCGATGTCAGAAACCACTGGAAATGCACTTGCAGCGAAGGAAACGGGCTGAGCTCGAGGACTTCCGGTGCTCGTCCCAAGAAAACGCGAGCGGGAATGTCCCGGACTCAGTTTTCTCGTCCTGGGGTAAAAAGCGGTCCCCCGACGGTTTCTTCCCTTTGCTCCGTATTGGTCATAAGTCTTTCGATCTTCGGGTCTCGTGCTCCGAGGACTTCAACCCACACTCCTGGCATGCTCCCTGACACGTTTTCCGGAGGTATAGGTCGGGAAGCGAGCTCGTTGGAGGGAGAACTGTGGTGCGACCCAAAACGGTCCAAAAGATGGCCGAAGCTTCCAACGAGTGGCGAACGCTCGTCCGGTGTCAGAAACCACTGGAAATGCACTTGCAGCGAAGGAAACGGGCTGAGCTCGAGGACTTCCGGTGCTCGTCCCAAGAAAACGCGAGCGGGAATGCCCCGGACTCAGTTTTCTCGTCCTGGGGTAAAAAGCGGTCCCCCGACGGTTTCTTCCCTTTGCTCCGTATTGGTCATAAGTCTTTCGATCTTCGGGTCTCGTGCTCCGAGGACTTCAACCCACACTCCTGGCATGCTCCCTGACACGTTTTCCGGAGGTATAGGTCGGGAAGCGAGCTCGTTGGAGGGAGAACTGTGGTGCGACCCAAAACGGTCTAAAAGATGGCCGAAGCTTCCAACGAGTGGCGAACGCTCGTCCGGTGTCAGAAACCACTGGAAATGCACTTGCAGAGAAGGAAACGGGCTGAGCTCGAGGACTTCCGGTGCTCGTCCCAAGAAAACGCGAGCGGGAATGCCCCGGACTCAGTTTTCTCGTCCTGGGGTAAAAAGCGGTCCCCCGACGGTTTCTTCCCTTTGCTCCGTATTGGTCATAAGTCTTTCGATCTTCGGGTCTCGTGCTCCGAGGACTTCAACCCACACTCCTGGCATGCTCCCTGACATGTTTTCCGGAGGTATAGGTCGGGAAGCGAGCTCGTTGGAGGGAGAACTGTGGTGCGACCCAAAACGGTCCAAAAGATGGCCGAAGCTTCCAACGAGTGGCGAACGCTCGTCCGGTGTCAGAAACCACTGGAAATGCACTTGCAGCGAAGGAAACGGGCTGAGCTCGAGGACTTCCGGTGCTCGTCCCAAGAAAACGCGAGCGGGAATGCCCCGGACTCAGTTTTCTCGTCCTGGGGTAAAAAGCGGTCCCCCGACGGTTTCTTCCCTTTGCTCCGTATTGGTCATAAGTCTTTCGATCTTCGGGTCTCGTGCTCCGAGGACTTCAACCCACACTCCTGGCATGCTCCCTGACACGTTTTCCGGAGGTATAGGTCGGGAAGCGAGCTCGTTGGAGGGAGAACTGTGGTGCGACCCAAAACGGTCCAAAAGATGGCCGAAGCTTCCAACGAGTGGCGAACGCTCGTCCGGTGTCAGAAACCACTGGAAATGCACTTGCAGCGAAGGAAACGGGCTGAGCTCGAGGACTTCCGGTGCTCGTCCCAAGAAAACGCGAGCGGGAATGCCCCGGACTCAGTTTTCTCGTCCTGGGGTAAAAAGCGGTCCCCCGACGGTTTCTTCCCTTTGCTCCGTATTGGTCATAAGTCTTTCGATCTTCGGGTCTCGTGCTCCGAGGACTTCAACCCACACTCCTGGCATGCTCCCTGACACGTTTTCCGGAGGTATAGGTCGGGAAGCGAGCTCGTTGGAGGGAGAACTGTGGTGCGACCCAAAACGGTCCAAAAGATGGCCGAAGCTTCCAACGAGTGGCGAACGCTCGTCCGGTGTCAGAAACCACTGGAAATGCACTTGCAGCGAAGGAAACGGGCTGAGCTCGAGGACTTCCGGTGCTCGTCCCAAGAAAACGCGAGCGGGAATGCCCCGGACTCAGTTTTCTCCTCCTGGGGTAAAAAGCGGTCCCCCGACGGTTTCTTCCCTTTGCTCCGTATTGGTCATAAGTCTTTCGATCTTCGGGTCTCGTGCTCCGAGGACTTCAACCCACACTCCTGGCATGCTCCCTGACACGTTTTCCGGAGGTATAGGTCGGGAAGCGAGCTCGTTGGAGGGAGAACTGTGGTGCGACCCAAAACGGTCCAAAAGATGGCCGAAGCTTCCAACGAGTGGCGAACGCTCGTCCGGTGTCAGAAACCACTGGAAATGCACTTGCAGCGAAGGAAACGGGCTGAGCTCGAGGACTTCCGGTGCTCGTCCCAAGAAAACGCGAGCGGGAATGCCCCGGACTCAGTTTTCTCGTCCTGGGGTAAAAAGCGATCCCCCGACGGTTTCTTCCCCTTGCTCCGTATTGGTCATAAGTCTTTCGATCTTCGGGTCTCGTGCTCCGAGGACTTCAACCCACACTCCTGGCATGCTCCCTGACACGTTTTCCGGAGGTATAGGTCGGGAAGCGAGCTCGTTGGAGGGAGAACTGTGGTGCGACCCAAAACGGTCCAAAAGATGGCCGAAGCTTCCAACGAGTGGCGAACGCTCGTCCGGTGTCAGAAACCACTGGAAATGCACTTGCAGCGAAGGAAACGGGCTGAGCTCGAGGACTTCCGGTGCTCGTCCCAAGAAAACGCGAGCGGGAATGCCCCGGACTCAGTTTTCTCGTCCTGGGGTAAAAAGCGGTCCCCCCACGGTTTCTTCCCTTTGCTCCGTATTGGTCATAAGTCTTTCGATCTTCGGGTCTCGTGCTCCGAGGACTTCAACCCACACTCCTGGCATGCTCCCTGACACGTTTTCCGGAGGTATAGGTCGGGAAGCGAGCTCGTTGGAGGGAGAACTGTGGTGCGACCCAAAACGGTCCAAAAGATGGCCGAAGCTTCCAACGAGTGGCGAACGCTCGTCCGGTGTCAGAAACCACTGGAAATGCACTTGCAGCGAAGGAAACGGGCTGAGCTCGAGGACTTCCGGTGCTCGTCCCAAGAAAACGCGAGCGGGAATGCCCCGGACTCAGTTTTCTCGTCCTGGGGTAAAAAGCGGTCCCCCGACGGTTTCTTCCCTTTGCTCCGTATTGGTCATAAGTCTTTCGATCTTCGGGTCTCGTGCTCCGAGGACTTCAACCCACACTCCTGGCATGCTCCCTGACACGTTTTCCGGAGGTATAGGTCGGGAAGCGAGCTCGTTGGAGGGAGAACTGTGGTGCGACCCAAAACGGTCCAAAAGATGGCCGAAGCTTCCAACGAGTGGCGAACGCTCGTCCGGTGTCAGAAACCACTGGAAATGCACTTGCAGCGAAGGAAACGGGCTGAGCTCGAGGACTTCCGGTGCTCGTCCCAAGAAAACGCGAGCGGGAATGCCCCGGACTTAGTTTTCTCGTCCTGGGGTAAAAAGCGGTCCCCCGACGGTTTCTTCCCTTTGCTCCGTATTGGTCATAAGTCTTTCGATCTTCGGGTCTCGTGCTCCGAGGACTTCAACCCACACTCCTGGCATGCTCCCTGACACGTTTTCCGGAGGTATAGGTCGGGAAGCGAGCTCGTTGGAGGGAGAACTGTGGTGCGACCCAAAACGGTCCAAAAGATGGCCGAAGCTTCCAACGAGTGGCGAACGCTCGTCCGGTGTCAGAAACCACTGGAAATGCACTTGCAGCGAAGGAAACGGGCTGAGCTCGAGGACTTCCGGTGCTCGTCCCAAGAAAACGCGAGCGGGAATGCCCCGGACTCAGTTTTCTCGTCCTGGGTAAAAAGCGGTCCCCCGACGGTTTCATTCCTTTGCTCCGTATTGGTCATAAGTCTTTCGATCTTCGGGTCTCGTGCTCCGAGGACTTCAACCCACACTCCTGGCATGCTCCCTGACACGTTTTCCGGAGGTATAGGTCGGGAAGCGAGCTCGTTGGAGGGAGAACTGTGGTGCGACCCAAAACGGTCCAAAAGATGGCCGAAGCTTCCAACGAGTGGCGAACGCTCGTCCGGTGTCAGAAACCACTGGAAATGCACTTGCAGCGAAGGAAACGGGCTGAGCTCGAGGACTTCCGGTGCTCGTCCCAAGAAAACGCGAGCGGGAATGCCCCGGACTCAGTTTTCTCGTCCTGGGTAAAAAGCGGTCCCCCGACGGTTTCTTCCCTTTGCTCCGTATTGGTCATAAGTCTTTCGATCTTTGGGTCTCGTGCTCCGAGGTCTTCAACCCACACTCCTGGCATGCTCCCTGACACGTTTTTCGGAGGTATAGGTCGGGAAGCGAGCTCGTTGGAGGGAGAACTGTGGTGCGACCCAAAACGGTCCAAAAGATGGCCGAAGCTTCCAACGAGTGGCGAACGCTCGTCCGGTGTCAGAAACCACTGGAAATGCACTTGCAGCGAAGGAAACGGGCTGAGCTCGAGGACTTCCGGTGCTCGTCCCAAGAAAACGCGAGCGGGAATGCCCCGGACTCAGTTTTCTCGTCCTGGGGTAAAAAGCGGTCCCCCGACGGTTTCTTCCCTTTGCTCCGTATTGGTCATAAGTCTTTCGATCTTCGGGTCTCGTGCTCCGAGGACTTCAACCCACACTCCTGGCATGCTCCCTGACACGTTTTCCGGAGGTATAGGTCGGGAAGCGAGCTCGTTGGAGGGAGAACTGTGGTGCGACCCAAAACGGTCCAAAAGATGGCCGATGCTTCCAACGAGTGGCGAACGCTCGTCCGGTGTCAGAAACCACTGGAAATGCACTTGAAGCGAAGGAAACGGGCTGAGCTCGAGGACTTCCGGTGCTCGTCCCAAGAAAACGCGAGCGGGAATGCCCCTGACTCAGTTTTCTCGTCCTGGGGTAAAAAGCGGTCCCCCGACGGTTTCTTCCCTTTGCTCCGTATTGGTCATAAGTCTTTCGATCTTCGGGTCTCGTGCTCCGAGAACTTCAACCCACACTCCTGGCATGCTCCCTGACACGTTTTCCGGAGGTATAGGTCGGGAAGCGAGCTCGTTGGAGGGAGAACTGTGGTGCGACCCAAAACGGTCCAAAAGATGGCCGAAGCTTCCACCGAGTGGCGAACGCTCGTCCGGTGTCAAAAACCACTGGAAATGCACTTGCAGCGAAGGAAACGGGCTGAGCTCGAGGACTTCCGGTGCTCGTCCCAAGAAAACGCGAGCGGGAATGCCCCGGACTCAGTTTTCTCGTCCTGGGGTAAAAAGCGGTCCCCCGACGGTTTCTTCCCTTTGCTCCGTATTGGTCATAAGTCTTTCGATCTTCGGGTCTCGTGCTCCGAGGACTTCAACCCACACTCCTGGCATGCTCCCTGACACGTTTTCCGGAGGTATAGGTCGGGAAGCGAGCTCGTTGGAGGGAGAACTGTGGTGCGACCCAAAACGGTCCAAAAGATGGCCGAAGCTTCCAACGAGTGGCGAACGCTCGTCCGGTGTCAGAAACCACTGGAAATGCACTTGCAGCGAAGGAAACGGGCTGAGCTCGAGGACTTCCGGTGCTCGTCCCAAGAAAACGCGAGCGGGAATGCCCCGGACTCAGTTTTCTCGTCCTGGGTAAAAAGCGGTCTCCCGACGGTTTCTTCCCTTTGCTCCGTATTGGTCATAAGTCTTTCGATCTTCGGGTCTCGTGCTCCGAGGACTTCAACCCACACTCCTGGCATGCTCCCTGACACGTTTTCCGGAGGTATAGGTCGGGAAGCGAGCTCGTTGGAGGGAGAACTGTGGTGCGATCCAAAACGGTCCAAAAGATGGCCGAAGCTTCCAACGAGTGGCGAACGCTCGTCCGGTGTCAGAAACCACTGGAAATGCACTTGCAGCGAAGGAAACGGGCTGAGCTCGAGGACTTCCGGTGCTCGTCCCAAGAAAACGCGAGCGGGAATGCCCCGGACTCAGTTTTCTCGTCCTGGGGTAAAAAGCGGTCCCCCGACGGTTTCTTCCCTTTGCTCCGTATTGGTCATAAGTCTTTCGATGTTCGGGTCTCGTGCTCCGAGGACTTCAACCCACACTCCTGGCATGCTCCCTGACACGTTTTCCGGAGGTATAGGTCGGGAAGCGAGCTCGTTGGAGGGAGAACTGTGGTGCGACCCAAAACGGTCCAAAAGATGGCCGAAGCTTCCAACGAGTGGCGAACGCTCGTCCGGTGTCAGAAACCACTGGAAATGCACTTGCAGCGAAGGAAACGGGCTGAGCTCGAGGGCTTCCGGTGCTCGTCCCAAGAAAACGCGAGCGGGAATGCCCCGGACTCAGTTTTCTCGTCCTGGGTAAAAAGCGGTCCCCCGACGGTTTCTTCCCTTTGCTCCGTATTGGTCATAAGTCTTTCGATCTTCGGGTCTCGTGCTCCGAGGACTTCAACCCACACTCCTGGCATGCTCCCTGACACGTTTTCCGGAGGTATAGGTCGGGAAGCGAGCTCGTTGGAGGGAGAACTGTGGTGCGACCCAAAACGGTCCAAAAGATGGCCGAAGCTTCCACCGAGTGGCGAACGCTCGTCCGGTGTCAGAAACCACTGGAAATGCACTTGCAGCGAAGGAAACGGGCTGAGCTCGAGGACTTCTGGTGCTCGTCCCAAGAAAACGCGAGCGGGAATGCCCCGGACTCAGTTTTCTCGTCCTGGGGTAAAAAGCGGTCCCCCGACGGTTTCTTCCCTTTGCTCCGTATTGGTCATAAGTCTTTCGATCTTCGGGTCTCGTGCTCCGAGGACTTCAACCCACACTCCTGGCATGCTCCCTGACACGTTTTCCGGAGGTATAGGTCGGGAAGCGAGCTCGTTGGAGGGAGAACTGTGGTGCGACCCAAAACGGTCCAAAAGATGGCCGAAGCTTCCAACGAGTGGCGAACGCTCGTCCGGTGTCAGAAACCACTGGAAATGCACTTGCAGCGAAGGAAACGGGCTGAGCTCGAGGGCTTCCGGTGCTCGTCCCAAGAAAACGCGAGCGGGAATGCCCCGGACTCAGTTTTCTCGTCCTGGGTAAAAAGCGGTCCCCCGACGGTTTCTTCCCTTTGCTCCGTATTGGTCATAAGTCTTTCGATCTTCGGGTCTCGTGCTCCGAGGACTTCAACCCACACTCCTGGCATGCTCCCTGACACGTTTTCCGGAGGTATAGGTCGGGAAGCGAGCTCGTTGGAGGGAGAACTGTGGTGCGACCCAAAACGGTCCAAAAGATGGCCGAAGCTTCCAACGAGTGGCGAACGCTCGTCCGGTGTCAGAAACCACTGGAAATGCACTTGCAGCGAAGGAAACGGGCTGAGCTCGAGGACTTCCGGTGCTCGTCCCAAGAAAACGCGAGCGGGAATGCCCCGGACTCAGTTTTCTCGTCCTGGGGTAAAGAGCGGTCCCCCGACGGTTTCTTCCCTTTGCTCCGTATTGGTCATAAGTCTTTCGATGTTCGGGTCTCGTGCTCCGAGGACTTCAACCCACACTCCTGGCATGCTCCCTGACACGTTTTCCGGAGGTATAGGTCGGGAAGCGAGCTCGTTGGAGGGAGAACTGTGGTGCGTCCCAAAACGGTCCAAAAGATGGCCGAAGCTTCCAACGAGTGGCGAACGCTCGTCCGGTGTCAGAAACCACTGGAAATGCACTTGCAGCGAAGGAAACGGGCTGAGCTCGAGGACTTCCGGTGCTCGTCCCAAGAAAACGCGAGCGGGAATGCCCCGGACTCAGTTTTCTCGTCCTGGGGTAAAAAGCGGTCCCCCGACGGTTTCTTCCCTTTGCTCCGTATTGGTCATAAGTCTTTCGATGTTCGGGTCTCGTGCTCCGAGGACTTCAACCCACACTCCTGGCATGCTCCCTGACACGTTTTCCGGAGGTATAGGTCGGGAAGCGAGCTCGTTGGAGGGAGAACTGTGGTGCGACCCAAAACGGTCCAAAAGATGGCCGAAGCTTCCAACGAGTGGCGAACGCTCGTCCGGTGTCAGAAACCACTGGAAATGCACTTGCAGCGAAGGAAACGGGCTGAGCTCGAGGACTTCCGGTGCTCGTCCCAAGAAAACGCGAGCGGGAATGCCCCGGACTCAGTTTTCTCGTCCTGGGGTAAAAAGCGGTCCCCCGACGGTTTCTTCCCTTTGCTCCGTATTGGTCATAAGTCTTTCGATCTTCGGGTCTCGTGCTCCGAGGACTTCAACCCACACTCCTGGCATGCTCCCTGACACGTTTTCCGGAGGTATAGGTCGGGAAGCGAGCTCGTTGGAGGGAGAACTGTGGTGCGACCCAAAACGGTCCAAAAGATGGCCGAAGCTTCCAACGAGTGGCGAACGCTCGTCCGGTGTCAGAAACCACTGGAAATGCACTTGCAGCGAAGGAAACGGGCTGAGCTCGAGGACTTCCGGTGCTCGTCCCAAGAAAACGCGAGCGGGAATGCCCCGGACTCAGTTTTCTCGTCCTGGGGTAAAAAGCGGTCCCCCGACGGTTTCTTCCCTTTGCTCCGTATTGGTCATAAGTCTTTCGATCTTCGGGTCTCGTGCTCCGAGGACTTCAACCCACACTCCTGGCATGCTCCCTGACACGTTTTCCGGAGGTATAGGTCGGGAAGCGAGCTCGTTGGAGGGAGAACTGTGGTGCGACCCAAAACGGTCCAAAAGATGGCCGAAGCTTCCAACGAGTGGCGAACGCTCGTCCGGTGTCAGAAACCACTGGAAATGCACTTGCAGCGAAGGAAACGGGCTGAGCTCGAGGACTTCCGGTGCTCGTCCCAAGAAAACGCGAGCGGGAATGCCCCGGACTCAGTTTTCTCGTCCTGGGGTAAAAAGCGGTCCCCCGACGGTTTCTTCCCTTTGCTCCGTATTGGTCATAAGTCTTTCGATCTTCAGGTCTCGTGCTCCGAGGACTTCAACCCACACTCCTGGCATGCTCCCTGACACGTTTTCCGGAGGTATAGGTCGGGAAGCGAGCTCGTTGGAGGGAGAACTGTGGTGCGACCCAAAACGGTCCAAAAGATGGCCGAGCTTCCAACGGGTGCCGAACGCTCGTCCGGTGTCAGAAACCACTGGAAATGCACTTGCAGCGAAGGAAACGGGCTGAGCTCGAGGACTTCCGGTGCTCGTCCCAAGAAAACGCGAGCGGGAATGCCCCGGACTCAGTTTTCTCGTCCTGGGGTAAAAAGCGGTCCCCCGACGGTTTCTTCCCTTTGCTCCGTATTGGTCATAAGTCTTTCGATCTTCGGGTCTCGTGCTCCGAGGACTTCAACCCACACTCCTGGCATGCTCCCTGACACGTTTTCCGGAGGTATAGGTCGGGAAGCGAGCTCGTTGGAGGGAGAACTGTGGTGCGACCCAAAACGGTCCAAAAGATGGCCGAAGCTTCCAACGGGTGGCGAACGCTCGTCCGGTGTCAGAAACCACTGGAAATGCACTTGCAGCGAAGGAAACGGGCTGAGCTCGAGGACTTCCGGTGCTCGTCCCAAGAAAACGCGAGCGGGAATGCCCCGGACTCAGTTTTCTCGTCCTGGGGTAAAAAGCGGTCCCCCGACGGTTTCTTCCCTTTGCTCCGTATTGGTCATAAGTCTTTCGATCTTCAGGTCTCGTGCTCCGAGGACTTCAACCCACACTCCTGGCATGCTCCCTGACACGTTTTCCGGAGGTATAGGTCGGGAAGCGAGCTCGTTGGAGGGAGAACTGTGGTGCGACCCAAAACGGTCCAAAAGATGGCCGAGCTTCCAACGGGTGCCGAACGCTCGTCCGGTGTCAGAAACCACTGGAAATGCACTTGCAGCGAAGGAAACGGGCTGAGCTCGAGGACTTCCGGTGCTCGTCCCAAGAAAACGCGAGCGGGAATGCCCCGGACTCAGTTTTCTCGTCCTGGGGTAAAAAGCGGTCCCCCGACGGTTTCTTCCCTTTGCTCCGTATTGGTCATAAGTCTTTCGATCTTCGGGTCTCGTGCTCCGAGGACTTCAACCCACACTCCTGGCATGCTCCCTGACACGTTTTTCGGAGGTATAGGTCGGGAAGCGAGCTCGTTGGAGGGAGAACTGTGGTGCGACCCAAAACGGTCCAAAAGATGGCCGAAGCTTCCAACGAGTGGCGAACGCTCGTCCGGTGTCAGAAACCACTGGAAATGCACTTGCAGCGAAGGAAACGGTCTGAGCTCGAGGACTTCCGGTGCTCGTCCCAAGAAAACGCGAGCGGGAATGCCCCGGACTCAGTTTTCTCGTCCTGGGGTAAAAAGCGGTCCCCCGACGGTTTCTTCCCTTTGCTAGGTATTGGTCATAAGTCTTTCGATCTTCGGGTCTCGTGCTCCGAGGACTTCAACCCACACTCCTGGCATGCTCCCTGACACGTTTTCCGGAGGTATAGGTCGGGAAGCGAGCTCGTTGGAGGGAGAACTGTGGTGCGACCCAAAACGGTCCAAAAGATGGCCGAAGCTTCCAACGAGTGGCGAACGCTCGTCCGGTGTCAGAAACCACTGGAAATGCACTTGCAGCGAAGGAAACGGGCTGAGCTCGAGGATTTCCGGTGCTCGTCCCAAGAAAACGCGAGCGGGAATGCCCCGGACTCAGTTTTCTCGTCCTGGGGTAAAAAGCGGTCCCCCGACGGTTTCTTCCCTTTGCTCCGTATTGGTCATAAGTCTTTCGATCTTCGGGTCTCGTGCTCCGAGGACTTCAACCCACACTCCTGGCATGCTCCCTGACACGTTTTCCGGAGGTATAGGTCGGGAAGCGAGCTCGTTGGAGGGAGAACTGTGGTGCGACCCAAAACGGTCCAAAAGATGGCCGAAGCTTCCAACGGGTGGCGAACGCTCGTCCGGTGTCAGAAACCACTGGAAATGCACTTGCAGCGAAGGAAACGGGCTGAGCTCGAGGACTTCCGGTGCTCGTCCCAAGAAAACGCGAGCGGGAATGCCCCGGACTCAGTTTTCTCGTCCTGGGGTAAAAAGCGGTCCCCCGACGGTTTCTTCCCTTTGCTCCGTATTGGTCATAAGTCTTTCGATCTTCGGGTCTCGTGCTCCGAGGACTTCAACCCACACTCCTGGCATGCTCCCTGACACGTTTTCCGGAGGTAGAGGTCGGGAAGCGAGCTCGTTGGAGGGAGAACTGTGGTGCGACCCAAAACGGTCCAAAAGATGGCCGAGCTTCCAACGGGTGGCGAACGCTCGTCCGGTGTCAGAAACCACTCGAAATGCACTTGCAGCGAAGGAAACGGGCTGAGCTCGAGGACTTCCGGTGCTCGTCCCAAGAAAACGCGAGCGGGAATGCCCCGGACTCAGTTTTCTCGTCCTGGGGTAAAAAGCGGTCCCCCGACGGTTTCTTCCCTTTGCTCCGTATTGGTCATAAGTCTTTCGATCTTCGGGTCTCGTGCTCCGAGGACTTCAACCCACACTCCTGGCATGCTCCCTGACACGTTTTCCGGAGGTATAGGTCGGGAAGCGAGCTCGTTGGAGGGAGAACTGTGGTGCGACCCAAAACGGTCCAAAAGATGGCCGAAGCTTCCAACGAGTGGCGAACGCTCGTCCGGTGTCAGAAACCACTGGAAATGCACTTGCAGCGAAGGAAACGGGCTGAGCTCGAGGACTTCCGGTGCTCGTCCCAAGAAAACGCGAGCGGGAATGCCCCGGACTCAGTTTTCTCGTCCTGGGGTAAAAAGCGGGCCCCCGACGGTTTCTTCCCTTTGCTCCGTATTGGTCATAAGTCTTTCGATCTTCGGGTCTCGTGCTCCGAGGACTTCAACCCACACTCCTGGCATGCTCCCTGACACGTTTTCCGGAGGTATAGGTCGGGAAGCGAGCTCGTTGGAGGGAGAACTGTGGTGCGACCCAAAACGGTCCAAAAGATGGCCGAAGCTTCCAACGAGTGGCGAACGCTCGTCCGGTGTCAGAAACCACTGGAAATGCACTTGCAGCGAAGGAAACGGGCTGAGCTCGAGGATTTCCGGTGCTCGTCCCAAGAAAACGCGAGCGGGAATGCCCCGGACTCAGTTTTCTCGTCCTGGGGTAAAAAGCGGTCCCCCGACGGTTTCTTCCCTTTGCTCCGTATTGGTCATAAGTCTTTCGATCTTCGGGTCTCGTGCTCCGAGGACTTCAACCCACACTCCTGGCATGCTCCCTGACACGTTTTCCGGAGGTATAGGTCGGGAAGCGAGCTCGTTGGAGGGAGAACTGTGGTGCGACCCAAAACGGTCCAAAAGATGGCCGAAGCTTCCAACGGGTGGCGAACGCTCGTCCGGTGTCAGAAACCACTGGAAATGCACTTGCAGCGAAGGAAACGGGCTGAGCTCGAGGACTTCCGGTGCTCGTCCCAAGAAAACGCGAGCGGGAATGCCCCGGACTCAGTTTTCTCGTCCTGGGGTAAAAAGCGGTCCCCCGACGGTTTCTTCCCTTTGCTCCGTATTGGTCATAAGTCTTTCGATCTTCGGGTCTCGTGCTCCGAGAACTTCAACCCACACTCCTGGCATGCTCCCTGACACGTTTTCCGGAGGTAGAGGTCGGGAAGCGAGCTCGTTGGAGGGAGAACTGTGGTGCGACCCAAAACGGTCCAAAAGATGGCCGAGCTTCCAACGGGTGGCGAACGCTCGTCCGGTGTCAGAAACCACTCGAAATGCACTTGCAGCGAAGGAAACGGGCTGAGCTCGAGGACTTCCGGTGCTCGTCCCAAGAAAACGCGAGCGGGAATGCCCCGGACTCAGTTTTCTCGTCCTGGGGTAAAAAGCGGTCCCCCGACGGTTTCTTCCCTTTGCTCCGTATTGGTCATAAGTCTTTCGATCTTCGGGTCTCGTGCTCCGAGGACTTCAACCCACACTCCTGGCATGCTCCCTGACACGTTTTCCGGAGGTATAGGTCGGGAAGCGAGCTCGTTGGAGGGAGAACTGTGGTGCGACCCAAAACGGTCCAAAAGATGGCCGAAGCTTCCAACGAGTGGCGAACGCTCGTCCGGTGTCAGAAACCACTGGAAATGCACTTGCAGCGAAGGAAACGGGCTGAGCTCGAGGACTTCCGGTGCTCGTCCCAAGAAAACGCGAGCGGGAATGCCCCGGACTCAGTTTTCTCGTCCTGGGGTAAAAAGCGGTCCCCCGACGGTTTCTTCCCTTTGCTCCGTATTGGTCATAAGTCTTTCGATCTTCGGGTCTCGTGCTCCGAGGACTTCAACCCACACTCCTGGCATGCTCCCTGACACGTTTTCCGGAGGTATAGGTCGGGAAGCGAGCTCGTTGGAGGGAGAACTGTGGTGCGACCCAAAACGGTCCAAAAGATGGCCGAAGCTTCCAACGAGTGGCGAACGCTCGTCCGGTGTCAGAAACCACTGGAAATGCACTTGCAGCGAAGGAAACGGGCTGAGCTCGAGGACTTCCGGTGCTCGTCCCAAGAAAACGCGAGCGGGAATGCCCCGGACTCAGTTTTCTCGTCCTGGGTAAAAAGCGGTCCCCCGACGGTTTCTTTCCTTTGCTCCGTATTGGTCATAAGTCTTTCGATCTTCGGGTCTCGTGCTCCGAGGACTTCAACCCACACTCCTGGCATGCTCCCTGACACGTTTTCCGGAGGTATAGGTCGGGAAGCGAGCTCGTTGGAGGGAGAACTGTGGTGCGACCCAAAACGGTCCAAAAGATGGCCGAAGCTTCCAACGAGTGGCGAACGCTCGTCCGGTGTCAGAAACCACTGGAAATGCACTTGCAGCGAAGGAAACGGGCTGAGCTCGAGGACTTCCGGTGCTCGTCCCAAGAAAACGCGAGCGGGAATGCCCCGGACTCAGTTTTCTCGTCCTGGTGTAAAAAGCGGTCCCCCGACGGTTTCTTCCCTTTGCTCCGTATTGGTCATAAGTCATTCGATCTTCGGGTCTCGTGCTCCGAGGACTTCAACCCACACTCCTGGCATGCTCCCTGACACGTTTTCCGGAGGTATAGGTGGGGAAGCGAGCTCGTTGGAGGGAGAACTGTGGTGCGACCCAAAACGGTCCAAAAGATGGCCGAAGCTTCCAACGAGTGGCGAACGCTCGTTCGGTGTCAGAAACCACTGGAAATGCACTTGCAGCGAAGGAAACGGGCTGAGCTCGAGGACTTCCGGTGCTCGTCCCAAGAAAACGCGAGCGGGAATGCCCCGGACTCAGTTTTCTCGTCCTGGGGTAAAAAGCGGTCCCCCGACGGTTTCTTCCCTTTGCTCCGTATTGGTCATAAGTCTTTCGATCTTCGGGTCTCGTGCTCCGAGGACTTCAACCCACACTCCTGGCATGCTCCCTGACACGTTTTCCGGAGGTATAGGTCGGGAAGCGAGCTCGTTGGAGGGAGAACTGTGGTGCGACCCAAAACGGTCCAAAAGATGGCCGAAGCTTCCAACGAGTGGCGAACGCTCGTCCGGTGTCAGAAACCACTGGAAATGCACTTGCAGCGAAGGAAACGGGCTGAGCTCGAGGACTTCCGGTGCTCGTCCCAAGAAAACGCGAGCGGGAATGCCCCGGACTCAGTTTTCTCGTCCTGGGGTAAAAAGCGGTCCCCCGACGGTTTCTTCCCTTTGCTCCGTATTGGTCATAAGTCTTTCGATCTTCGGGTCTCGTGCTCCGAGGACTTCAACCCACACTCCTGGCATGCTCCCTGACACGTTTTCCGGAGGTATAGGTCGGGAAGCGAGCTCGTTGGAGGGAGAACTGTGGTGCGACCCAAAACGGTCCAAAAGATGGCCGAAGCTTCCAACGAGTGGCGAACGCTCGTCCGGTGTCAGAAACCACTGGAAATGCACTTGCAGCGAAGGAAACGGGCTGAGCTCGAGGACTTCCGGTGCTCGTCCCAAGAAAACGCGAGCGGGAATGCCCCGGACTCAGTTTTCTCGTCCTGGGGTAAAAAGCGGTCCCCCGACGGTTTCTTCCCTTTGCTCCGTATTGGTCATAAGTCTTTCGATCTTCGGGTCTCGTGCTCCGAGGACTTCAACCCACACTCCTGGCATGCTCCCTGACACGTTTTCCGGAGGTATAGGTCGGGAAGCGAGCTCGTTGGAGGGAGAACTGTGGTGCGACCCAAAACGGTCCAAAAGATGGCCGAAGCTTCCAACGAGTGGCGAACGCTCGTCCGGTGTCAGAAACCACTGGAAATGCACTTGCAGCGAAGGAAACGGGCTGAGCTCGAGGACTTCCGGTGCTCGTCCCAAGAAAACGCGAGCGGGAATGCCCCGGACTCAGTTTTCTCGTCCTGGGTAAAAAGCGGTCCCCCGACGGTTTCTTTCCTTTGCTCCGTATTGGTCATAAGTCTTTCGATCTTCGGGTCTCGTGCTCCGAGGACTTCAACCCACACTCCTGGCATGCTCCCTGACACGTTTTCCGGAGGTATAGGTCGGGAAGCGAGCTCGTTGGAGGGAGAACTGTGGTGCGACCCAAAACGGTCCAAAAGATGGCCGAAGCTTCCAACGAGTGGCGAACGCTCGTCCGGTGTCAGAAACCACTGGAAATGCACTTGCAGCGAAGGAAACGGGCTGAGCTCGAGGACTTCCGGTGCTCGTCCCAAGAAAACGCGAGCGGGAATGCCCCGGACTCAGTTTTCTCGTCCTGGTGTAAAAAGCGGTCCCCCGACGGTTTCTTCCCTTTGCTCCGTATTGGTCATAAGTCATTCGATCTTCGGGTCTCGTGCTCCGAGGACTTCAACCCACACTCCTGGCATGCTCCCTGACACGTTTTCCGGAGGTATAGGTGGGGAAGCGAGCTCGTTGGAGGGAGAACTGTGGTGCGACCCAAAACGGTCCAAAAGATGGCCGAAGCTTCCAACGAGTGGCGAACGCTCGTCCGGTGTCAGAAACCACTGGAAATGCACTTGCAGCGAAGGAAACGGGCTGAGCTCGAGGACTTCCGGTGCTCGTCCCAAGAAAACGCGAGCGGGAATGCCCCGGACTCAGTTTTCTCGTCCTGGGGTAAAAAGCGGTCCCCCGACGGTTTCTTCCCTTTGCTCCGTATTGGTCATAAGTCTTTCGATCTTCGGGTCTCGTGCTCCGAGGACTTCAACCCACACTCCTGGCATGCTCCCTGACACGTTTTCCGGAGGTATAGGTCGGGAAGCGAGCTCGTTGGAGGGAGAACTGTGGTGCGACCCAAAACGGTCCAAAAGATGGCCGAAGCTTCCAACGAGTGGCGAACGCTCGTCCGGTGTCAGAAACCACTGGAAATGCACTTGCAGCGAAGGAAACGGGCTGAGCTCGAGGACTTCCGGTGCTCGTCCCAAGAAAACGCGAGCGGGAATGCCCCGGACTCAGTTTTCTCGTCCTGGGGTAAAAAGCGGTCCCCCGACGGTTTCTTCCCTTTGCTCCGTATTGGTCATAAGTCTTTCGATCTTCGGGTCTCGTGCTCCGAGGACTTCAACCCACACTCCTGGCATGCTCCCTGACACGTTTTCCGGAGGTATAGGTCGGGAAGCGAGCTCGTTGGAGGGCGAACTGTGGTGCGACCCAAAACGGTCCAAAAGATGGCCGAAGCTTCCAACGAGTGGCGAACGCTCGTCCGGTGTCAGAAACCACTGGAAATGCACTTGCAGCGAAGGAAACGGGCTGAGCTCGAGGACTTCCGGTGCTCGTCCCAAGAAAACGCGAGCGGGAATGCCCCGGACTCAGTTTTCTCGTCCTGGGGTAAAAAGCGGTCCCCCGACGGTTTCTTCCCTTTGCTCCGTATTGGTCATAAGTCTTTCGATCTTCGGGTCTCGTGCTCCGAGGACTTCAACCCACACTCCTGGCATGCTCCCTGACACGTTTTCCGGAGGTATAGGTCGGGAAGCGAGCTCGTTGGAGGGAGAACTGTGGTGCGACCCAAAACGGTCCAAAAGATGGCCGAAGCTTCCAACGAATGGCGAACGCTCGTCCGGTGTCAGAAACCACTGGAAATGCACTTGCAGCGAAGGAAACGGGCTGAGCTCGAGGACTTCCGGTGCTCGTCCCAAGAAAACGCGAGCGGGAATGCCCCGGACTCAGGTTTCTCGTCCTGGGGTAAAAAGCGGTCCCCCGACGGTTTCTTCCCTTTGCTCCGTATTGGTCATAAGTCTTTCGATCTTCGGGTCTCGTGCTCCGAGGACTTCAACCCACACTCCTGGCATGCTCCCTGACACGTTTTCCGGAGGTATAGGTCGGGAAGCGAGCTCGTTGGAGGGAGAACTGTGGTGCGACCCAAAACGGTCCAAAAGATGGCCGAAGCTTCCAACGAGTGGCGAACGCTCGTCCGGTGTCAGAAACCACTGGAAATGCACTTGCAGCGAAGGAAACGGGCTGAGCTCGAGGACTTCCGGTGCTCGTCCCAAGAAAACGCGAGCGGAAATGCCCCGGACTCAGTTTTCTCGTCTTGGGGTAAAAAGCGGTCCCCCGACGGTTTCTTCCCTTTGCTCCGTATTGGTTATAAGTCTTTCGATCTTCGGGTCTCGTGCTCCGAGGACTTCAACCCACACTCCTGGCATGCTCCCTGACACGTTTTCCGGAGGTATAGGTCGGGAAGCGAGCTCGTTGGAGGGAGAACTGTGGTGCGACCCAAAACGGTCCAAAAGATGGCCGAAGCTTCCAACGAGTGGCGAACGCTCGTCCGGTGTCAGAAACCACTGGAAATGCACTTGCAGCGAAGGAAACGGGCTGAGCTCGAGGACTTCCGGTGCTCGTCCCAAGAAAACGCGAGCGGGAATGCCCCGGACTCAGTTTTCTCGTCCTGGGGTAAAAAGCGGTCCCCCGACGGTTTCTTCCCTTTGCTCCGTATTGGTCATAAGTCTTTCGATCTTCGGGTCTCGTGCTCCGAGGACTTCAACCCACACTCCTGGCATGCTCCCTGACACGTTTTCCGGAGGTATAGGTCGGGAAGCGAGCTCGTTGGAGGGAGAACTGTGGTGCGACCCAAAACGGTCCAAAAGATGGCCGAAGCTTCCAACGAGTGGCGAACGCTCGTCCGGTGTCAGAAACCACTGGAAATGCACTTGCAGCGAAGGAAACGGACTGAGCTCGAGGACTTCCGGTGCTCGTCCCAAGAAAACGCGAGCGGGAATGCCCCGGACTCAGTTTTCTCGTCCTGGGGTAAAAAGCGGTCCCCCGACGGTTTCTTCCCTTTGCTCCGTATTGGTCATAAGTCTTTCGATCTTCGGGTCTCGTGCTCCGAGGACTTCAACCCACACTCCTGGCATGCTCCCTGACACGTTTTCCGGAGGTATAGGTCGGGAAGCGAGCTCGTTGGAGGGAGAACTGTGGTGCGACCCAAAACGGTCCAAAAGATGGCCGAAGCTTCCAACGGGTGGCGAACGCTCGTCCGGTGTGAGAAACCACTGGAAATGCACTTGCAGCGAAGGAAACGGGCTGAGCTCGAGGACTTCCGGTGCTCGTCCCAAGAAAACGCGAGCGGGAATGCCCCGGACTCAGTTTTCTCGTCCTGGGGTAAAAAGCGGTCCCCCGACGGTTTCTTCCCTTTGCTCCGTATTGGTCATAAGTCTTTCGATCTTCAGGTCTCGTGCTCCGAGGACTTCAACCCACACTCCTGGCATGCTCCCTGACACGTTTTCCGGAGGTATAGGTCGGGAAGCGAGCTCGTTGGAGGGAGAACTGTGGTGCGACCCAAAACGGTCCAAAAGATGGCCGAGCTTCCAACGGGTGGCGAACGCTCGTCCGGTGTCAGAAACCACTGGAAATGCACTTGCAGCGAAGGAAACGGGCTCAGCTCGAGGACTTCCGGTGCTCGTCCCAAGAAAACGCGAGCGGGAATGCCCCGGACTCAGTTTTCTCGTCCTGGGGTAAAAAGCGGTCCCCCGACGGTTTCTTCCCTTTGCTCCGTATTGGTCATAAGTCTTTCGATCTTCGGGTCTCGTGCTCCGAGGACTTCAACCCACACTCCTGGCATGCTCCCTGACACGTTTTCCGGAGGTATAGGTCGGGAAGCGAGCTCGTTGGAGGGAGAACTGTGGTGCGACCCAAAACGGTCCAAAAGATGGCCGAAGCTTCCAACGAGTGGCGAACGCTCGTCCGGTGTCAGAAACCACTGGAAATGCATTTGCAGCGAAGGAAACGGGCTGAGCTCGAGGACTTCCGGTGCTCGTCCCAAGAAAACGCGAGCGGGAATGCCCCGGACTCAGTTTTCTCGTCCTGGGGTAAAAAGCGGTCCCCCGACGGTTTCTTCCCTTTGCTCCGTATTGGTCATAAGTCTTTCGATCTTCGGGTCTCGTGCTCCGAGGACTTCAACCCACACTCCTGGCATGCTCTCTGACACGTTTTCCGGAGGTATAGGTCGGGAAGCGAGCTCGTTGGAGGGAGAACTGTGGTGCGACCCAAAACGGTCCAAAAGATGGCCGAAGCTTCCAACGAGTGGCGAACGCTCGTCCGGTGTCAGAAACCACTGGAAATGCACTTGCAGCGAAGGAAACGGGCTGAGCTCGAGGACTTCCGGTGCTCGTCCCAAGAAAACGCGAGCGGGAATGCCCCGGACTCAGTTTTCTCGTCCTGGGGTAAAAAGCGGTCCCCCGACGGTTTCTTCCCTTTGCTCCGTATTGGTCATAAGTCTTTCGATCTTCGGGTCTCGTGCTCCGAGGACTTCAACCCACACTCCTGGCATGCTCCCTGACACGTTTTCCGGAGGTATAGGTCGGGAAGCGAGCTCGTTGGAGGGAGAACTGTGGTGCGACCCAAAACGGTCCAAAAGATGGCCGAAGCTTCCAACGGGTGGCGAACGCTCATCCGGTGTCAGAAACCACTGGAAATGCACTTGCAGCGAAGGAACGGGCTGAGCTCGAGGACTTCCGGTGCTCGTCCCAAGAAAACGCGAGCGGGAATGCCCCGGACTCAGTTTTCTCGTCCTGGGGTAAAAAGCGGTCCCCCGACGGTTTCTTCCCTTTGCTCCGTATTGGTCATAAGTCTTTCGATCTTCGGGTCTCGTGCTCCGAGGACTTCAACCCACACTCCTGGCATGCTCCCTGACACGTTTTCCGGAGGTATATGTCGGGAAGCGAGCTCGTTGGAGGGAGAACTGTGGTGCGACCCAAAACGGTCCAAAAGATGGCCGAGCTTCCAACGGGTGGCGAACGCTCGTCCGGTGTCAGAAACCACTGGAAATGCACTTGCAGCGAAGGAAACGGGCTGAGCTCGAGGACTTCCGGTGCTCGTCCCAAGAAAACGCGAGCGGGAATGCCCCGGACTCAGTTTTCTCGTCCTGGGGTAAAAAGCGGTCCCCCGACGGTTTCTTCCCTTTGCTCCGTATTGGTCATAAGTCTTTCGATCTTCGGGTCTCGTGCTCCGAGGACTTCAACCCACACTCCTGGCATGCTCCCTGACACGTTTTCCGGAGGTATAGGTCGGGAAGCGAGCTCGTTGGAGGGAGAACTGTGGTGCGACCCAAAACGGTCCAAAAGATGGCCGAAGCTTCCAACGAGTGGCGAACGCTCGTCCGGTGTCAGAAACCACTGGAAATGCACTTGCAGCGAAGGAAACGGGCTGAGCTCGAGGACTTCCGGTGCTCGTCCCAAGAAAACGCGAGCGGGAATGCCCCGGACTCAGTTTTCTCGTCCTGGGGTAAAAAGCGGTCCCCCGACGGTTTCTTCCCTTTGCAACGTATTGGTCATAAGTCTTTCGATCTTCGGGTCTCGTGCTCCGAGGACTTCAACCCACATTCCTGGCATGCTCCCTGACACGTTTTCCGGAGGTATAGGTCGGGAAGCGAGCTCGTTGGAGGGAGAACTGAGGTGCGACCCAAAACGGTCCAAAAGATGGCCGAAGCTTCCAACGGGTGGCGAACGCTCGTCCGGTGTCAGAAACCACTGGAAATGCACTTGCAGCGAAGGAAACGGGCTGAGCTCGAGGACTTCCGGTGCTCGTCCCAAGAAAACGCGAGCGGGAATGCCCCGGACTCAGTTTTCTCGTCCTGGGGTAAAAAGCGGTCCCCCGACGGTTTCTTCCCTTTGCTCCGTATTGGTCATAAGTCTTTCGATCTTCGGGTCTCGTGCTCCGAGGACTTCAACCCACACTCCTGGCATGCTCCCTGACACGTTTTCCGGAGGTATAGGTCGGGAAGCGAGCTCGTTGGAGGGAGAACTGTGGTGCGACCCAAAACGGTCCAAAAGATGGTCGAAGTTTCCAACGAGTGGCGAACGCTCGTCCGGTGTCAGAAACCACTGGAAATGCACTTGCAGCGAAGGAAACGGGCTGAGCTCGAGGACTTCCGGTGCTCGTCCCAAGAAAACGCGAGCGGGAATGCCCCGGACTCAGTTTTCTCGTCCTGGGGTAAAAAGCGGTCCCCCGACGGTTTCTTCCCTTTGCTCCGTATTGGTCATAAGTCTTTCGATCTTTGGGTCTCGTGCTCCGAGGACTTCAACCCACACTCCTGGCATGCTCCCTGACACGTTTTCCGGAGGTATAGGTCGGGAAGCGAGCTCGTTGGAGGGAGAACTGTGGTGCGACCCAAAACGGTCCAAAAGATGGTCGAAGCTTCCAACGAGTGGCGAACGCTCGTCCGGTGTCAGAAACCACTGGAAATGCACTTGCAGCGAAGGAAACGGGCTGAGCTCGAGGACTTCCGGTGCCCGTCCCAAGAAAATGCGAGCGGGAATGCCCCGGACTCAGTTTTCTCGTCCTGGGGTAAAAAGCGGTCCCCCGACGGTTTCTTCCCTTTGCTCCGTATTGGTCATAAGTCTTTCGATCTTCGGGTCTCGTGCTCCGAGGACTTCAACCCACACTCCTGGCATGCTCCCTGACACGTTTTCCGGAGGTATAGGTCGGGAAGCGAGCTCGTTGGAGGGAGAACTGTGGTGCGACCCAAAACGGTCCAAAAGATGGCCGAAGCTTCCAACGAGTGGCGAACGCTCGTCCGGTGTCAGAAACCACTGGAAATGCACTTGCAGCGAAGGAAACGGGCTGAGCTCGAGGACTTCCGGTGCTCGTCACAAGAAAACGCGAGCGGGAATGCCCCGGACTCAGTTTTCTCGTCCTGGGGTAAAAAGCGGTCCCCCGACGGTTTCTTCCCTTTGCTCCGTATTGGTCATAAGTCTTTCGATCTTCGGGTCTCGTGCTCCGAGGACTTCAACCCACACTCCTGGCATGCTCCCTGACACGTTTTCCGGAGGTATATGTCGGGAAGCGAGCTCGTTGGAGGGAGAACTGTGGTGCGACCCAAAACGGTCCAAAAGATGGCCGAAGCTTCCAACGAGTGGCGAACGCTCGTCTGGTGTCAGAAACCACTGGAAATGCACTTGCAGCGAAGGAAACGGGCTGAGCTCGAGGACTTCCGGTGCTCGTCCCAAGAAAACGCGAGCGGGAATGCCCCGGACTCAGTTTTCTCGTCCTGGGGTAAAAAGCGGTCCCCCGACGGTTTCTTCCCTTTGCTCCGTATTGGTCATAAGTCTTTCGATCTTCGGGTCTCGTGCTCCGAGGACTTCAACCCACACTCCTGGCATGCTCCCTGACACGTTTTCCGGAGGTATAGGTCGGGAAGCGAGCTCGTTGGAGGGAGAACTGTGGTGCGACCCAAAACGGTCCAAAAGATGGCCGAAGCTTCCAACGAGTGGCGAACGCTCGTCCGGTGTCAGAAACCACTGGAAATGCACTTGCAGCGAAGGAAACGGGCTGAGCTCGAGGACTTCCGGTGCTCGTCCCAAGAAAACGCGAGCGGGAATGCCCCGGACTCAGTTTTCTCGTCCTGGGGTAAAAAGCGGTCCCCCGACGGTTTCTTCCCTTTGCTCCGTATTGGTCATAAGTCTTTCGATCTTCGGGTCTCGTGCTCCGAGGACTTCAACCCACACTCCTGGCATGCTCCCTGACACGTTTTCCGGAGGTATAGGTCGGGAAGCGAGCTCGTTGGAGGGAGAACTGTGGTGCGACCCAAAACGGTCCAAAAGATGGCCGAAGCTTCCAACGAGTGGCGAACGCTCGTCCGGTGTCAGAAACCACTGGAAATGCACTTGCAGCGAAGGAAACGGGCTGAGCTCGAGGACTTCCGGTGCTTGTCCCAAGAAAACGCGAGCGGGAATGCCCCGGACTCAGTTTTCTCGTCCTCGGGTAAAAAGCGGTCCCCCGACGGTTTCTTCCCTTTGCTCCGTATTGGTCATAAGTCTTTCGATCTTCGGGTCTCGTGCTCCGAGGACTTCAACCCACACTCCTGGCATGCTCCCTGACACGTTTTCCGGAGGTATAGGTCGGGAAGCGAGCTCGTTGGAGGGAGAACTGTGGTGCGACCCAAAACGGTCCAAAAGATGGCCGAAGCTTCCAACGAGTGGCGAACGCTCGTCCGGTGTCAGAAACCACTGGAAATGCACTTGCAGCGAAGGAAACGGGCTGAGCTCGAGGACTTCCGGTGCTCGTCCCAAGAAAACGCGAGCGGGAATGCCCCGGACTCAGTTTTCTCGTCCTGGGGTAAAAAGCGGTCCCCCGACGGTTTCTTCCCTTTGCTCCGTATTGGTCATAAGTCTTTCGATCTTCGGGTCTCGTGCTCCGAGGACTTCAACCCACACTCCTGGCATGCTCCCTGACACGTTTTCCGGAGGTATAGGTCGGGAAGCGAGCTCGTTGGAGGGAGAACTGTGGTGCGACCCAAAACGGTCCAAAAGATGGCCGAAGCTTCCAACGAGTGGCGAACGCTCGTCTGGTGTCAGAAACCACTGGAAATGCACTTGCAGCGAAGGAAACGGGCTGAGCTCGAGGACTTCCGGTGCTCGTCCCAAGAAAACGCGAGCGGGAATGCCCCGGACTCAGTTTTCTCGTCCTGGGGTAAAAAGCGGTCCCCCGACGGTTTCTTCCCTTTGCTCCGTATTGGTCATAAGTCTTTCGATCTTCGGGTCTCGTGCTCCGAGGACTTCAACCCACACTCCTGGCATGCTCCCTGACACGTTTTCCGGAGGTATAGGTCGGGAAGCGAGCTCGTTGGAGGGAGAACTGTGGTGCGACCCAAAACGGTCCAAAAGATGGCCGAAGCTTCCAACGAGTGGCGAACGCTCGTCCGGTGTCAGAAACCACTGGAAATGCACTTGCAGCGAAGGAAACGGGCTGTGCTCGAGGACTTCCGGTGCTCGTCCCAAGAAAACGCGAGCGGGAATGCCCCGGACTCAGTTTTCTCGTCCTCGGGTAAAAAGCGGTCCCCCGACGGTTTCTTCCCTTTGCTCCGTATTGGTCATAAGTCTTTCGATCTTCGGGTCTCGTGCTCCGAGGACTTCAACCCACACTCCTGGCATGCTCCCTGACACGTTTTCCGGAGGTATAGGTCGGGAAGCGAGCTCGTTGGAGGGAGAACTGTGGTGCGACCCAAAACGGTCCAAAAGATGGCCGAAGCTTCCAACGAGTGGCGAACGCTCGTCCGGTGTCAGAAACCACTGGAAATGCACTTGCAGCGAAGGAAACGGGCTGAGCTCGAGGACTTCCGGTGCTCGTCCCAAGAAAACGCGAGCGGGAATGCCCCGGACTCAGTTTTCTCGTCCTGGGGTAAAAAGCGGTCCCCCGACGGTTTCTTCCCTTTGCTCCGTATTGGTCATAAGTCTTTCGATCTTCGGGTCTCGTGCTCCGAGGACTTCAACCCACACTCCTGGCATGCTCCCTGACACGTTTTCCGGAGGTATAGGTCGGGAAGCGAGCTCGTTGGAGGGAGAACTGTGGTGCGACCCAAAACGGTCCAAAAGATGGCCGAAGCTTCCAACGAGTGGCGAACGCTCGTCTGGTGTCAGAAACCACTGGAAATGCACTTGCAGTGAAGGAAACGGGCTGAGCTCGAGGACTTCCGGTGCTCGTCCCAAGAAAACGCGAGCGGGAATGCCCCGGACTCAGTTTTCTCGTCCTGGGGTAAAAAGCGGTCCCCCGACGGTTTCTTCCCTTTGCTCCGTATTGGTCATAAGTCTTTCGATCTTCGGGTCTCGTGCTCCGAGGACTTCAACCCACACTCCTGGCATGCTCCCTGACACGTTTTCCGGAGGTATATGTCGGGAAGCGAGCTCGTTGGAGGGAGAACTGTGGTGCGACCCAAAACGGTCCAAAAGATGGCCGAAGCTTCCAACGAGTGGCGAACGCTCGTCCGGTGTCAGAAACCACTGGAAATGCACTTGCAGCGAAGGAAACGGGCTGAGCTCGAGGACTTCCGGTGCCCGTCCCAAGAAAACGCGAGCGGGAATGCCCCGGACTCAGTTTTCTCGTCCTCGGGTAAAAAGCGGTCCCCCGACGGTTTCTTCCCTTTGCTCCGTATTGGTCATAAGTCTTTCGATCTTCGGGTCTCGTGCTCCGAGGACTTCAACCCACACTCCTGGCATGCTCCCTGACACGTTTTCCGGAGGTATAGGTCGGGAAGCGAGCTCGTTGGAGGGAGAACTGTGGTGCGACCCAAAACGGTCCAAAAGATGGCCGAAGCTTCCAACGAGTGGCGAACGCTCGTCCGGTGTCAGAAACCACTGGAAATGCACTTGCAGCGAAGGAAACGGGCTGAGCTCGAGGACTTCCGGTGCCCGTCCCAAGAAAACGCGAGCGGGAATGCCCCGGACTCAGTTTTCTCGTCCTCGGGTAAAAAGCGGTCCCCCGACGGTTTCTTCCCTTTGCTCCGTATTGGTCATAAGTCTTTCGATCTTCCGGTCTCGTGCTCCGAGGACTTCAACCCACACTCCTGGCATGCTCCCTGACACGTTTTCCGGAGGTATAGGTCGGGAAGCGAGCTCGTTGGAGGGAGAACTGTGGTGCGACCCAAAACGGTCCAAAAGATGGCCGAAGCTTCCAACGAGTGGCGAACGCTCGTCCGGTGTCAGAAACCACTGGAAATGCACTTGCAGCGAAGGAAACGGGCTGAGCTCGATGACTTCCGGTGCTCGTCCCAAGAAAACGTGAGCGGGAATGCCCCGGACTCAGTTTTCTCGTCCTGGGGTAAAAAGCGGTCCCCCGACGGTTTCTTCCCTTTGCTCCGTATTGGTCATAAGTCTTTCGATCTTCGGGTCTCGTGCTCCGAGGACTTCAACCCACACTCCTGGCATGCTCCCTGACACGTTTTCCGGAGGTATAGGTCGGGAAGCGAGCTCGTTGGAGGGAGAACTGTGGTGCGACCCAAAACGGTCCAAAAGATGGCCGAAGCTTCCAACGAGTGGCGAACGCTCGTCCGGTGTCAGAAACCACTGGAAATGCACTTGCAGCGAAGGAAACGGGCTGAGCTCGAGGACTTCCGGTGCCCGTCCCAAGAAAACGCGAGCGGGAATGCCCCGGACTCAGTTTTCTCGTCCTCGGGTAAAAAGCGGTCCCCTGACGGTTTCTTCCCTTTGCTCCGTATTGGTCATAAGTCTTTCGATCTTCGGGTCTCGTGCTCCGAGGACTTCAACCCACACTCCTGGCATGCTCCCTGACACGTTTTCCGGAGGTATAGGTCGGGAAGCGAGCTCGTTGGAGGGAGAACTGTGGTGCGACCCAAAACGGTCCAAAAGATGGCCGAAGCTTCCAACGAGTGGCGAACGCTCGTCCGGTGTCAGAAACCACTGGAAATGCACTTGCAGCGAAGGAAACGGGCTGAGCTCGAGGACTTCCGGTGCTCGTCCCAAGAAAACGCGAGCGGGAATGCCCCGGACTCAGTTTTCTCGTCCTCGGGTAAAAAGCGGTCCCCCGACGGTTTCTTCCCTTTGCTCCGTATTGGTCATAAGTCTTTCGATCTTCGGGTCTCGTGCTCCGAGGACTTCAACCCACACTCCTGGCATGCTCCCTGACACGTTTTCCGGAGGTATAGGTCGGGAAGCGAGCTCGTTGGAGGGAGAACTGTGGTGCGACCCAAAACGGTCCAAAAGATGGCCGAAGCTTCCAACGAGTGGCGAACGCTCGTCCGGTGTCAGAAACCACTGGAAATGCACTTGCAGCGAAGGAAACGGGCTGAGCTCGAGGACTTCCGGTGCTCGTCCCAAGAAAACGCGAGCGGGAATGCCCCGGACTCAGTTTTCTCGTCCTGGGGTAAAAAGCGGTCCCCCGACGGTTTCTTCCCTTTGCTCCGTATTGGTCATAAGTCTTTCGATCTTCGGGTCTCGTGCTCCGAGGACTTCAACCCACACTCCTGGCATGCTCCCTGACACGTTTTCCGGAGGTATAGGTCGGGAAGCGAGCTCGTTGGAGGGAGAACTGTGGTGCGACCCAAAACGGTCCAAAAGATGGCCGAAGCTTCCAACGAGTGGCGAACGCTCGTCCGGTGTCAGAAACCACTGGAAATGCACTTGCAGCGAAGGAAACGGGCTGAGCTCGAGGACTTCCGGTGCTCGTCCCAAGAAAACGCGAGCGGGAATGCCCCGGACTCAGTTTTCTCGTCCTGGGGTAAAAAGCGGTCCCCCGACGGTTTCTTCCCTTTGCTCCGTATTGGTCATAAGTCTTTCGATCTTCGGGTCTCGTGCTCCGAGGACTTCAACCCACACTCCTGGCATGCTCCCTGACACGTTTTCCGGAGGTATAGGTCGGGAAGCGAGCTCGTTGGAGGGAGAACTGTGGTGCGACCCAAAACGGTCCAAAAGATGGCCGAAGCTTCCAACGAGTGGCGAACGCTCGTCCGGTGTCAGAAACCACTGGAAATGCACTTGCAGCGAAGGAAACGGGCTGAGCTCGAGGACTTCCAGTGCTCGTCCCAAGAAAACGCGAGCGGGAATGCCCCGGACTCAGTTTTCTCGTCCTGGGGTAAAAAGCGGTCCCCCGACGGTTTCTTCCCTTTGCTCCGTATTGGTCATAAGTCTTTCGATCTTCGGGTCTCGTGCTCCGAGGACTTCAACCCACACTCCTGGCATGCTCCCTGACACGTTTTCCGGAGGTATAGGTCGGGAAGCGAGCTCGTTGGAGGGAGAACTGTGGTGCGACCCAAAACGGTCCAAAAGATGGCCGAAGCTTCCAACGAGTGGCGAACGCTCGTCCGGTTTCAGAAACCACTGGAAATGCACTTGCAGCGAAGGAAACGGGCTGAGCTCGAGGACTTCCGGTGCTCGTCCCAAGAAAACGCGAGCGGGAATGCCCCGGACTCAGTTTTCTCGTCCTGGGGTAAAAAGCGGTCCCCCGACGGTTTCTTCCCTTTGCTCCGTATTGGTCACAAGTCTTTCGATCTTCGGGTCTCGTGCTCCGAGGACTTCAACCCACACTCCTGGCATGCTCCCTGACACGTTTTCCGGAGGTATAGGTCGGGAAGCGAGCTCGTTGGAGGGAGAACTGTGGTGCGACCCAAAACGGTCCAAAAGATGGCCGAAGCTTCCAACGAGTGGCGAACGCTCGTCCGATGTCAGAAACCACTGGAAATGCACTTGCAGCGAAGGAAACGGGCTGAGCTCGAGGACTTCCGGTGCTCGTCCCAAGAAAACGCGAGCGGGAATGCCCCGGACTCAGTTTTCTCGTCCTGGGGTAAAAAGCGGTCCCCCGACGGTTTCTTCCCTTTGCTCCGTATTGGTCACAAGTCTTTCGATCTTCGGGTCTCGTGCTCCGAGGACTTCAACCCACACTCCTGGCATTCTCCCTGACACGTTTTCCGGAGGTATAGGTCGGGAAGCGAGCTCGTTGGAGGGAGAACTGTGGTGCGACCCAAAACGGTCCAAAAGATGGCTGAAGCTTCCAACGAGTGGCGAACGCTCGTCCGGTGTCAGAAACTACTGGAAATGCACTTGCAGCGAAGGAAACGGGCTGAGCTCGAGGACTTCCGGTGCTCGTCCCAAGAAAACGCGAGCGGGAATGCCCCGGACTCAGTTTTCTCGTTCTGGGGTAAAAAGCGGTCCCCCGACGGTTTCTTCCCTTTGCTCCGTATTGGTCACAAGTCTTTCGATCTTCGGGTCTCGTGCTCCGAGGACTTCAACCCACACTCCTGGCATGCTCCCTGACACGTTTTCCGGAGGTATAGGTCGGGAAGCGAGCTCGTTGGAGGGAGAACTGTGGTGCGACCCAAAACGGTCCAAAAGATGGCCGAAGCTTCCAACGAGTGGCGAACGCTCGTCAGGTGTCAGAAACCACTGGAAATGCACTTGCAGCGAAGGAAACGGGCTGAGCTCGAGGACTTCCAGTGCTCGTCCCAAGAAAACGCGAGCGGGAATGCCCCGGACTCAGTTTTCTCGTCCTGGGGTAAAAAGCGGTCCCCCGACGGTTTCTTCCCTTTGCTCCGTATTGGTCATAAGTCTTTCGATCTTCGGGTCTCGTGCTCCGAGGACTTCAACCCACACTCCTGGCATGCTCCCTGACACGTTTTCCGGAGGTATAGGTCGGGAAGCGAGCTCGTTGGAGGGAGAACTGTGGTGCGACCCAAAACGGTCCAAAAGATGGCCGAAGCTTCCAACGAGTGGCGAACGCTCGTCCGGTGTCAGAAACCACTGGAAATGCACTTGCAGCGAAGGAAACGGGCTGAGCTCGAGGACTTCCGTTGCTCGTCCCAAGAAAACGCGAGCGGGAATGCCCCGGACTCAGTTTTCTCGTCCTGGGGTAAAAAGCGGTCCCCCGACGGTTTCTTCCCTTTGCTCCGTATTGGTCACAAGTCTTTCGATCTTCGGCTCTCGTGCTCCGAGGACTTCAACCCACACTCCTGGCATGCTCCCTGACACGTTTTCCGGAGGTATAGGTCGGGAAGCGAGCTCGTTGGAGGGAGAACTGTGGTGCGACCCAAAACGGTCCAAAAGATGGCCGAAGCTTCCAACGAGTGGCGAACGCTCGTCCGGTGTCAGAAACCACTGGAAATGCACTTGCAGCGAAGGAAATGGGCTGAGCTCGAGGACTTTCGGTGCTCGTCCCAAGAAAACGCGAGCGGGAATGCCCCGGACTCAGTTTTCTCGTCCTGGGGAAAAAAGCGGTCCCCCGACGGTTTCTTCCCTTTGCTCCGTATTGGTCACAAGTCTTTCGATCTTCGGCTCTCGTGCTCCGAGGACTTCAACCCACACTCCTGGCATGCTCCCTGACACGTTTTCCGGAGGTATAGGTCGGGAAGCGAGCTCGTTAGAGGGAGAACTGTGGTGCGACCCAAAACGGTCCAAAAGATGGCCGAAGCTTCCAACGAGTGGCGAACGCTCGTCCGGTGTCAGAAACCACTGGAAATGCACTTGCAGCGAAGAAAACGGGCTGAGCTCGAGGACTTCCGGTGCTCGTCCCAAGAAAACGCGAGCGGGAATGCCCCGGACTCAGTTTTCTCGTCCTGGGGTAAAAAGCGGTCCCCCGACGGTTTCTTCCCTTTGCTCCGTATTGGTCATAAGTCTTTCGATCTTCGGGTCTCGTGCTCCGAGGACTTCAACCCACACTCCTGGCATGCTCCCTGACACGTTTTCCGGAGGTATAGGTCGGGAAGCGAGCTCGTTGGAGGGAGAACTGTGGTGCGACCCAAAACGGTCCAAAAGATGGCCGAAGCTTCCAACGAGTGGCGAACGCTCGTCAGGTGTCAGAAACCACTGGAAATGCACTTGCAGCGAAGGAAACGGGCTGAGCTCGAGGACTTCCAGTGCTCGTCCCAAGAAAACGCGAGCGGGAATGCCCCGGACTCAGTTTTCTCGTCCTGGGGTAAAAAGCGGTCCCCCGACGGTTTCTTCCCTTTGCTCCGTATTGGTCATAAGTCTTTCGATCTTCGGGTCTCGTGCTCCGAGGACTTCAACCCACACTCCTGGCGCTCCCTGACACGTTTTCCGGAGGTATAGGTCGGGAAGCGAGCTCGTTGGAGGGAGAACTGTGGTGCGACCCAAAACGGTCCAAAAGATGGCCGAAGCTTCCAACGAGTGGCGAACGCTCGTCCGGTGTCAGAAACCACTGGAAATGCACTTGCAGCGAAGGAAACGGGCTGAGCTCGAGGACTTCCGTTGCTCGTCCCAAGAAAACGCGAGCGGGAATGCCTTGGACTCAGTTTTCTCGTCCTGGGGTAAAAAGCGGTCCCCCGACGGTTTCTTCCCTTTGCTCCGTATTGGTCACAAGTCTTTCGATCTTCGGCTCTCGTGCTCCGAGGACTTCAACCCACACTCCTGGCATGCTCCCTGACACGTTTTCCGGAGGTATAGGTCGGGAAGCGAGCTCGTTGGAGGGAGAACTGTGGTGCGACCCAAAACGGTCCAAAAGATGGCCGAAGCTTCCAACGAGTGGCGAACGCTCGTCCGGTGTCAGAAACCACTGGAAATGCACTTGCAGCGAAGGAAACGGGCTGAGCTCGAGGACTTTCGGTGCTCGTCCCAAGAAAACGCGAGCGGGAATGCCCCAGACTCAGTTTTCTCGTCCTGGGGAAAAAAGCGGTCCCCCGACGGTTTCTTCCCTTTGCTCCGTATTGGTCACAAGTCTTTCGATCTTCGGCTCTCGTGCTCCGAGGACTTCAACCCACACTCCTGGCATGCTCCCTGACACGTTTTCCGGAGGTATAGGTCGGGAAGCGAGCTCGTTGGAGGGAGAACTGTGGTGCGACCCAAAACGGTCCAAAAGATGGCCGAAGCTTCCAACGAGTGGCGAACGCTCGTCCGGTGTCAGAAACCACTGGAAATGCACTTGCAGCGAAGGAAACGGGCTGAGCTCGAGGACTTCCGGTGCTCGTCCCAAGAAAACGCGAGCGGGAATGCCCCGGACTCAGTTTTCTCGTCCTGGGGTAAAAAGCGGTCCCCCGACGGTTTCTTCCCTTTGCTCCGTATTGGTCATAAGTCTTTCGATCTTCGGGTCTCGTGCTCCGAGGACTTCAACCCACACTCCTGGCATGCTCCCTGACACGTTTTCCGGAGGTATAGGTCGGGAAGCGAGCTCGTTGGAGGGAGAACTGTGGTGCGACCCAAAACGGTCCAAAAGATGGCCGAAGCATCCAACGAGTGGCGAACGCTCGTCAGATGTCAGAAACCACTGGAAATGCACTTGCAGCGAAGGAAACGGGCTGAGCTCGAGGACTTCCAGTGCTCGTCCCAAGAAAACGCGAGCGGGAATGCCCCGGACTCAGTTTTCTCGTCCTGGGGTAAAAAGCGGTCCCCCGACGGTTTCTTCCCTTTGCTCCGTATTGGTCATAAGTCTTTCGATCTTCGGGTCTCGTGCTCCGAGGACTTCAACCCACACTCCTGGCATGCTCCCTGACACGTTTTCCGGAGGTATAGGTCGGGAAGCGAGCTCGTTGGAGGGAGAACTGTGGTGCGACCCAAAACGGTCCAAAAGATGGCCGAAGCTTCCAACTAGTGGCGAACGCTCGTCCGGTGTCAGAAACCACTGGAAATGCACTTGCAGCGAAGGAAACGGGCTGAGCTCGAGGACTTCCGGTGCTCGTCCCAAGAAAACGCGAGCGGGAATGCCCCGGACTCAGTTTTCTCGTCCTGGGGTAAAAAGCGGTCCCCCGACGGTTTCTTCCCTTTGCTCCGTATTGGTCATAAGTCTTTCGATCTTCGGGTCTCGTGCTCCGAGGACTTCAACCCACACTCCTGGCATGCTCCCTGACACGTTTTCCGGAGGTATAGGTCGGGAAGCGAGCTCGTTGGAGGGAGAACTGTGGTGCGACCCAAAACGGTCCAAAAGATGGCCGAAGCTTCCAACGAGTGGCGAACGCTCGTCCGGTGTCAGAAACCACTGGAAATGCACTTGCAGCGAAGGAAACGGGCTGAGCTCGAGGACTTCCGGTGCTCGTCCCAAGAAAACGCGAGCGGGAATGCCCCGGACTCAGTTTTCTCGTCCTGGGGTAAAAAGCGGTCCCCCGACGGTTTCTTCCCTTTGCTCCGTATTGGTCATAAGTCTTTCGATCTTCGGGTCTCGTGCTCCGAGGACTTCAACCCACACTCCTGGCATGCTCCCTGACACGTTTTCCGGAGGTATAGGTCGGGAAGCGAGCTCGTTGGAGGGAGAACTGTGGTGCGACCCAAAACGGTCCAAAAGATGGCCGAAGCTTCCAACGAGTGGCGAACGCTCGTCCGGTGTCAGAAACCACTGGAAATGCACTTGCTGCGAAGGAAACGGGCTGAGCTCGAGGACTTCCGGTGCTCGTCCCAAGAAAACGCGAGCGGGAATGCCCCGGACTTAGTTTTCTCGTCCTGGGGTAAAAAGCGGTCCCCCGACGGTTTCTTCCCTTTGCTTCGTATTGGTCAGAAGTCTTTCGATCTTCGGGTCTCGTGCTCCGAGGACTTCAACCCACACTCCTGGCATGCTCCCTGACACGTTTTCCGGAGGTATAGGTCGGGAAGCGAGCTCGTTGGAGGGAGAACTGTGGTGCGACCCAAAACGGTCCAAAAGATGGCCGAAGCTTCCAACGAGTGGCGAACGCTCGTCCGGTGTCAGAAACCACTGGAAATGCACTTGCTGCGAAGGAAACGGGCTGAGCTCGAGGACTTCCGGTGCTCGTCCCAAGAAAACGCGAGCGGGAATGCCCCGGACTCAGTTTTCTCGTCCTGGGGTAAAAAGCGGTCCCCCGACGGTTTCTTCCCTTTGCTCCGTATTGGTCATAAGTCTTTCGATCTTCGGGTCTCGTGCTCCGAGGACTTCAACCCACACTCCTGGCATGCTCCCTGACACGTTTTCCGGAGGTATAGGTCGGGAAGCGAGCTCGTTGGAGGGAGAACTGTGGTGCGACCCAAAACGGTCCAAAAGATGGCCGAAGCTTCCAACGAGTGGCGAACGCTCGTCCGGTGTCAGAAACCACTGGAAATGCACTTTCAGCGAAGGAAACGGGCTGAGCTCGAGGACTTCCGGTGCTCGTCCCAAGAAAACGCGAGTGGGAATGCCCCGGACTCAGTTTTCTCGTCCTGGGGTAAAAAGCGGTCCCCCGACGGTTTCTTCCCTTTGCTCCGTATTGGTCATAAGTCTTTCGATCTTCGGGTCTCGTGCTCCGAGGACTTCAACCACACTCCTGGCATGCTCCCTGACACGTTTTCCGGAGGTATAGGTCGGGAAGCGAGCTCGTTGGAGGGAGAACTGTGGTGCGACCCAAAACGGTCCAAAAGATGGCCGAAGCTTCCAACGAGTGGCGAACGCTCGTCCGGTGTCAGAAACCACTGGAAATGCACTTGCAGCGAAGGAAACGGGCTGAGCTCGAGGACTTCCGGTGCTCGTCCCAAGAAAACGCGAGCGGGAATGCCCCGGACTCAGTTTTCTCGTCCTGGGGTAAAAAGCGGTCCCCCGACGGTTTCTTCCCTTTGCTCCGTATTGGTCATAAGTCTTTCGATCTTCGGGTCTCGTGCTCCGAGGACTTCAACCCACACTCCTGGCATGCTCCCTGACACGTTTTCCGGAGGTATAGGTCGGGAAGCGAGCTCGTTGGAGGGAGAACTGTGGTGCGACCCAAAACGGTCCAAAAGATGGCCGAAGCTTCCAACGAGTGGCGAACGCTCGTCCGGTGTCAGAAACCACTGGAAATGCACTTGCTGCGAAGGAAACGGGCTGAGCTCGAGGACTTCCGGTGCTCGTCCCAAGAAAACGCGAGCGGGAATGCCCCGGACTCAGTTTTCTCGTCCTGGGGTAAAAAGCGGTCCCCCGACGGTTTCTTCCCTTTGCTCCGTATTGGTCATAAGTCTTTCGATCTTCGGGTCTCGTGCTCCGAGGACTTCAACCCACACTCCTGGCATGCTCCCTGACACGTTTTCCGGAGGTATAGGTCGGGAAGCGAGCTCGTTGGAGGGAGAACTGTGGTGCGACCCAAAACGGTCCAAAAGATGGCCGAAGCTTCCAACGAGTGGCGAACGCTCGTCCGGTGTCAGAAACCACTGGAAATGCACTTGCTGCGAAGGAAACGGGCTGAGCTCGAGGACTTCCGGTGCTCGTCCCAAGAAAACGCGAGCGGGAATGCCCCGGACTCAGTTTTCTCGTCCTGGGGTAAAAAGCGGTCCCCCGACGGTTTCTTCCCTTTGCTCCGTATTGGTCATAAGTCTTTCGATCTTCGGGTCTCGTGCTCCGAGGACTTTAACCCACACTCCTGGCATGCTCCCTGACACGTTTTCCGGAGGTATAGGTCGGGAAGCGAGCTCGTTGGAGGGAGAACTGTGGTGCGACCCAAAACGGTCCAAAAGATGGCCGAAGCTTCCAACGAGTGGCGAACGCTCGTCCGGTGTCAGAAACCACTGGAAATGCACTTGCTGCGAAGGAAACGGGCTGAGCTCGAGGACTTCCGGTGCTCGTCCCAAGAAAACGCGAGCGGGAATGCCCCGGACTCAGTTTTCTCGTCCTGGGGTAAAAAGCGGTCCCCCGACGGTTTCTTCCCTTTGCTCCGTATTGGTCATAAGTCTTTCGATCTTCGGGTCTCGTGCTCCGAGGACTTCAACCCACACTCCTGGCATGCTCCCTGACACGTTTTCCGGAGGTATAGGTCGGGAAGCGAGCTCGTTGGAGGGAGAACTGTGGTGCGACCCAAAACGGTCCAAAAGATGGCCGAAGCTTCCAACGAGTGGCGAACGCTCGTCCGGTGTCAGAAACCACTGGAAATGCACTTGCAGCGAAGGAAACGGGCTGAGCTCGAGGACTTCCGGTGCTCGTCCCAAGAAAACGCGAGTGGGAATGCCCCGGACTCAGTTTTCTCGTCCTGGGGTAAAAAGCGGTCCCCCGACGGTTTCTTCCCTTTGCTCCGTATTGGTCATAAGTCTTTCGATCTTCGGGTCTCGTGCTCCGAGGACTTCAACCCACACTCCTGGCATGCTCCCTGACACGTTTTCCGGAGGTATAGGTCGGGAAGCGAGCTCGTTGGAGGGAGAACTGTGGTGCGACCCAAAACGGTCCAAAAGATGGCCGAAGCTTCCAACGAGTGGCGAACGCTCGTCCGGTGTCAGAAACCACTGGAAATGCACTTGCAGCGAAGGAAACGGGCTGAGCTCGAGGACTTCCGGTGCTCGTCCCAAGAAAACGCGAGCGGGAATGCCCCGGACTCAGTTTTCTCGTCCTGGGGTAAAAAGCGGTCCCCCGACGGTTTCTTCCCTTTGCTCCGTATTGGTCATAAGTCTTTCGATCTTCGGGTCTCGTGCTCCGAGGACTTCAACCCACACTCCTGGCATGCTCCCTGACACGTTTTCCGGAGGTATAGGTCGGGAAGCGAGCTCGTTGGAGGGAGAACTGTGGTGCGACCCAAAACGGTCCAAAAGATGGCCGAAGCTTCCAACGAGTGGCGAACGCTCGTCCGGTGTCAGAAACCACTGGAAATGCACTTGCAGCGAAGGAAACGGGCTGAGCTCGAGGACTTCCGGTGCTCGTCCCAAGAAAACGCGAGCGGGAATGCCCCGGACTCAGTTTACTCGTCCTGGGGTAAAAAGCGGTCCCCCGACGGTTTCTTCCCTTTGCTCCGTATTGGTCATAAGTCTTTCGATCTTCGGGTCTCGTGCTCCGAGGACTTCAACCCACACTCCTGGCATGCTCCCTGACACGTTTTCCGGAGGTATAGGTCGGGAAGCGAGCTCGTTGGAGGGAGAACTGTGGTGCGACCCAAAACGGTCCAAAAGATGGCCGAAGCTTCCAACGAGTGGCGAACGCTCGTCCGGTGTCAGAAACCACTGGAAATGCACTTGCAGCGAAGGAAACGGGCTGAGCTCGAGGACTTCCGGTGCTCGTCCCAAGAAAACGCGAGCGGGAATGCCCCGGACTCAGTTTTCTCGTCCTGGGGTAAAAAGCGGTCCCCCGACGGTTTCTTCCCTTTGCTCCGTATTGGTCATAAGTCTTTCGATCTTCGGGTCTCGTGCTCCGAGGACTTCAACCCACACTCCTGGCATGCTCCCTGACACGTTTTCCGGAGGTATAGGTCGGGAAGCGAGCTCGTTGGAGGGAGAACTGTGGTGCGACCCAAAACGGTCCAAAAGATGGCCGAAGCTTCCAACGAGTGGCGAACGCTCGTCCGGTGTCAGAAACCACTGGAAATGCACTTGCTGCGAAGGAAACGGGCTGAGCTCGAGGACTTCCGGTGCTCGTCCCAAGAAAACGCGAGCGGGAATGCCCCGGACTCAGTTTTCTCGTCCTGGGGTAAAAAGCGGTCCCCCGACGGTTTCTTCCCTTTGCTCCGTATTGGTCATAAGTCTTTCGATCTTCGGGTCTCGTGCTCCGAGGACTTCAACCCACACTCCTGGCATGCTCCCTGACACGTTTTCCGGAGGTATAGGTCGGGAAGCGAGCTCGTTGGAGGGAGAACTGTGGTGCGACCCAAAACGGTCCAAAAGATGGCCGAAGCTTCCAACGAGTGGCGAACGCTCGTCCGGTGTCAGAAACCACTGGAAATGCACTTGCAGCGAAGGAAACGGGCTGAGCTCGAGGACTTCCGGTGCTCGTCCCAAGAAAACGCGAGCGGGAATGCCCCGGACTCAGTTTTCTCGTCCTGGGGTAAAAAGCGGTCCCCCGACGGTTTCTTCCCTTTGCTCCGTATTGGTCATAAGTCTTTCGATCTTCGGGTCTCGTGCTCCGAGGACTTCAACCCACACTCCTGGCATGCTCCCTGACACGTTTTCCGGAGGTATAGGTCGGGAAGCGAGCTCGTTGGAGGGAGAACTGTGGTGCGACCCAAAACGGTCCAAAAGATGGCCGAAGCTTCCAACGAGTGGCAAACGCTCGTCCGGTGTCAGAAACCACTGGAAATGCACTTGCTGCGAAGGAAACGGGCTGAGCTCGAGGACTTCCGGTGCTCGTCCCAAGAAAACGCGAGCGGGAATGCCCCGGACTCAGTTTTCTCGTCCTGGGGTAAAAAGCGGTCCCCCGACGGTTTCTTCCCTTTGCTCCGTATTGGTCATAAGTCTTTCGATCTTCGGGTCTCGTGCTCCGAGGACTTCAACCCACACTCCTGGCATGCTCCCTGACACGTTTTCCGGAGGTATAGGTCGGGAAGCGAGCTCGTTGGAGGGAGAACTGTGGTGCGACCCAAAACGGTCCAAAAGATGGCCGAAGCTTCCAACGAGTGGCGAACGCTCGTCCGGTGTCAGAAACCACTGGAAATGCACTTGCAGCGAAGCAAACGGGCTGAGCTCGAGGACTTCCGGTGCTCGTCCCAAGAAAACGCGAGCGGGAATGCCCCGGACTCAGTTTTCTCGTCCTGGGGTAAAAAGCGGTCCCCCGACGGTTTCTTCCCTTTGCTCCGTATTGGTCATAAGTCTTTCGATCTTCGGGTCTCGTGCTCCGACGACTTCAACCCACACTCCTGGCATGCTCCCTGACACGTTTTCCGAAGGTATAGGTCGGGAAGCGAGCTCGTTGGAGGGAGAACTGTGGTGCGACCCAAAACGGTCCAAAAGATGGCCGAAGCTTCCAACGAGTGGCGAACGCTCGTCCGGTGTCAGAAACAACTGGAAATGCACTTGCAGCGAAGGAAACGGGCTGAGCTCGAGGACTTCCGGTGCTCGTCCCAAGAAAACGCGAGCGGGAATGCCCCGGACTCAGTTTTCTCGTCCTGGGGTAAAAAGCGGTCCCCCGACGGTTTCTTCCCTTTGCTCCGTATTGGTCATAAGTCTTTCGATCTTCGGGTCTCGTGCTCCGAGGACTTCAACCCACACTCCTGGCATGCTCCCTGACACGTTTTCCGGAGGTATAGGTCGGGAAGCGAGCTCGTTGGAGGGAGAACTGTGGTGCGACCCAAAACGGTCCAAAAGATGGCCGAAGCTTCCAACGAGTGGCGAACGCTCGTCCGGTGTCAGAAACCACTGGAAATGCACTTGCAGCGAAGGAAACGGGCTGAGCTCGAGGACTTCCGGTGCTCGTCCCAAGAAAACGCGAGCGGGAATGCCCCGGACTCAGTTTACTCGTCCTGGGGTAAAAAGCGGTCCCCCGACGGTTTCTTCCCTTTGCTCCGTACTGGTCATAAGTCTTTCGATCTTCGGGTCTCGTGCTCCGAGGACTTCAACCCACACTCCTGGCATGCTCCCTGACACGTTTTCCGGAGGTATAGGTCGGGAAGCGAGCTCGTTGGAGGGAGAACTGTGGTGCGACCCAAAACGGTCCAAAAGATGGCCGAAGCTTCCAGCGAGTGGCGAACGCTCGTCCGGTGTCAGAAACCACTGGAAATGCACTTGCAGCGAAGGAAACGGGCTGAGCTCGAGGACTTCCGGTGCTCGTCCCAAGAAAACGCGAGCGGGAATGCCCCGGACTCAGTTTTCTCGTCCTGGGGTAAAAAGCGGTCCCCCGACGGTTTCTTCCCTTTGCTCCGTATTGGTCATAAGTCTTTCGATCTTCGGGTCTCGTGCTCCGAGGACTTCAACCCACACTCCTGGCATGCTCCCTGACACGTTTTTCGGAGGTATAGGTCGGGAAGCGAGCTCGTTGGAGGGAGAACTGTGGTGCGACCCAAAACGGTCCAAAAGATGGCCGAAGCTTCCAACGAGTGGCGAACGCTCGTCCGGTGTCAGAAACCACTGGAAATGCACTTGCAGCGAAGGAAACGGGCTGAGCTCGAGGACTTCCGGTGCTCGTCCCAAGAAAACGCGAGCGGGAATGCCCCGGACTCCGTTTTCTCGTCCTGGGGTAAAAAGCGGTCCCCCGACGGTTTCTTCCCTTTGCTCCGTATTGGTCATAAGTCTTTCGATCTTCGGGTCTCGTGCTCCGAGGACTTCAACCCACACTCCTGGCATGCTCCCTGACACGTTTTCCGGAGGTATAGGTCGGGAAGCGAGCTCGTTGGAGGGAGAACTGTGGTGCGACCCAAAACGGTCCAAAAGATGGCCGAAGCTTCCAACGAGTGGCGAACGCTCGTCCGGTGTCAGAAACCACTGGAAATGCACTTGCAGCGAAGGAAACGGGCTGAGCTCGAGGACTTCCGGTGCTCGTCCCAAGAAAACGCGAGCGGGAATGCCCCGGACTCAGTTTTCTCGTCCTGGGGTAAAAAGCGGTCCCCCGACGGTTTCTTCCCTTTGCTCCGTATTGGTCATAAGTCTTTCGATCTTCGGGTCTCGTGCTCCGAGGACTTCAACCCACACTCCTGGCATGCTCCCTGACACGTTTTCCGGAGGTATAGGTCGGGAAGCGAGCTCGTTGGAGGGAGAACTGTGGTGCGACCCAAAACGGTCCAAAAGATGGCCGAAGCTTCCAACGAGTGGCGAACGCTCGTCCGGTGTCAGAAACCACTGGAAATGCACTTGCAGCGAAGGAAACGGGCTGAGCTCGAGGACTTCCGGTGCTCGTCCCAAGAAAACGCGAGCGGGAATGCCCCGGACTCAGTTTTCTCGTCCTGGGGTAAAAAGCGGTCCCCCGACGGTTTCTTCCCTTTGCTCCGTATTGGTCATAAGTCTTTCGATCTTCGGGTCTCGTGCTCCGAGGACTTCAACCCACACTCCTGGCATGCTCCCTGACACGTTTTCCGGAGGTATAGGTCGGGAAGCGATCTCGTTGGAGGGAGAACTGTGGTGCGACCCAAAACGGTCCAAAAGATGGCCGAAGCTTCCAACGAGTGGCGAACGCTCGTCCGGTGTCAGAAACCACTGGAAATGCACTTGCAGCGAAGGAAACGGGCTGAGCTCGAGGACTTCCGGTGCTCGTCCCAAGAAAACGCGAGCGGGAATGCCCCGGACTCAGTTTTCTCGTCCTGGGGTAAAAAGCGGTCCCCCGACGGTTTCTTCCCTTTGCTCCGTATTGGTCATAAGTCTTTCGATCTTCGGGTCTCGTGCTCCGAGGACTTCAACCCACACTCCTGGCATGCTCCCTGACACGTTTTCCGGAGGTATAGGTCGGGAAGCGAGCTCGTTGGAGGGAGAACTGTGGTGCGACCCAAAACGGTCCAAAAGATGGCCGAAGCTTCCAACGAGTGACGAACGCTCGTTCGGTGTCAGAAACCACTGGTAATGCACTTGCAGCGAAGGAAACGGGCTGAGCTCGAGGACTTCCGGTGCTCGTCCCAAGAAAACGCGAGCGGGAATGCCCCGGACTCAGTTTTCTCGTCCTGGGGTAAAAAGCGGTCCCCCGACGGTTTCTTCCCTTTGCTCCGTACTGGTCATAAGTCTTTCGATCTTCGGGTCTCGTGCTCCGAGGACTTCAACCCACACTCCTGGCATGCTCCCTGACACGTTTTCCGGAGGTATAGGTCGGGAAGCGAGCTCGTTGGAGGGAGAACTGTGGTGCGACCCAAAACGGTCCAAAAGATGGCCGAAGCTTCCAGCGAGTGGCGAACGCTCGTCCGGTGTCAGAAACCACTGGAAATGCACTTGCAGCGAAGGAAACGGGCTGAGCTCGAGGACTTCCGGTGCTCGTCCCAAGAAAACGCGAGCGGGAATGCCCCGGACTCAGTTTTCTCGTCCTGGGGTAAAAAGCGGTCCCCCGACGGTTTCTTCCCTTTGCTCCGTATTGGTCATAAGTCTTTCGATCTTCGGGTCTCGTGCTCCGAGGACTTCAACCCACACTCCTGGCATGCTCCCTGACACGTTTTTCGGAGGTATAGGTCGGGAAGCGAGCTCGTTGGAGGGAGAACTGTGGTGCGACCCAAAACGGTCCAAAAGATGGCCGAAGCTTCCAACGAGTGGCGAACGCTCGTCCGGTGTCAGAAACCACTGGAAATGCACTTGCAGCGAAGGAAACGGGCTGAGCTCGAGGACTTCCGGTGCTCGTCCCAAGAAAACGCGAGCGGGAATGCCCCGGACTCCGTTTTCTCGTCCTGGGGTAAAAAGCGGTCCCCCGACGGTTTCTTCCCTTTGCTCCGTATTGGTCATAAGTCTTTCGATCTTCGGGTCTCGTGCTCCGAGGACTTCAACCCACACTCCTGGCATGCTCCCTGACACGTTTTCCGGAGGTATAGGTCGGGAAGCGAGCTCGTTGGAGGGAGAACTGTGGTGCGACCCAAAACGGTCCAAAAGATGGCCGAAGCTTCCAACGAGTGGCGAACGCTCGTCCGGTGTCAGAAACCACTGGAAATGCACTTGCAGCGAAGGAAACGGGCTGAGCTCGAGGACTTCCGGTGCTCGTCCCAAGAAAACGCGAGCGGGAATGCCCCGGACTCAGTTTTCTCGTCCTGGGGTAAAAAGCGGTCCCCCGACGGTTTCTTCCCTTTGCTCCGTATTGGTCATAAGTCTTTCGATCTTCGGGTCTCGTGCTCCGAGGACTTCAACCCACACTCCTGGCATGCTCCCTGACACGTTTTCCGGAGGTATAGGTCGGGAAGCGAGCTCGTTGGAGGGAGAACTGTGGTGCGACCCAAAACGGTCCAAAAGATGGCCGAAGCTTCCAACGAGTGGCGAACGCTCGTCCGGTGTCAGAAACCACTGGAAATGCACTTGCAGCGAAGGAAACGGGCTGAGCTCGAGGACTTCCGGTGCTCGTCCCAAGAAAACGCGAGCGGGAATGCCCCGGACTCAGTTTTCTCGTCCTGGGGTAAAAAGCGGTCCCCCGACGGTTTCTTCCCTTTGCTCCGTATTGGTCATAAGTCTTTCGATCTTCGGGTCTCGTGCTCTGAGGACTTCAACCCACACTCCTGGCATGCTCCCTGACGCGTTTTCCGGAGGTATAGGTCGGGAAGCGAGCTCGTTGGAGGGAGAACTGTGGTGCGACCCAAAACGGTCCAAAAGATGGCCGAAGCTTCCAACGAGTGGCGAACGCTCGTCCGGTGTCAGAAACCACTGGAAATGCACTTGCAGCGAAGGAAACGGGCTGAGCTCGAGGACTTCCGGTGCTCGTCCCAAGAAAACGCGAGCGGGAATGCCCCGGACTCAGTTTTCTCGTCCTGGGGTAAAAAGCGGTCCCCCGACGGTTTCTTCCCTTTGCTCCGTATTGGTCATAAGTCTTTCGATCTTCGGGTCTCGTGCTCCGAGGACTTCAACCCACACTCCTGGCATGCTCCCTGACACGTTTTCCGGAGGTATAGGTCGGGAAGCGAGCTCGTTGGAGGGAGAACTGTGGTGCGACCCAAAACGGTCCAAAAGATGGCCGAAGCTTCCAACGAGTGGCGAACGCTCGTCCGGTGTCAGAAACCACTGGAAATGCACTTGCAGCGAAGGAAACGGGCTGAGCTCGAGGACTTCCGGTGCTCGTCCCAAGAAAACGCGAGCGGGAATGCCCCGGACTCAGTTTTCTCGTCCTGGGGTAAAAAGCGGTCCCCCGACGGTTTCTTCCCTTTGCTCCGTATTGGTCATAAGTCTTTCGATCTTCGGGTCTCGTGCTCCGAGGACTTCAACCCACACTCCTGGCATGCTCCCTGACACGTTTTCCGGAGGTATAGGTCGGGAAGCGAGCTCGTTGGAGGGAGAACTGTGGTGCGACCCAAAACGGTCCAAAAGATGGCCGAAGCTTCCAACGAGTGGCGAACGCTCGTCCGGTGTCAGAAACCACTGGAAATGCACTTGCAGCGAAGGAAACGGGCTGAGCTCGAGGACTTCCGGTGCTCGTCCCAAGAAAACGCGAGCGGGAATGCCCCGGACTCTGTTTTCTCGTCCTGGGGTAAAAAGCGGTGCCCCGACGGTTTCTTCCCTTTGCTCCGTATTGGTCATAAGTCTTTCGATCTTCGGGTCTCGTGCTCCGAAGACTTCAACCCACACTCCTGGCATGCTCCCTGACACGTTTTCCGGAGGTATAGGTCGGGAAGCGAGCTCGTTGGAGGGAGAACTGTGGTGCGACCCAAAACGGTCCAAAAGATGGCCGAAGCTTCCAACGAGTGGCGAACGCTCGTCCGGTGTCAGAAACCACTGGAAATGCACTTGCAGCGAAGGAAACGGGCTGAGCTCGAGGACGTCCGGTGCTCGTCCCAAGAAAACGCGAGCGGGAATGCCCCGGACTCAGTTTTCTCGTCCTGGGGTAAAAAGCGGTCCCCCGACGGTTTCTTCCCTTTGCTCCGTATTGGTCATAAGTCTTTCGATCTTCGGGTCTCGTGCTCCGAGGACTTCAACCCACACTCCTGGCATGCTCCCTGACGCGTTTTCCGGAGGTATAGGTCGGGAAGCGAGCTCGTTGGAGGGAGAACTGTGGTGCGACCCAAAACGGTCCAAAAGATGGCCGAAGCTTCCAACGAGTGGCGAACGCTCGTCCGGTGTCAGAAACCACTGGAAATGCACTTGCAGCGAAGGAAACGGGCTGAGCTCGAGGACTTCCGGTGCTCGTCCCAAGAAAACGCGAGCGGGAATGCCCCGGACTCAGTTTTCTCGTCCTGGGGTAAAAAGCGGTCCCCCGACGGTTTCTTCCCTTTGCTCCGTATTGGTCATAAGTCTTTCGATCTTCGGGTCTCGTGCTCCGAGGACTTCAACCCAAACTCCTGGCATGCTCCCTGACACGTTTTCCGGAGGTATAGGTCGGGAAGCGAGCTCGTTGGAGGGAGAACTGTGGTGCGACCCAAAACGGTCCAAAAGATGGCCGAAGCTTCCAACGAGTGGCGAACGCTCGTCCGGTGTCAGAAACCACTGGAAATGCACTTGCAGCGAAGGAAACGGGCTGAGCTCGAGGACTTCCGGTGCTCGTCCCAAGAAAACGCGAGCGGGAATGCCCCGGACTCAGTTTTCTCGTCCTGGGGTAAAAAGCGGTCCCCCGACGGTTTCTTCCCTTTGCTCCATATTGGTCATAAGTCTTTCGATCTTCGGGTCTCGTGCTCCGAGGACTTCAACCCACACTCCTGGCATGCTCCCTGAACGTTTTCCGGAGGTATAGGTCGGGAGGCGAGCTCGTTGGAGGGAGAACTGTGGTGCGACCCAAAACGGTCCAAAAGATGGCCGAAGCTTCCAACGAGTGGCGAACGCTCGTCCGGTGTCAGAAACCACTGGAAATGCACTTGCAGCGAAGGAAACGGGCTGAGCACGAGGACTTCCGGTGCTCGTCCCAAGAAAACGCGAGCGGGAATGCCCCGGACTCAGTTTTCTCGTCCTGGGGTAAAAAGCGGTCCCCCGACGATTTCTTCCCTTTGCTCCGTATTGGTCATAAGTCTTTCGATCTTCGGGTCTCGTGCTCCGAGGACTTCAACCCACACTCCTGGCATGCTCCCTGACACGTTTTCCGGAGGTATAGGTCGGGAAGCGAGCTCGTTGGAGGGAGAACTGTGGTGCGACCCAAAACGGTCCAAAAGATGGCCGAAGCTTCCAACGAGTGGCGAACGCTCGTCCGGTGTCAGAAACCACTGGAAATGCACTTGCAGCGAAGGAAACGGGCTGAGCTCGAGGACTTCCGGTGCTCGTCCCAAGAAAACGCGAGCGGGAATGCCCCGGACTCAGTTTTCTCGTCCTGGGGTAAAAAGCGGTCCCCCGACGGTTTCTTCCCTTTGCTCCGTATTGGTCATAAGTCTTTCGATCTTCGGGTCTCGTGCTCCGAGGACTTCAACCCACACTCCTGGCATGCTCCCTGACACGTTTTCCGGAGGTATAGGTCGGGAAGCGAGCTCGTTGGAGGGAGAACTGTGGTGCGACCCAAAACGGTCCAAAAGATGGCCGAAGCTTCCACGAGTGGCGAACGCTCGTCCGGTGTCAGAAACCACTGGAAATGCACTTGCAGCGAAGGAAACGGGCTGAGCTCGAGGACTTCCGGTGCTCGTCCCAAGAAAACGCGAGCGGGAATGCCCCGGACTCAGTTTTCTCGTCCTGGGGTAAAAAGCGGTCCCCCGACGGTTTCTTCCCTTTGCTCCGTATTGGTCATAAGTCTTTCGATCTTCGGGTCTCGTGCTCCGAGGACTTCAACCCACACTCCTGGCATGCTCCCTGACACGTTTTCCGGAGGTATAGGTCGGGAAGCGAGCTCGTTGGAGGGAGAACTGTGGTGCGACCCAAAACGGTCCAAAAGATGGCCGAAGCTTCCAACGAGTGGCGAACGCTCGTCCGGTGTCAGAAACCACTGGAAATGCACTTGCAGCGAAGGAAACGGGCTGAGCTCGAGGACTTCCGGTGCTCGTCCCAAGAAAACGCGAGCGGGAATGCCCCGGACTCAGTTTTCTCGTCCTGGGGTAAAAAGCGGTCCCCCGACGGTTTCTTCCCTTTGCTCCGTATTGGTCATAAGTCTTTCGATCTTCGGGTCTCGTGCTCCGAGGACTTCAACCCACACTCCTGGCATGCTCCCTGACACGTTTTCCGGAGGTATAGGTCGGGAAGCGAGCTCGTTGGAGGGAGAACTGTGGTGCGACCCAAAACGGTCCAAAAGATGGCCGAAGCTTCCAACGAGTGGCGAACGCTCGTCCGGTGTCAGAAACCACTGGAAATGCACTTGCAGCGAAGGAAACGGGCTGAGCTCGAGGACTTCCGGTGCTCGTCCCAAGAAAACGCGAGCGGGAATGCCCCGGACTCAGTTTTCTCGTCCTGGGGTAAAAAGCGGTCCCCCCGACGGTTTCTTCCCTTTGCTCCGTATTGGTCATAAGTCTTTCGATCTTCGGGTCTCGTGCTCCGAGGACTTCAACCCAAACTCCTGGCATGCTCCCTGACACGTTTTCCGGAGGTATAGGTCGGGAAGCGAGCTCGTTGGAGGGAGAACTGTGGTGCGACCCAAAACGGTCCAAAAGATGGCCGAAGCTTCCAACGAGTGGCGAACGCTCGTCCGGTGTCAGAAACCACTGGAAATGCACTTGCAGCGAAGGAAACGGGCTGAGCTCGAGGACTTCCGGTGCTCGTCCCAAGAAAACGCGAGCGGGAATGCCCCGGACTCAGTTTTCTCGTCCTGGGGTAAAAAGCGGTCCCCCGACGGTTTCTTCCCTTTGCTCCATATTGGTCATAAGTCTTTCGATCTTCGGGTCTCGTGCTCCGAGGACTTCAACCCACACTCCTGGCATGCTCCCTGACACGTTTTCCGGAGGTATAGGTCGGGAGGCGAGCTCGTTGGAGGGAGAACTGTGGTGCGACCCAAAACGGTCCAAAAGATGGCCGAAGCTTCCAACGAGTGGCGAACGCTCGTCCGGTGTCAGAAACCACTGGAAATGCACTTGCAGCGAAGGAAACGGGCTGAGCTCGAGGACTTCCGGTGCTCGTCCCAAGAAAACGCGAGCGGGAATGCCCCGGACTCAGTTTTCTCGTCCTGGGGTAAAAAGCGGTCCCCCGACGATTTCTTCCCTTTGCTCCGTATTGGTCATAAGTCTTTCGATCTTCGGGTCTCGTGCTCCGAGGACTTCAACCCACACTCCTGGCATGCTCCCTGACACGTTTTCCGGAGGTATAGGTCGGGAAGCGAGCTCGTTGGAGGGAGAACTGTGGTGCGACCCAAAACGGTCCAAAAGATGGCCGAAGCTTCCAACGAGTGGCGAACGCTCGTCCGGTGTCAGAAACCACTGGAAATGCACTTGCAGCGAAGGAAACGGGCTGAGCTCGAGGACTTCCGGTGCTCGTCCCAAGAAAACGCGAGCGGGAATGCCCCGGACTCAGTTTTCTCGTCCTGGGGTAAAAAGCGGTCCCCCGACGGTTTCTTCCCTTTGCTCCGTATTGGTCATAAGTCTTTCGATCTTCGGGTCTCGTGCTCCGAGGACTTCAACCCACACTCCTGGCATGCTCCCTGACACGTTTTCCGGAGGTATAGGTCGGGAAGCGAGCTCGTTGGAGGGAGAACTGTGGTGCGACCCAAAACGGTCCAAAAGATGGCCGAAGCTTCCACGAGTGGCGAACGCTCGTCCGGTGTCAGAAACCACTGGAAATGCACTTGCAGCGAAGGAAACGGGCTGAGCTCGAGGACTTCCGGTGCTCGTCCCAAGAAAACGCGAGCGGGAATGCCCCGGACTCAGTTTTCTCGTCCTGGGGTAAAAAGCGGTCCCCCGACGGTTTCTTCCCTTTGCTCCGTATTGGTCATAAGTCTTTCGATCTTCGGGTCTCGTGCTCCGAGGACTTCAACCCACACTCCTGGCATGCTCCCTGACACGTTTTCCGGAGGTATAGGTCGGGAAGCGAGCTCGTTGGAGGGAGAACTGTGGTGCGACCCAAAACGGTCCAAAAGATGGCCGAAGCTTCCAACGAGTGGCGAACGCTCGTCCGGTGTCAGAAACCACTGGAAATGCACTTGCAGCGAAGGAAACGGGCTGAGCTCGAGGACTTCCGGTGCTCGTCCCAAGAAAACGCGAGCGGGAATGCCCCGGACTCAGTTTTCTCGTCCTGGGGTAAAAAGCGGTCCCCCGACGGTTTCTTCCCTTTGCTCCGTATTGGTCATAAGTCTTTCGATCTTCGGGTCTCGTGCTCCGAGGACTTCAACCCACACTCCTGGCATGCTCCCTGACACGTTTTCCGGAGGTATAGGTCGGGAAGCGAGCTCGTTGGAGGGAGAACTGTGGTGCGACCCAAAACGGTCCAAAAGATGGCCGAAGCTTCCAACGAGTGGCGAACGCTCGTCCGGTGTCAGAAACCACTGGAAATGCACTTGCAGCGAAGGAAACGGGCTGAGCTCGAGGACTTCCGGTGCTCGTCCCAAGAAAACGCGAGCGGGAATGCCCCGGACTCAGTTTTCTCGTCCTGGGGTAAAAAGCGGTCCCCCGACGGTTTCTTCCCTTTGCTCCGTATTGGTCATAAGTCTTTCGATCTTCGGGTCTCGTGCTCCGAGGACTTCAACCCAAACTCCTGGCATGCTCCCTGACACGTTTTCCGGAGGTATAGGTCGGGAAGCGAGCTCGTTGGAGGGAGAACTGTGGTGCGACCCAAAACGGTCCAAAAGATGGCCGAAGCTTCCAACGAGTGGCGAACGCTCGTCCGGTGTCAGAAACCACTGGAAATGCACTTGCAGCGAAGGAAACGGGCTGAGCTCGAGGACTTCCGGTGCTCGTCCCAAGAAAACGCGAGCGGGAATGCCCCGGACTCAGTTTTCTCGTCCTGGGGTAAAAAGCGGTCCCCCGACGGTTTCTTCCCTTTGCTCCATATTGGTCATAAGTCTTTCGATCTTCGGGTCTCGTGCTCCGAGGACTTCAACCCACACTCCTGGCATGCTCCCTGACACGTTTTCCGGAGGTATAGGTCGGGAGGCGAGCTCGTTGGAGGGAGAACTGTGGTGCGACCCAAAACGGTCCAAAAGATGGCCGAAGCTTCCAACGAGTGGCGAACGCTCGTCCGGTGTCAGAAACCACTGGAAATGCACTTGCAGCGAAGGAAACGGGCTGAGCTCGAGGACTTCCGGTGCTCGTCCCAAGAAAACGCGAGCGGGAATGCCCCGGACTCAGTTTTCTCGTCCTGGGGTAAAAAGCGGTCCCCCGACGATTTCTTCCCTTTGCTCCGTATTGGTCATAAGTCTTTCGATCTTCGGGTCTCGTGCTCCGAGGACTTCAACCCACACTCCTGGCATGCTCCCTGACACGTTTTCCGGAGGTATAGGTCGGGAAGCGAGCTCGTTGGAGGGAGAACTGTGGTGCGACCCAAAACGGTCCAAAAGATGGCCGAAGCTTCCAACGAGTGGCGAACGCTCGTCCGGTGTCAGAAACCACTGGAAATGCACTTGCAGCGAAGGAAACGGGCTGAGCTCGAGGACTTCCGGTGCTCGTCCCAAGAAAACGCGAGCGGGAATGCCCCGGACTCAGTTTTCTCGTCCTGGGGTAAAAAGCGGTCCCCCGACGGTTTCTTCCCTTTGCTCCGTATTGGTCATAAGTCTTTCGATCTTCGGGTCTCGTGCTCCGAGGACTTCAACCCACACTCCTGGCATGCTCCCTGACACGTTTTCCGGAGGTATAGGTCGGGAAGCGAGCTCGTTGGAGGGAGAACTGTGGTGCGACCCAAAACGGTCCAAAAGATGGCCGAAGCTTCCACGAGTGGCGAACGCTCGTCCGGTGTCAGAAACCACTGGAAATGCACTTGCAGCGAAGGAAACGGGCTGAGCTCGAGGACTTCCGGTGCTCGTCCCAAGAAAACGCGAGCGGGAATGCCCCGGACTCAGTTTTCTCGTCCTGGGGTAAAAAGCGGTCCCCCGACGGTTTCTTCCCTTTGCTCCGTATTGGTCATAAGTCTTTCGATCTTCGGGTCTCGTGCTCCGAGGACTTCAACCCACACTCCTGGCATGCTCCCTGACACGTTTTCCGGAGGTATAGGTCGGGAAGCGAGCTCGTTGGAGGGAGAACTGTGGTGCGACCCAAAACGGTCCAAAAGATGGCCGAAGCTTCCAACGAGTGGCGAACGCTCGTCCGGTGTCAGAAACCACTGGAAATGCACTTGCAGCGAAGGAAACGGGCTGAGCTCGAGGACTTCCGGTGCTCGTCCCAAGAAAACGCGAGCGGGAATGCCCCGGACTCAGTTTTCTCGTCCTGGGGTAAAAAGCGGTCCCCCGACGGTTTCTTCCCTTTGCTCCGTATTGGTCATAAGTCTTTCGATCTTCGGGTCTCGTGCTCCGAGGACTTCAACCCACACTCCTGGCATGCTCCCTGACACGTTTTCCGGAGGTATAGGTCGGGAAGCGAGCTCGTTGGAGGGAGAACTGTGGTGCGACCCAAAACGGTCCAAAAGATGGCCGAAGCTTCCAACGAGTGGCGAACGCTCGTCCGGTGTCAGAAACCACTGGAAATGCACTTGCAGCGAAGGAAACGGGCTGAGCTCGAGGACGTCCGGTGCTCGTCCCAAGAAAACGCGAGCGGGAATGCCCCGGACTCAGTTTTCTCGTCCTGGGGTAAAAAGCGGTCCCCCGACGGTTTCTTCCCTTTGCTCCGTATTGGTCATAAGTCTTTCGATCTTCGGGTCTCGTGCTCCGAGGACTTCAACCCACACTCCTGGCATGCTCCCTGACACGTTTTCCGGAGGTATAGGTCGGGAAGCGAGCTCGTTGGAGGGAGAACTGTGGTGCGACCCAAAACGGTCCAAAAGATGGCCGAAGCTTCCAACGAGTGGCGAACGCTCGTCCGGTGTCAGAAACCACTGGAAATGCACTTGCAGCGAAGGAAACGGGCTGAGCTCGAGGACTTCCGGTGCTCGTCCCAAGAAAACGCGAGCGGGAATGCCCCGGACTCAGTTTTCTCGTCCTGGGGTAAAAAGCGGTCCCCCGACGGTTTCTTCCCTTTGCTCCGTATTGGTCATAAGTCTTTCGATCTTCGGGTCTCGTGCTCCGAGGACTTCAACCCACACTCCGGGCATGCTCCCTGACACGTTTTCCGGAGGTATAGGTCGGGAAGCGAGCTCGTTGGAGGGAGAACTGTGGTGCGACCCAAAACGGTCCAAAAGATGGCCGAAGCTTCCAACGAGTGGCGAACGCTCGTCCGGTGTCAGAAACCACTGGAAATGCACTTGCAGCGAAGGAAACGGGCTGAGCTCGAGGACTTCCGGTGCTCGTCCCAAGAAAACGCGAGCGGGAATGCCCCGGACTCAGTTTTCTCGTCCTGGGGTAAAAAGCGGTCCCCCGACGGTTTCTTCCCTTTGCTCCATATTGGTCATAAGTCTTTCGATCTTCGGGTCTCGTGCTCCGAGGACTTCAACCCACACTCCTGGCATGCTCCCTGACACGTTTTCCGGAGGTATAGGTCGGGAGGCGAGCTCGTTGGAGGGAGAACTGTGGTGCGACCCAAAACGGTCCAAAAGATGGCCGAAGCTTCCAACGAGTGGCGAACGCTCGTCCGGTGTCAGAAACCACTGGAAATGCACTTGCAGCGAAGGAAACGGGCTGAGCTCGAGGACTTCCGGTGCTCGTCCCAAGAAAACGCGAGCGGGAATGCCCCGGACTCAGTTTTCTCGTCCTGGGGTAAAAAGCGGTCCCCCGACGATTTCTTCCCTTTGCTCCGTATTGGTCATAAGTCTTTCGATCTTCGGGTCTCGTGCTCCGAGGACTTCAACCCACACTCCTGGCATGCTCCCTGACACGTTTTCCGGAGGTATAGGTCGGGAAGCGAGCTCGTTGGAGGGAGAACTGTGGTGCGACCCAAAACGGTCCAAAAGATGGCCGAAGCTTCCAACGAGTGGCGAACGCTCGTCCGGTGTCAGAAACCACTGGAAATGCACTTGCAGCGAAGGAAACGGGCTGAGCTCGAGGACTTCCGGTGCTCGTCCCAAGAAAACGCGAGCGGGAATGCCCCGGACTCAGTTTTCTCGTCCTGGGGTAAAAAGCGGTCCCCCGACGGTTTCTTCCCTTTGCTCCGTATTGGTCATAAGTCTTTCGATCTTCGGGTCTCGTGCTCCGAGGACTTCAACCCACACTCCTGGCATGCTCCCTGACACGTTTTCCGGAGGTATAGGTCGGGAAGCGAGCTCGTTGGAGGGAGAACTGTGGTGCGACCCAAAACGGTCCAAAAGATGGCCGAAGCTTCCACGAGTGGCGAACGCTCGTCCGGTGTCAGAAACCACTGGAAATGCACTTGCAGCGAAGGAAACGGGCTGAGCTCGAGGACTTCCGGTGCTCGTCCCAAGAAAACGCGAGCGGGAATGCCCCGGACTCAGTTTTCTCGTCCTGGGGTAAAAAGCGGTCCCCCGACGGTTTCTTCCCTTTGCTCCGTATTGGTCATAAGTCTTTCGATCTTCGGGTCTCGTGCTCTGAGGACTTCAACCCACACTCCTGGCATGCTCCCTGACACGTTTTCCGGAGGTATAGGTCGGGAAGCGAGCTCGTTGGAGGGAGAACTGTGGTGCGACCCAAAAAGGTCCAAAAGATGGCCGAAGCTTCCAACGAGTGGCGAACGCTCGTCCGGTGTCAGAAACCACTGGAAATGCACTTGCAGCGAAGGAAACGGGCTGAGCTCGAGGACTTCCGGTGCTCGTCCCAAGAAAACGCGAGCGGGAATGCCCCGGACTCAGTTTTCTCGTCCTGGTGTAAAAAGCGGTCCCCCGACGGTTTATTCCCTTTGCTCCGTATTGGTCATAAGTCTTTCGATCTTCGGGTCTCGTGCTCCGAGGACTTCAACCCACACTCCTGGCATGCTCCCTGACACGTTTTCCGGAGGTATAGGTCGGGAAGCGAGCTCGTTGGAGGGAGAACTGTGGTGCGACCCAAAACGGTCCAAAAGATGGCCGAAGCTTCCAACGAGTGGCGAACGCTCGTCCGGTGTCAGAAACCACTGGAAATGCACTTGCAGCGAAGGAAACGGGCTGAGCTCGAGGACTTCCGGTGCTCGTCCCAAGAAAACGCGAGCGGGAATGCCCCGGACTCCGTTTTCTCGTCCTGGGGTAAAAAGCGGTCCCCCGACGGTTTCTTCCCTTTGCTCCGTATTGGTCATAAGTCTTTCGATCTTCGGGTCTCGTGCTCCGAGGACTTCAACCCACACTCCTGGCATGCTCCCTGACGCGTTTTCCGGAGGTATAGGTCGGGAAGCGAGCTCGTTGGAGGGAGAACTGTGGTGCGACCCAAAACGGTCCAAAAGATGGCCGAAGCTTCCAACGAGTGGCGAACGCTCGTCCGGTGTCAGAAACCACTGGAAATGCACTTGCAGCGAAGGAAACGGGCTGAGCTCGAGGACTTCCGGTGCTCGTCCCAAGAAAACGCGAGCGGGAATGCCCCGGACTCAGTTTTCTCGTCCTGGGGTAAAAAGCGGTCCCCCGACGGTTTCTTCCCTTTGCTCCGTATTGGTCATAAGTCTTTCGATCTTCGGGTCTCGTGCTCCGAGGACTTCAACCCACACTCCTGGCATGCTCCCTGACACGTTTTCCGGAGGTATAGGTCGGGAAGCGAGCTCGTTGGAGGGAGAACTGTGGTGCGACCCAAAACGGTCCAAAAGATGGCCGAAGCTTCCAACGAGTGGCGAACGCTCGTCCGGTGTCAGAAACCACTGGAAATGCACTTGCAGCGAAGGAAACGGGCTGAGCTCGAGGACTTCCGGTGCTCGTCCCAAGAAAACGCGAGCGGGAATGCCCCGGACTCAGTTTTCTCGTCCTGGGGTAAAAAGCGGTCCCCCGACGGTTTCTTCCCTTTGCTCCGTATTGGTCATAAGTCTTTCGATCTTCGGGTCTCGTGCTCCGAGGACTTCAACCCACACTCCTGGCATGCTCCCTGACACGTTTTCCGGAGGTATAGGTCGGGAAGCGAGCTCGTTGGAGGGAGAACTGTGGTGCGACCCAAAACGGTCCAAAAGATGGCCGAAGCTTCCAACGAGTGGCGAACGCTCGTCCGGTGTCAGAAACCACTGGAAATGCACTTGCAGCGAAGGAAACGGGCTGAGCTCGAGGACTTCCGATGCTCGTCCCAAGAAAACGCGAGCGGGAATGCCCCGGACTCAGTTTTCTCGTCCTGGGGTAAAAAGCGGTCCCCCCACGGTTTCTTCCCTTTGCTCCGTATTGGTCATAAGTCTTTCGATCTTCGGGTCTCGTGCTCCGAGGACTTCAACCCACACTCCTGGCATGCTCCCTGACACGTTTTCCGGAGGTATAGGTCGGGAAGCGAGCTCGTTGGAGGGAGAACTGTGGTGCGACCCAAAACGGTCCAAAAGATGGCCGAAGCTTCCAACGAGTGGCGAACGCTCGTCCGGTGTCAGAAACCACTGGAAATGCACTTGCAGCGAAGGAAACGGGCTGAGCTCGAGGACTTCCGGTGCTCGTCCCAAGAAAACGCGAGCGGGAATGCCCCGGACTCAGTTTTCTCGTCCTGGGGTAAAAAGCGGTCCCCCGACGGTTTCTTCCCTTTGCTCCGTATTGGTCATAAGTCTTTCGATCTTCGGGTCTCGTGCTCCGAGGACTTCAACCCACACTCCTGGCATGCTCCCTGACACGTTTTCCGGAGGTATAGGTCGGGAAGCGAGCTCGTTGGAGGGAGAACTGTGGTGCGACCCAAAACGGTCCAAAAGATGGCCGAAGCTTCCAACGAGTGGCGAACGCTCGTCCGGTGTCAGAAACCACTGGAAATGCACTTGCAGCGAAGGAAACGGGCTGAGCTCGAGGACTTCCGGTGCTCGTCCCAAGAAAACGCGAGCGGGAATGCCCCGGACTCAGTTTTCTCGTCCTGGGGTAAAAAGCGGTCCCCCGACGGTTTCTTCCCTTTGCTCCGTATTGGTCATAAGTCTTTCGATCTTCGGGTCTCGTGCTCCGAGGACTTCAACCCACACTCCTGGCATGCTCCCTGACACGTTTTCCGGAGGTATAGGTCGGGAAGCGAGCTCGTTGGAGGGAGAACTGTGGTGCGACCCAAAACGGTCCAAAAGATGGCCGAAGCTTCCAACGAGTGGCGAACGCTCGTCCGGTGTCAGAAACCACTGGAAATGCACTTGCAGCGAAGGAAACGGGCTGAGCTCGAGGACTTCCGGTGCTCGTCCCAAGAAAACGCGAGCGGGAATGCCCCGGACTCAGTTTTCTCGTCCTGGGGTAAAAAGCGGTCCCCCGACGGTTTCTTCCCTTTGCTCCGTATTGGTCATAAGTCTTTCGATCTTCGGGTCTCGTGCTCCGAGGACTTCAACCCACACTCCTGGCATGCTCCCTGACGCGTTTTCCGGAGGTATAGGTCGGGAAGCGAGCTCGTTGGAGGGAGAACTGTGGTGCGACCCAAAACGGTCCAAAAGATGGCCGAAGCTTCCAACGAGTGGCGAACGCTCGTCCGGTGTCAGAAACCACTGGAAATGCACTTGCAGCGAAGGAAACGGGCTGAGCTCGAGGACTTCCGATGCTCGTCCCAAGAAAACGCGAGCGGGAATGCCCCGGACTCAGTTTTCTCGTCCTGGGGTAAAAAGCGGTCCCCCGACGGTTTCTTCCCTTTGCTCCGTATTGGTCATAAGTCTTTCGATCTTCGGGTCTCGTGCTCCGAGGACTTCAACCCACACTCCTGGCATGCTCCCTGACACGTTTTCCGGAGGTATAGGTCGGGAAGCGAGCTCGTTGGAGGGAGAACTGTGGTGCGACCCAAAACGGTCCAAAAGATGGCCGAAGCTTCCAACGAGTGGCGAACGCTCGTCCGGTGTCAGAAACCACTGGAAATGCACTTGCAGCGAAGGAAACGGGCTGAGCTCGAGGACTTCCGGTGCTCGTCCCAAGAAAACGCGAGCGGGAATGCCCCGGACTCAGTTTTCTCGTCCTGGGGTAAAAAGCGGTCCCCCGACGGTTTCTTCCCTTTGCTCCGTATTGGTCATAAGTCTTTCGATCTTCGGGTCTCGTGCTCCGAGGACTTCAACCCACACTCCTGGCATGCTCCCTGACACGTTTTCCGGAGGTAGAGGTCGGGAAGCGAGCTCGTTGGAGGGAGAACTGTGGTGCGACCCAAAACGGTCCAAAAGATGGCCGAAGCTTCCAACGAGTGGCGAACGCTCGTCCGGTGTCAGAAACCACTGGAAATGCACTTGCAGCGAAGGAAACGGGCTGAGCTCGAGGACTTCCGGTGCTCGTCCCAAGAAAACGCGAGCGGGAATGCCCCGGACTCTGTTTTCTCGTCCTGGGGTAAAAAGCGGTGCCCCGACGGTTTCTTCCCTTTGCTCCGTATTGGTCATAAGTCTTTCGATCTTCGGGTCTCGTGCTCCGAAGACTTCAACCCACACTCCTGGCATGCTCCCTGACACGTTTTCCAGAGGTATAGGTCGGGAAGCGAGCTCGTTGGAGGGAGAACTGTGGTGCGACCCAAAACGGTCCAAAAGATGGCCGAAGCTTCCAACGAGTGGCGAACGCTCGTCCGGTGTCAGAAACCACTGGAAATGCACTTGCAGCGAAGGAAACGGGCTGAGCTCGAGGACGTCCGGTGCTCGTCCCAAGAAAACGCGAGCGGGAATGCCCCGGACTCAGTTTTCTCGTCCTGGGGTAAAAAGCGGTCCCCCGACGGTTTCTTCCCTTTGCTCCGTATTGGTCATAAGTCTTTCGATCTTCGGGTCTCGTGCTCCGAGGACTTCAACCCACACTCCTGGCATGCTCCCTGACACGTTTTCCGGAGGTATAGGTCGGGAAGCGAGCTCGTTGGAGGGAGAACTGTGGTGCGACCCAAAACGGTCCAAAAGATGGCCGAAGCTTCCATCGAGTGGCGAACGCTCGTCCGGTGTCAGAAACCACTGGAAATGCACTTGCAGCGAAGGAAACGGGCTGAGCTCGAGGACTTCCGGTGCTCGTCCCAAGAAAACGCGAGCGGGAATGCCCCGGACTCAGTTTTCTCGTCCTGGGGTAAAAAGCGGTCCCCCGACGGTTTCTTCCCTTTGCTCCGTATTGGTCATAACTCTTTCGATCTTCGGGTCTCGTGCTCCGAGGACTTCAACCCAAACTCCTGGCATGCTCCCTGACACGTTTTCCGGAGGTATAGGTCGGGAAGCGAGCTCGTTGGAGGGAGAACTGTGGTGCGACCCAAAACGGTCCAAAAGATGGCCGAAGCTTCCAACGAGTGGCGAACGCTCGTCCGGTGTCAGAAACCACTGGAAATGCACTTGCAGCGAAGGAAACGGGCTGAGCTCGAGGACTTCCGGTGCTCGTCCCAAGAAAACGCGAGCGGGAATGCCCCGGACTCAGTTTTCTCGTCCTGGGGTAAAAAGCGGTCCCCCGACGGTTTCTTCCCTTTGCTCCATATTGGTCATAAGTCTTTCGATCTTCGGGTCTCGTGCTCCGAGGACTTCAACCCACACTCCTGGCATGCTCCCTGACACGTTTTCCGGAGGTATAGGTCGGGAGGCGAGCTCGTTGGAGGGAGAACTGTGGTGCGACCCAAAACGGTCCAAAAGATGGCCGAAGCTTCCAACGAGTGGCGAACGCTCGTCCGGTGTCAGAAACCACTGGAAATGCACTTGCAGCGAAGGAAACGGGCTGAGCTCGAGGACTTCCGGTGCTCGTCCCAAGAAAACGCGAGCGGGAATGCCCCGGACTCAGTTTTCTCGTCCTGGGGTAAAAAGCGGTCCCCCGACGATTTCTTCCCTTTGCTCCGTATTGGTCATAAGTCTTTCGATCTTCGGGTCTCGTGCTCCGAGGACTTCAACCCACACTCCTGGCATGCTCCCTGACACGTTTTCCGGAGGTATAGGTCGGGAAGCGAGCTCGTTGGAGGGAGAACTGTGGTGCGACCCAAAACGGTCCAAAAGATGGCCGAAGCTTCCAACGAGTGACGAACGCTCGTCCGGTGTCAGAAACCAATGGAAATGCACTTGCAGCGAAGGAAACGGGCTGAGCTCGAGGACTTCCGGTGCTCGTCCCAAGAAAACGCGAGCGGGAATGCCCCGGACTCAGTTTTCTCGTCCTGGGGTAAAAAGCGGTCCCCCGACGATTTCTTCCCTTTGCTCCGTATTGGTCATAAGTCTTTCGATCTTCGGTTCTCGTGCTCCGAGGACTTCAACCCACACTCCTGGAATGCTGCCTGACACGTTTTCCGGAGGTATAGGTCGGGAAGCGAGCTCGTTGGAGGGAGAACTGTGGTGCGACCCAAAACGATCCAAAAGATGGCCGAAGCTTCCAACGAGTGGCGAACGCTCGTCCGGTGTCTGAAACCACTGGAAATGCACTTGCAGCGAAGGAAACGGGCTAAGCTCGAGGACTTTCGGTGCTCGTCCCAAGAAAACGCGAGCGGGAATGCCCCGGACTCAGTTTTCTCGTCCTGGGGTAAAAAGCGGTCCCCCGACGGTTTCTTCCCTTTGCTCCGTATTGGTCATAAGTCTTTCGATCTTCGGGTCTCGTGCTCCGAGCACTTTAACCCACACTCCTGGCATGCTTTCTGACACGTTTTCCGGAGGTATAGGTCCGGAAGCGAGCTCGTTGGAGGGAGAACTGTGGTGCGACCCAAAACGGTCCAAAAGATGGCCGAAGCTTCCAACGAGTGGCGAACGCTCGTCCGGTGTCAGAAACCACTGGAAATGCACTTGCAGCGAAGGAAACGGGCTGAGCTCGAGGACTTCCGGTGCTCGTCCCAAGAAAACGCGAGCGGGAATGCCCCGGACTCAGTTTTCTCGTCCTGGGGTAAAAAGCGGTCCCCCGACGGTTTCTTCCCTTTGCTCCGTATTGGTCATAAGTCTTTCGATCTTCGGGTCTCGTGCTCTGAGGACTTCAACCCACACTCCTGGCATGCTCCCTGACACGTTTTCCGGAGGTATAGGTCAGGAAGCGAGCTCGTTGGAGGGCGAACTGTGGTGCGACCCAAAACGGTCCAAAAGATGGCCGAAGCTTCCAACGAGTGACGAACGCTCGTCCGGTGTCAGAAACCAATGGAAATGCACTTGCAGCGAAGGAAACGGGCTGAGCTCGAGGGCTTCCGGTGCTCGTCCCAAGAAAACGCGAGCGGGAATGCCCCGGACTCAGTTTTCTCGTCCTGGGGTAAAAAGCGGTCCCCCGACGATTTCTTCCCTTTGCTCCGTATTGGTCATAAGTCTTTCGATCTTCGGTTCTCGTGCTCCGAGGACTTCAACCCACACTCCTGGAATGCTGCCTGACACGTTTTCCGGAGGTATAGGTCGGGAAGCGAGCTCGTTGGAGGGAGAACTGTGGTGCGACCCAAAACGGTCCAAAAGATGGCCGAAGCTTCCAACGAGTGGCGAACGCTCGTCCGGTGTCTGAAACCACTGGAAATGCACTTGCAGCGAAGGAAACGGGCTAAGCTCGAGGACTTTCGGTGCTCGTCCCAAGAAAACGCGAGCGGGAATGCCCCGGACTCAGTTTTCTCGTCTTGGGGTAAAAAGCGGTCCCCCGACGGTTTCTTCCCTTTGCTCCGTATTGGTCATAAGTCTTTCGATCTTCGGGTCTCGTGCTCCGAGCACTTTAACCCACACTCCTGGCATGCTTTCTGACACGTTTTCCGGAGGTATAGGTCCGGAAGCGAGCTCGTTGGAGGGAGAACTGTGGTGCGACCCAAAACGGTCCAAAAGATGGCCGAAGCTTCCAACGAGTGGCGAACGCTCGTCCGGTGTCAGAAACCACTGGAAATGCACTTGCAGCGAAGGAAACGGGCTGAGCTCGAGGACTTCCGGTGCTCGTCCCAAGAAAACGCGAGCGGGAATGCCCCGGACTCAGTTTTCTCGTCCTGGGGTAAAAAGCGGTCCCCCGACGGTTTCTTCCCTTTGCTCCGTATTGGTCATAAGTCTTTCGATCTTCGGGTCTCGTGCTCCGAGGACTTCAACCCACACTCCTGGCATGCTCCCTGACACGTTTTCCGGAGGTATAGGTCGGGAAGCGAGCTCGTTGGAGGGAGAACTGTGGTGCGACCCAAAACGGTCCAAAAGATGGCCGAAGCTTCCAACGAGTGGCGAACGCTCGTCCGGTGTCAGAAACCACTGGAAATGCACTTGCAGCGAAGGAAACGGGCTGAGCTCGAGGACTTCCGGTGCTCGTCCCAAGAAAACCCGAGCGGGAATGCCCCGGACTCAGTTTTCTCGTCCTGGGGAAAAAGCGGTCCCCCGACGGTTTCTTCCCTTTGCTCCGTATTGGTCATAAGTCTTTCGATCTTCGGGTCTCGTGCTCTGAGGACTTCAACCCACACTCCTGGCATGCTCCCTGACACATTTTCCGGAGGTATAGGTCGGGAAGCGAGCTCGTTGGAGGGCGAACTGTGGTGCGACCCAAAACGGTCCAAAAGATGGCCGAAGCTTCCAACGAGTGACGAACGCTCGTCCGGTGTCAGAAACCAATGGAAATGCACTTGCAGCGAAGGAAACGGGCTGAGCTCGAGGGCTTCCGGTGCTCGTCCCAAGAAAACGCGAGCGGGAATGCCCCGGACTCAGTTTTCTCGTCCTGGGGTAAAAAGCGGTCCCCCGACGGTTTCTTCCCTTTGCTCCGTATTGGTCATAAGTCTTTCGATCTTCGGGTCTCGTGCTCCGAGGACTTCAACCCACACTCCTGGCATGCTCCCTGACACGTTTTCCGGAGGTATAGGTCGGGAAGCGAGCTCGTTGGAGGGCAAACTGTGGTGCGACCCAAAATGGTCCAAAAGATGGCCGAAGCTTCCAACGAGTGACGAACGCTCGTCCGGTGTCAGAAACCACTGGAAATGCACTTGCAGCGAAGGAAACGGGCTGAGCTCGAGGGCTTCCGGTGCTCGTCCCAAGAAAACGCGAGCGGGAATGCCCCGGACTCAGTTTTCTCGTCCTGGGGTAAAAAGCGGTCCCCCGACGATTTCTTCCCTTTGCTCCGTATTGGTCATAAGTCTTTCGATCTTCGGGTCTCGTGCTCCGAGGACTTCAACCCACACTCCTGGAATGCTGCCTGACACGTTTTCCGGAGGTTTAGGTCGGGAAGCGAGCTCGTTGGAGGGAGAACTGTGGTGCGACCCAAAACGGTCCAAAAGATGGCCGAAGCTTCCAACGAGTGGCGAACGCTCGTCCGGTGTCAGAAACCACTGGAAATGCACTTGCAGCGAAGGAAACGGGCTGAGCTCGAGGACTTCCGGTGCTCGTCCCAAGAAAACCCGAGCGGGAATGCCCCGGACTCAGTTTTCTCGTCCTGGGGTAAAAAGCGGTCCCCCGACGGTTTCTTCCCTTTGCTCCGTATTGGTCATAAGTCTTTCGATCTTCGGGTCTCGTGCTCCGAGGACTTCAACCCACACTCCTGGCATGCTCCCTGACACGTTTTCCGGAGGAATAGGTCGGGAAGCGAGCTCGTTGGAGGGAGAACTGTGGTGCAACCCAAAACGGTCCAAAAGATGGCCGAAGCTTCCAACGAGTGGCGAACGCTCGTCCGGTGTTAGAAACCACTGGAAATGCACTTGCAGCGAAGGAAACGGGCTGAGCTCGAGGGCTTCCGGTGCTCGTCCCAAGAAAACGCGAGCGGGAATGCCCCGGACTCAGTTTTCTCGTCCTGGGGTAAAAAGCGGTCCCCCGACGGTTTCTTCCCTTTGCTCCGTATTGGTCATAAGTCTTTCGATCTTCGGGTCTCGTGCTCCGAGGACTTCAACCCACACTCCTGGCATGCTCCCTGACACGTTTTCCGGAGGTATAGGTCGGGAAGCGAGCTCGTTGGAGGGAGAACTGTGGTGCGACCCAAAACGGTCCAAAAGATGGCCGAAGCTTCCAACGAGTGGCGAACGCTCGTCCGGTGTCAGAAACCACTGGAAATGCACTTGCAGCGAAGGAAACGGGCTGAGCTCGAGGACTTCCGGTGCTCGTCCCAAGAAAACGCGAGCGGGAATGCCCCGGACTCAGTTTTCTCGTCCTGGGCTAAAAAGCGGTCCCCCGACGGTTTCTTCCCTTTGCTCCGTATTGGTCATAAGTCTTTCGATCTTCGGGTCTCGTGCTCCGAGGACTTCAACCCACACTCCTGGCATGCTCCCTGACACGTTTTCCGGAGGTATAGGTCGGGAAGCGAGCTCGTTGGAGGGAGAACTGTGGTGCGACCCAAAACGGTCCAAAAGATGGCCGAAGCTTCCAACGAGTGGCGAACGCTCGTCCGGTGTCAGAAACCACTGGAAATGCACTTGCAGCGAAGGAAACGGGCTGAGCTCGAGGACTTCCGGTGCTCGTCCCAAGAAAACGCGAGCGGGAATGCCCCGGACTCAGTTTTCTCGTCCTGGGGTAAAAAGCGGTCCCCCGACGGTTTCTTCCCTTTGCTCCGTATTGGTCATAAGTCTTTCGATCTTCGGGTCTCGTGCTCCGAGGACTTCAACCCACACTCCTGGCATGCTCCCTGACACGTTTTCCGGAGGTATAGGTCGGGAAGCGAGCTCGTTGGAGGGAGAACTGTGGTGCGATCCAAAACGGTCCAAAAGATGGCCGAAGCTTCCAACGAGTGGCGAACGCTCGTCCGGTGTCAGAAACCACTGGAAATGCACTTGCAGCGAAGGAAACGGGCTGAGCTCGAGGACTGCCGGTGCTCGTCCCAAGAAAACGCGAGCGGGAATGCCCCAGACTCAGTTTTCTCGTCCTGGGGTAAAAAGCGGTCCCCCGACGGTTTCTTCCCTTTGCTCCGTATTGGTCATAAGTCTTTCGATCTTCGGGTCTCGTGCTCCGAGGACTTCAACCCACACTCCTGGCATGCTCCCTGACACGTTTTCCGGAGGTATAGGTCGGGAAGCGAGCTCGTTGGAGGGAGAACTGTGGTGCGACCCAAAACGGTCCAAAAGATGGCCGAAGCTTCCAACGAGTGGCGAACGCTCGTCCGGTGTCAGAAACCACTGGAAATGCACTTGCAGCGAAGGAAACGGGCTGAGCTCGAGGACTTCCGGTGCTCGTCCCAAGAAAACGCGAGCGGGAATGCCCCGGACTCAGTTTTCTCGTCTGGGGTAAAAAGCGGTCCCCCGACGGTTTCTTCCCTTTGCTCCGTATTGGTCATAAGTCTTTCGATCTTCGGGTCTCGTGCTCCGAGGACTTCAACCCACACTCCTGGCATGCTCCCTGACACGTTTTCCGGAGGTATAGGTCGGGAAGCGAGCTCGTTGGAGGGAGAACTGTGGTGCGACCCAAAACGGTCCAAAAGATGGCCGAAGCTTCCAACGAGTGGCGAACGCTCGTCCGGTGTCAGAAACCACTGGAAATGCACTTGCAGCGAAGGAAACGGGCTGAGCTCGAGGACTTCCGGTGCTCGTCCCAAGAAAACGCGAGCGGGAATGCCCCGGACTCAGTTTTCTCGTCCTGGGGTAAAAAGCGGTCCCCCGACGGTTTCTTCCCTTTGCTCCGTATTGGTCATAAGTCTTTCGATCTTCGGGTCTCGTGCTCCGAGGACTTCAACCCACACTCCTGGCATGCTCCCTGACACGTTTTCCGGAGGTATAGGTCGGGAAGCGAGCTCGTTGGAGGGAGAACTGTGGTGCGACCAAAAACGGTCCAAAAGATGGCCGAAGCTTCCAACGAGTGGCGAACGCTCGTCCGGTGTCAGAAACCACTGGAAATGCACTTGCAGCGAAGGAAACGGGCTGAGCTCGAGGACTTCCGGTGCTCGTCCCAAGAAAACGCGAGCGGGAATGCCCCGAACTCAGTTTTCTCGTCCTGGGGTAAAAAGCGGTCCCCCGACGGTTTCTTCCTTTTGCTCCGTATTAGTCATAAGTCTTTCGATCTTCGGGTCTCGTGCTCCGAGGACTTCAACCCACACTCCTGGCATGCTCCCTGACACGTTTTCCGGAGGTATAGGTCGGGAAGCGAGCTCGTTGGAGGGAGAACTGTGGTGCGACCCAAAACGGTCCAAAAGATGGCCGAAGCTTCCAACGAGTGGCGAACGCTCGTCCGGTGTCAGAAACCACTGGAAATGCACTTGCAGCGAAGGAAACGGGCTGAGCTCGAGGACTTCCGGTGCTCGTCCCAAGAAAACGCGAGCGGGAATGCCCCGGACTCAGTTTTCTCGTCCTGGGGTAAAAAGCGGTCCCCCGACGGTTTCTTCCCTTTGCTCCGTATTGGTCATAATTCTTTCGATCTTCGGGTCTCGTGCTCCGAGGACTTCAACCCACACTCCTGGCATGCTCCCTGACACGTTTTCCGGAGGTATATGTCGGGAAGCGAGCTCGTTGGAGGGAGAACTGTGGTGCGACCCAAAACGGTCCAAAAGATGGCCGAAGCTTCCAACGAGTGGCGAACGCTCGTCCGGTGTTAGAAACCACTGGAAATGCACTTGCAGCGAAGGAAACGGGCTGAGCTCGAGGACTTCCGGTGCTCGTCCCAAGAAAACGCGAGCGGGAATGCCCCGGACTCAGTTTTCTCGTCCTGGGGAAAAAGCGGTCCCCCGACGGTTTCTTCCCTTTGCTCCGTATTGGTCATAAGTCTTTCGATCTTCCGGTCTCGTGCTCTGAGGACTTCAACCCACACTCCTGGCATGCTCCCTGACACATTTTCCGGAGGTATAGGTCGGGAAGCGAGCTCGTTGGAGGGCGAACTGTGGTGCGACCCAAAACGGTCCAAAAGATGGCCGAAGCTTCCAACGAGTGACGAACGCTCGTCCGGTGTCAGAAACCAATGGAAATGCACTTGCAGCGAAGGAAACGGGCTGAGCTCGAGGGCTTCCGGTGCTCGTCCCAAGAAAACGCGAGCGGGAATGCCCCGGACTCAGTTTTCTCGTCCTGGGGTAAAAAGCGGTCCCCCGACGATTTCTTCCCTTTGCTCCGTATTGGTCATAAGTCTTTCGATCTTCGGGTCTCGTGCTCCGAGGACTTCAACCCACACTCCTGGAATGCTGCCTGACACGTTTTCCGGAGGTTTAGGTCGGGAAGCGAGCTCGTTGGAGGGAGAACTGTGGTGCGACCCAAAACGGTCCAAAAGATGGCCGAAGCTTCCAACGAGTGGCGAACGCTCGTCCGGTGTCAGAAACCACTGGAAATGCACTTGCAGCGAAGGAAACGGGCTGAGCTCGAGGACTTCCGGTGCTCGTCCCAAGAAAACCCGAGCGGGAATGCCCCGGACTCAGTTTTCTCGTCCTGGGGTAAAAAGCGGTCCCCCGACGGTTTCTTCCCTTTGCTCCGTATTGGTCATAAGTCTTTCGATCTTCGGGTCTCGTGCTCCGAGGACTTCAACCCACACTCCTGGCATGCTCCCTGACACGTTTTCCGGAGGAATAGGTCGGGAAGCGAGCTCGTTGGAGGGAGAACTGTGGTGCAACCCAAAACGGTCCAAAAGATGGCCGAAGCTTCCAACGAGTGGCGAACGCTCGTCCGGTGTCAGAAACCACTGGAAATGCACTTGCAGCGAAGGAAACGGGCTGAGCTCGAGGGCTTCCGGTGCTCGTCCCAAGAAAACGCGAGCGGGAATGCCCCGGACACAGTTTTCTCGTTTCGGGGTAAAAAGCGGTCCCCCGACGGTTTCTTCCCTTTGCTCCGTATTGGTCATAAGTCTTTCGATCTACGGGTCTCGTGCTCCGAGGACTTCAACCCACACTCCTGGCATGCTCCCTGACACGTTTTCCGGAGGTATAGGTCGGGAAGCGAGCTCGTTGGAGGGCGAACTGTGGTGCGACCCAAAACGGTCCAAAAGATGGCCGAAGCTTCCAACGAGTGACGAACGCTCGTCCGGTGTCAGAAACCACTGGAAATGCACTTGCAGCGAAGGAAACGGGCTGAGCTCGAGGGCTTCCGGTGCTCGTCCCAAGAAAACGCGAGCGGGAATGCCCCGGACTCAGTTTTCTCGTCCTGGGGTAAAAAGCGGTCCCCCGACGATTTCTTCCCTTTGCTCCGTATTGGTCATAAGTCTTTCGATCTTCGGGTCTCGTGCTCCGAGGACTTCAACCCACACTCCTGGCATGCTCCCTGACACGTTTTCCGGAGGTATAGGTCGGGAAGCGAGCTCGTTGGAGGGAGAACTGTGGTGCGACCCAAAACGGTCCAAAAGATGGCCGAAGCTTCCAACGAGTGGCGAACGCTCGTCCGGTGTCAGAAACCACTGGAAATGCACTTGCAGCGAAGGAAACGGGCTGAGCTCGAGGACTTCCGGTGCTCGTCCCAAGAAAACGCGAGCGGGAATGCCCCGGACTCAGTTTTCTCGTCCTGGGGTAAAAAGCGGTCCCTCGACGGTTTCTTCCCTTTGCTCCGTATTGGTCATAAGTCTTTCGATCTTCGGGTCTCGTGCTCCGAGGACTTCAACCCACACTCCTGGCATGCTCCCTGACACGTTTTCCGGAGGTATAGGTCGGGAAGCGAGCTCGTTGGAGGGAGAACTGTGGTGCGACCCAAAACGGTCCAAAAGATGGCCGAAGCTTCCAACGAGTGGCGAACGCTCGTCCGGTGTCAGAAACCACTGGAAATGCACTTGCAGCGAAGGAAACGGGCTGAGCTCGAGGACTTCCGGTGCTCGTCCCAAGAAAACGCGAGCGGGAATGCCCCGGACTCAGTTTTCTCGTCCTGGGGTAAAAAGCGGTCCCCCGACGGTTTCTTCCCTTTGCTCTGTATTGGTCATAAGTCTTTCGATCTTCGGGTCTCGTGCTCCGAGGACTTCAACCCACACTCCTGGCATGCTCCCTGACACGTTTTCCGGAGGTATAGGTCGGGAAGCGAGCTCGTTGGAGGGAGAACTGTGGTGCGACCCAAAACGGTCCAAAAGATGGCCGAAGCTTCCAACGAGTGGCGAACGCTCGTCCGGTGTCAGAAACCATTGGAAATGCACTTGCAGCGAAGGAAACGGGCTGAGCTCGAGGACTTCCGGTGCTCGTCCCAAGAAAACGCGAGCGGGAATGCCCCGGACTCAGTTTTCTCGTCCTGGGGTAAAAAGCGGTCCCGCGACGGTTTCTTCCCTTTGCTCCGTATTGGTCATAAGTCTTTCGATCTTCGGGTCTCGTGCTCCGAGGACTTCAACCCACACTCCTGGCATGCTCCCTGACACGTTTTCCGGAGATATAGGTCGGGAAGCGAGCTCGTTGGAGGGAGAACTGTGGTGCGACCCAAAACGGTCCAAAAGATGGCCGAAGCTTCCAACGAGTGGCGAACGCTCGTCCGGTGTCAGAAACCACTGGAAATGCACTTGCAGCGAAGGAAACGGGCTGAGCTCGAGGACTTCCGGTGCTCGTCCCAAGAAAACGCGAGCGGGAATGCCCCGGACTCAGTTTTCTCGTTCTGGGGTAAAAAGCGGTCCCCCGACGGTTTCTTCCCTTTGCTCCGTATTGGTCATAAGTCTTTCGATCTTCGGGTCTCGTGCTCCGAGGACTTCAACCCACACTCCTGGCATGCTCCCTGACACGTTTTCCGGAGGTATAGGTTGGGAAGCGAGCTCGTTGGAGGGAGAACTGTGGTGCGACCCAAAACGGTCCAAAAGATGGCCGAAGCTTCCAACGAGTGGTGAACGCTCGTCCGGTGTCAGAAACCACTGGAAATGCACTTGCAGCGAAGGAAACGGGCTGAGCTCGAGGACTTCCGGTGCTCGTCCCAAGAAAACGCGAGCGGGAATGCCCCGGACTCCGTTTTCTCGTCCTGGGGTAAAAAGCGGTCCCCCGACGGTTTCTTCCCTTTGCTCCGTATTGGTCATAAGTCTTTCGATCTTCGGGTCTCGTGCTCCGAGGACTTCAACCCACACTCCTGGCATGCTCCCTGACACGTTTTCCGGAGGTATAGGTCGGGAAGCGAGCTCGTTGGAGGGAGAACTGTGGTGCGACCCAAAACGGTACAAAAGATGGCCGAAGCTTCCAACGAGTGGCGAACGCTCGTCCGGTGTCAGAAACCACTGGAAATGCACTTGCAGGGAAGGAAACGGGCTGAGCTCGAGGACTTCCGGTGCTCGTCCCAAGAAAACGCGAGCGGTAATGCCCCGGACTTAGTTTTCTCGTCCTGGGGTAACAAGCGGTCCTCCGACGGTTTCTTCCCTTTGCTCCGTATTGGTCATAAGTCTTTGATCTTCGGGTCTCGTGCTCCGAGGACTTCAACCCACACTCCTGGCATGCTCCCTGACACGTTTTCCGGAGGTATAGGTCGGGAAGCGAGCTCGTTGGAGGGAGAACTGTGGTGCGACCCAAAACGGTCCAAAAGATGGCCGAAGCTTCCAACGAGTGGCGAACGCTCGTCCGGTGTCAGAAACCACTGGAAATGCACTTGCAGCGAAGGAAACGGGCTGAGCTCGAGGACTTCCGGTGCTCGTCCCAAGAAAACGCGAGCGGGAATGCCCCGGACTCAGTTTTCTCGTCCTGGGGTAAAAAGCGGTCCCCCGACGGTTTCTTCCCTTTGCTCCGTATTGGTCATAAGTCTTTCGATCTTCGGGTCTCGTGCTCCGAGGACTTCAACCCACACTCCTGGCATGCTCCCTGACACGTTTTCCGGAGGTATAGGTCGGGAAGCGAGCTCGTTGGAGGGAGAACTGTGGTGCGACCCAAAACGGTCCAAAAGATGGCCGAAGCTTCCAACGAGTGGCGAACGCTCGTCCGGTGTCAGAAACCACTGGAAATGCACTTGCAGCGAAGGAAACGGGCTGAGCTCGAGGACTTCCGGTGCTCGTCCCAAGAAAACGCGAGCGGGAATGCCCCGGACACAGTTTTCTCGTCCTGGGGTAAAAAGCGGTCCCCCGACGGTTTCTTCCCTTTGCTCCGTATTGGTCATAAGTCTTTCGATCTTCGGGTCTCGTGCTCCGAGGACTTCAACCCACACTCCTGGCATGCTCCCTGACACGTTTTCCGGAGGTATAGGTCGGGAAGCGAGCTCGTTGGAGGGAGAACTGTGGTGCGACCCAAAACGGTCCAAAAGATGGCCGAAGCTTCCAACGAGTGGCGAACGCTCGTCCGGTGTCAGAAACCACTGGAAATGCACTTGCAGCGAAGGAAACGGGCTGAGCTCGAGGACTTCCGGTGCTCGTCCCAAGAAAACGCGAGCGGGAATGCCCCGGACTCAGTTTTCTCGTCCTGGGGTAAAAAGCGGTCCCCCGACGGTTTCTTCCCTTTGCTCCGTATTGGTCATAAGTCTTTCGATCTTCGGGTCTCGTGCTCCGAGGACTTCAACCCACACTCCTGGCATGCTCCCTGACACGTTTTCCGGAGGTATAGGTCGGGAAGCGAGCTCGTTGGAGGGAGAACTGTGGTGCGACCCAAAACGGTCCAAAAGATGGCCGAAGCTTCCAACGAGTGGCGAACGCTCGTCCGGTGTCAGAAACCACTGGAAATGCACTTGCAGCGAAGGAAACGGGCTGAGCTCGAGGACTTCCGGTGCTCGTCCCAAGAAAACGCGAGCGGGAATGCCCCGGACTCAGTTTTCTCGTCCTGGGGTAAAAAGCGGTCCCCCGACGGTTTCTTCCCTTTGCTCCGTATTGGTCATAAGTCTTTCGATCTTCGGGTCTCGTGCTCCGAGGACTTCAACCCACACTCCTGGCATGCTCCCTGACACGTTTTCCGGAGGTATAGGTCGGGAAGCGAGCTCGTTGGAGGGAGAACTGTGGTGCGATCCAAAACGGTCCAAAAGATGGCCGAAGCTTCCAACGAGTGGCGAACGCTCGTCCGGTGTCAGAAACCACTGGAAATGCACTTGCAGCGAAGGAAACGGGCTGAGCTCGAGGACTTCCGGTGCTCGTCCCAAGAAAACGCGAGCGGGAATGCCCCGGACTCAGTTTTCTCGTCCTGGGGTAAAAAGCGGTCCCCCGACGGTTTCTTCCCTTTGCTCCGTATTGGTCATAAGTCTTTCGATCTTCGGGTCTCGTGCTCCGAGGACTTCAACCCACACTCCTGGCATGCTCCCTGACACGTTTTCCGGAGGTATAGGTCGGGAAGCGAGCTCGTTGGAGGGAGAACTGTGGTGCGACCCAAAACGGTCCAAAAGATGGCCGAAGCTTCCAACGAGTGGCGAACGCTCGTCCGGTGTCAGAAACCACTGGAAATGCACTTGCAGCGAAGGAAACGGGCTGAGCTCGAGGACTTCCGGTGCTCGTCCCTAGAAAACGCGAGCGGGAATGCCCCGGAATCAGTTTTCTCGTCCTGGGGTAAAAAGCGGTCCCCCGACGGTTTCTTCCCTTTGCTCCGTATTGGTCATAAGTCTTTCGATCTTCGGGTCTTGTGCTCCGAGGACTTCAACCCACACTCCTGGCATGCTCCCTGACACGTTTTCCGGAGGTATAGGTCGGGAAGCGAGCTCGTTGGAGGGAGAACTGTGGTGCGACCCAAAACGGTCCAAAAGATGGCCGAAGCTTCCAACGAGTGGCGAACGCTCGTCCGGTGTCAGAAACCACTGGAAATGCACTTGCAGCGAAGGAAACGGGCTGAGCTCGAGGACTTCCGGTGCTCGTCCCTAGAAAACGCGAGCGGGAATGCCCCGGACTCCGTTTTCTCGTCCTGGGGTAAAAAGCGGTCCCCCGACGGTTTCTTCCCTTTGCTCCGTATTGGTCATAAGTCTTTCGATCTTCGGGTCTCGTGCTCCGAGGACTTCAACCCACACTCCTGGCATGCTCCCTGACACGTTTTCCGGAGGTATAGGTCGGGAAGCGAGCTCGTTGGAGGGAGAACTGTGGTGCGACCCAAAACGGTCCAAAAGATGGCCGAAGCTTCCAACGAGTGGCGAACGCTCGTCCGGTGTCAGAAACCACTGGAAATGCACTTGCAGCGAAGGAAACGGGCTGAGCTCGAGGACTTCCGGTGCTCGTCCCAAGAAAACGCGAGCGGGAATGCCCCGGACTCAGTTTTCTCGTCCTGGGGTAAAAAGCGGTCCCCCGACGGTTTCTTCCCTTTGCTCCGTATTGGTCATAAGTCTTTCGATCTTCGGGTCTCGTGCTCCGAGGACTTCAACCCACACTCCTGGCATGCTCCCTGACACGTTTTCCGGAGGTATAGGTCGGGAAGCGAGCTCGTTGGAGGGAGAACTGTGGTGCGACCCAAAACGGTCCAAAAGATGGCCGAAGCTTCCAACGAGTGGCGAACGCTCGTCCGGTGTCAGAAACCACTGGAAATGCACTTGCAGCGAAGGAAACGGGCTGAGCTCGAGGACTTCCGGTGCTCGTCCCAAGAAAACGCGAGCGGGAATGCCCCGGAATCAGTTTTCTCGTCCTGGGGTAAAAAGCGGTCCCCCGACGGTTTCTTCCCTTTGCTCCGTATTGGTCATAAGTCTTTCGATCTTCGGGTCTCGTGCTCCGAGGACTTCAACCCACACTCCTGGCATGCTCCCTGACACGTTTTCCGGAGGTATAGGTCGGGAAGCGAGCTCGTTGGAGGGAGAACTGTGGTGCGACCCAAAACGGTCCAAAAGATGGCCGAAGCTTCCAACGAGTGGCGAACGCTCGTCCGGTGTCAGAAACCACTGGAAATGCACTTGCAGCGAAGGAAACGGGCTGAGCTCGAGGACTTCCGGTGCTCGTCCCAAGAAAACGCGAGCGGGAATGCCCCGGACTCAGTTTTCTCGTCCTGGGGTAAAAAGCGGTCCCCCGACGGTTTCTTCCCTTTGCTCCGTATTGGTCATAAGTCTTTCGATCTTCGGGTCTCGTGCTCCGAGGACTTCAACCCACACTCATGGCGTGCTCCCTGACACGTTTTCCGGAGGTATAGGTCGGGAAGCGAGCTCGTTGGAGGGAGAACTGTGGTGCGACCCAAAACGGTCCAAAAGATGGCCGAAGCTTCCAACGAGTGGCGAACGCTCGTCCGGTGTCAGAAACCACTGGAAATGCACTTGCAGCGAAGGAAACGGGCTGAGCTCGAGGACTTCCGGTGCTCGTCCCAAGAAAACGCGAGCGGGAATGCCCCGGACTCAGTTTTCTCGTCCTGGGGTAAAAAGCGGTCCCCCGACGGTTTCTTCCCTTTGCTCCGTATTGGTCATAAGTCTTTCGATCTTCGGGTCTCGTGCTCCGAGGACTTCAACCCACACTCCTGGCATGCTCCCTGACACGTTTTCCGGAGGTATAGGTCGGGAAGCGAGCTCGTTGGAGGGAGAACTGTGGTGCGATCCAAAACGGTCCAAAAGATGGCCGAAGCTTCCAACGAGTGGCGAACGCTCGTCCGGTGTCAGAAACCACTGGAAATGCACTTGCAGCGAAGGAAACGGGCTGAGCTCGAGGACTTCCGGTGCTCGTCCCAAGAAAACGCGAGCGGGAATGCCCCAGACTCAGTTTTCTCGTCCTGGGGTAAAAAGCGGTCCCCCGACGGTTTCTTCCCTTTGCTCCGTATTGGTCATAAGTCTTTCGATCTTCGGGTCTCGTGCTCCGAGGACTTCAACCCACACTCCTGGCATGCTCCCTGACACGTTTTCCGGAGGTATAGGTCGGGAAGCGAGCTCGTTGGAGGGAGAACTGTGGTGCGACCCAAAACGGTCCAAAAGATGGCCGAAGCTTCCAACGAGTGGCGAACGCTCGTCCGGTGTCAGAAACCACTGGAAATGCACTTGCAGCGAAGGAAACGGGCTGAGCTCGAGGACTTCCGGTGCTCGTCCCAAGAAAACGCGAGCGGGAATGCCCCGGACTCAGTTTTCTCGTCCTGGGGTAAAAAGCGGTCCCCCGACGGTTTCTTCCCTTTGCTCCGTATTGGTCATAAGTCTTTCGATCTTCGGGTCTCGTGCTCCGAGGACTTCAACCCACACTCCTGGCATGCTCCCTGACACGTTTTCCGGAGGTATAGGTCGGGAAGCGAGCTCGTTGGAGGGAGAACTGTGGTGCGACCCAAAACGGTCCAAAAGATGGCCGAAGCTTCCAACGAGTGGCGAACGCTCGTCCGGTGTCAGAAACCACTGGAAATGCACTTGCAGCGAAGGAAACGGGCTGAGCTCGAGGACTTCCGGTGCTCGTCCCAAGAAAACGCGAGCGGGAATGCCCCGGACACAGTTTTCTCGTCCTGGGGTAAAAAGCGGTCCCCCGACGGTTTCTTCCCTTTGCTCCGTATTGGTCATAAGTCTTTCGATCTTCGGGTCTCGTGCTCCGAGGACTTCAACCCACACTCCTGGCATGCTCCCTGACACGTTTTCCGGAGGTATAGGTCGGGAAGCGAGCTCGTTGGAGGGAGAACTGTGGTGCGACCCAAAACGGTCCAAAAGATGGCCGAAGCTTCCAACGAGTGGCGAACGCTCGTCCGGTGTCAGAAACCACTGGAAATGCACTTGCAGCGAAGGAAACGGGCTGAGCTCGAGGACTTCCGGTGCTCGTCCCAAGAAAACGCGAGCGGGAATGCCCCGGACTCAGTTTTCTCGTCCTGGGCTAAAAAGCGGTCCCCCGACGGTTTCTTCCCTTTGCTCCGTATTGGTCATAAGTCTTTCGATCTTCGGGTCTCGTGCTCCGAGGACTTCAACCCACACTCCTGGCATGCTCCCTGACACGTTTTCCGGAGGTATAGGTCGGGAAGCGAGCTCGTTGGAGGGAGAACTGTGGTGCGACCCAAAACGGTCCAAAAGATGGCCGAAGCTTCCAACGAGTGGCGAACGCTCGTCCGGTGTCAGAAACCACTGGAAATGCACTTGCAGCGAAGGAAACGGGCTGAGCTCGAGGACTTCCGGTGCTCGTCCCAAGAAAACGCGAGCGGGAATGCCCCGGACTCAGTTTTCTCGTCCTGGGGTAAAAAGCGGTCCCCCGACGGTTTCTTCCCTTTGCTCCGTATTGGTCATAAGTCTTTCGATCTTCGGGTCTCGTGCTCCGAGGACTTCAACCCACACTCATGGCATGCTCCCTGACACGTTTTCCGGAGGTATAGGTCGGGAAGCGAGCTCGTTGGAGGGAGAACTGTGGTGCGACCCAAAACGGTCCAAAAGATGGCCGAAGCTTCCAACGAGTGGCGAACGCTCGTCCGGTGTCAGAAACCACTGGAAATGCACTTGCAGCGAAGGAAACGGGCTGAGCTCGAGGACTTCCGGTGCTCGTCCCAAGAAAAGGCGAGCGGGAATGCCCCGGACTCAGTTTTCTCGACCTGGGGTAAAAAGCGGTCCCCCGACGGTTTCTTCCCTTTGCTCCGTATTGGTCATAAGTCTTTCGATCTTCGGGTCTCGTGCTCCGAGGACTTCAACCCACACTCCTGGCATGCTCCCTGACACGTTTTCCGGAGGTATAGGTCGGGAAGCGAGCTCGTTGGAGGGAGAACTGTGGTGCGATCCAAAACGGTCCAAAAGATGGCCGAAGCTTCCAACGAGTGGCGAACGCTCGTCCGGTGTCAGAAACCACTGGAAATGCACTTGCAGCGAAGGAAACGGGCTGAGCTCGAGGACTGCCGGTGCTCGTCCCAAGAAAACGCGAGCGGGAATGCCCCAGACTCAGTTTTCTCGTCCTGGGGTAAAAAGCGGTCCCCCGACGGTTTCTTCCCTTTGCTCCGTATTGGTCATAAGTCTTTCGATCTTCGGGTCTCGTGCTCCGAGGACTTCAACCCACACTCCTGGCATGCTCCCTGACACGTTTTCCGGAGGTATAGGTCGGGAAGCGAGCTCGTTGGAGGGAGAACTGTGGTGCGACCAAAAACGGTCCAAAAGATGGCCGAAGCTTCCAACGAGTGGCGAACGCTCGTCCGGTGTCAGAAACCACTGGAAATGCACTTGCAGCGAAGGAAACGGGCTGAGCTCGAGGACTTCCGGTGCTCGTCCCAAGAAAACGCGAGCGGGAATGCCCCGGACTCAGTTTTCTCGTCCTGGGGTAAAAAGCGGTCCCCCGACGGTTTCTTCCCTTTGCTCCGTATTGGTCATAAGTCTTTCGATCTTCGGGTCTCGTGCTCCGAGGACTTCAACCCACACTCTTGGCATGCTCCCTGACGCGTTTTCCGGAGGTATAGGTCGGGAAGCGAGCTCGTTGGAGGGAGAACTGTGGTGCGACCCAAAACGGTCCAAAAGATGGCCGAAGCTTCCAACGAGTGGCGAACGCTCGTCCGGTGTCAGAAACCACTGGAAATGCACTTGCAGCGAAGGAAACGGGCTGAGCTCGAGGACTTCCGGTGCTCGTCCCAAGAAAACGCGAGCGGGAATGCCCCGGACTCAGTTTTCTCGTCCTGGGGTAAAAAGCGGTCCCCCGACGGTTTCTTCCCTTTGCTCCGTATTGGTCATAAGTCTTTCGATCTACGGGTCTCGTGCTCCGAGGACTTCAACCCACACTCCTGGCATGCTCCCTGACACGTTTTCCGGAGGTATATGTCGGGAAGCGAGCTCGTTGGAGGGAGAACTGTGGTGCGACCCAAAACGGTCCAAAAGATGGCCGAAGCTTCCAACGAGTGGCGAACGCTCGTCCGGTGTCAGAAACCACTGGAAATGCACTTGCAGCGAAGGAAACGGGCTGAGCTCGAGGACTTCCGGTGCTCGTCCCAAGAAAACGCGAGCGGGAATGCCCCGGACTCAGTTTTCTCGTCCTGGGGTAAAAAGCGGTCCCCCGACGGTTTCTTCCCTTTGCTCCGTATTGGTCATAAGTCTTTCGATCTTCGGGTCTCGTGCTCCGAGGACTTCAACCCACACTCCTGGCATGCTCCCTGACACGTTTTCCGGAGGTATAGGTCGGGAAGCGAGCTCGTTGGAGGGAGAACTGTGGTGCGATCCAAAACGGTCCAAAAGATGGCCGAAGCTTCCAACGAGTGGCGAACGCTCGTCCGGTGTCAGAAACCACTGGAAATGCACTTGCAGCGAAGGAAACGGGCTGAGCTCGAGGACTGCCGGTGCTCGTCCCAAGAAAACGCGAGCGGGAATGCCCCAGACTCAGTTTTCTCGTCCTGGGGTAAAAAGCGGTCCCCCGACGGTTTCTTCCCTTTGCTCCGTATTGGTCATAAGTCTTTCGATCTTCGGGTCTCGTGCTCCGAGGACTTCAACCCACACTCCTGGCATGCTCCCTGACACGTTTTCCGGAGGTATAGGTCGGGAAGCGAGCTCGTTGGAGGGAGAACTGTGGTGCGACCAAAAACGGTCCAAAAGATGGCCGAAGCTTCCAACGAGTGGCGAACGCTCGTCCGGTGTCAGAAACCACTGGAAATGCACTTGCAGCGAAGGAAACGGGCTGAGCTCGAGGACTTCCGGTGCTCGTCCCAAGAAAACGCGAGCGGGAATGCCCCGGACTCAGTTTTCTCGTCCTGGGGTAAAAAGCGGTCCCCCGACGGTTTCTTCCCTTTGCTCCGTATTGGTCATAAGTCTTTCGATCTTCGGGTCTCGTGCTCCGAGGACTTCAACCCACACTCCTGGCATGCTCCCTGACACGTTTTCCGGAGGTATAGGTCGGGAAGCGAGCTCGTTGGAGGGAGAACTGTGGTGCGACCCAAAACGGTCCAAAAGATGGCCGAAGCTTCCAACGAGTGGCGAACGCTCGTCCGGTGTCAGAAACCACTGGAAATGCACTTGCAGCGAAGGAAACGGGCTGAGCTCGAGGACTTCCGGTGCTCGTCCCAAGAAAACGCGAGCGGGAATGCCCCGGACTCAGTTTTCTCGTCCTGGGGTAAAAAGCGGTCCCCCGACGGTTTCTTCCCTTTGCTCCGTATTGGTCATAAGTCTTTCGATCTACGGGTCTCGTGCTCCGAGGACTTCAACCCACACTCCTGGCATGCTCCCTGACACGTTTTCCGGAGGTATATGTCGGGAAGCGAGCTCGTTGGAGGGAGAACTGTGGTGCGACCCAAAACGGTCCAAAAGATGGCCGAAGCTTCCAACGAGTGGCGAACGCTCGTCCGGTGTCAGAAACCACTGGAAATGCACTTGCAGCGAAGGAAACGGGCTGAGCTCGAGGACTTCCGGTGCTCGTCCCAAGAAAACGCGAGCGGGAATGCCCCGGACTCAGTTTTCTCGTCCTGGGGTAAAAAGCGGTCCCCCGACGGTTTCTTCCCTTTGCTCCGTATTGGTCATAAGTCTTTCGATCTTCGGGTCTCGTGCTCCGAGGACTTCAACCCACACTCCTGGCATGCTCCCTGACACGTTTTCCGGAGGTATAGGTCGGGAAGCGAGCTCGTTGGAGGGAGAACTGTGGTGCGATCCAAAACGGTCCAAAAGATGGCCGAAGCTTCCAACGAGTGGCGAACGCTCGTCCGGTGTCAGAAACCACTGGAAATGCACTTGCAGCGAAGGAAACGGGCTGAGCTCGAGGACTGCCGGTGCTCGTCCCAAGAAAACGCGAGCGGGAATGCCCCAGACTCAGTTTTCTCGTCCTGGGGTAAAAAGCGGTCCCCCGACGGTTTCTTCCCTTTGCTCCGTATTGGTCATAAGTCTTTCGATCTTCGGGTCTCGTGCTCCGAGGACTTCAACCCACACTCCTGGCATGCTCCCTGACACGTTTTCCGGAGGTATATGTCGGGAAGCGAGCTCGTTGGAGGGAGAACTGTGGTGCGACCCAAAACGGTCCAAAAGATGGCCGAAGCTTCCAACGAGTGGCGAACGCTCGTCCGGTGTCAGAAACCACTGGAAATGCACTTGCAGCGAAGGAAACGGGCTGAGCTCGAGGACTTCCGGTGCTCGTCCCAAGAAAACGCGAGCGGGAATGCCCCGGACTCAGTTTTCTCGTCCTGGGGTAAAAAGCGGTCCCCCGACGGTTTCTTCCCTTTGCTCCGTATTGGTCATAAGTCTTTCGATCTTCGGGTCTCGTGCTCCGAGGACTTCAACCCACACTCCTGGCATGCTCCCTGACGCGTTTTCCGGAGGTATAGGTCGGGAAGCGAGCTCGTTGGAGGGAGAACTGTGGTGCGACCCAAAACGGTCCAAAAGATGGCCGAAGCTTCCAACGAGTGGCGAACGCTCGTCCGGTGTCAGAAACAACTGGAAATGCACTTGCAGCGAAGGAAACGGGCTGAGCTCGAGGACTTCCGGTGCTCGTCCCAAGAAAACGCGAGCGGGAATGCCCCGGACTCAGTTTTCTCGTCCTGGGGTAAAAAGCGGTCCCCCGACGGTTTCTTTCCTTTGCTCCGTATTGGTCATAAGTCTTTCGATCTTCGGGTCTCGTGCTCCGAGGACTACAACCCACACTCCTGGCATGCTCCCTGACGCGTTTTCCGGAGGTATAGGTCGGGAAGCGAGCTCGTTGGAGGGAGAACTGTGGTGCGACCCAAAACGGTCCAAAAGATGGCCGAAGCTTCCACCGAGTGGCGAACGCTCGTCCGGTGTCAGAAACCACTGGAAATGCACTTGCAGCGAAGGAAACGGGCTGAGCTCGAGGACTTCCGGTGCTCGTCCCAAGAAAACGCGAGCGGGAATGCCCCGGACTCAGTTTTCTCGTCCTGGGGTAAAAAGCGGTCCCCCGACGGTTTCTTCCCTTTGCTCCGTATTGGTCATAAGTCTTTCGATCTTCGGGTCTCGTGCTCCGAGGACTTCAACCCACACTCCTGGCATGCTCCCTGACACGTTTTCCGGAGGTATAGGTCGGGAAGCGAGCTCGTTGGAGGGAGAACTGTGGTGCGACCCAAAACGGTCCAAAAGATGGCCGAAGCTTCCAACGAGTGGCGAACGCTCGTCCGGTGTCAGAAACCACTGGAAATGCACTTGCAGCGAAGGAAACGGGCTGAGCTCGAGGACTTCCGGTGCTCGTCCCAAGAAAACGCGAGCGGGAATGCCCCGGACTCAGTTTTCTCGTCCTGGGGTAAAAAGCGGTCCCCCGACGGTTTCTTCCCTTTGCTCCGTATTGGTCATAAGTCTTTCGATCTTCGGGTCTCGTGCTCCGAGAACTTCAACCCACACTCCTGGCATGCTCCCTGACACGTTTTTCGGAGGTATAGGTCGGGAAGCGAGCTCGTTGGAGGGAGAACTGTGGTGCGACCCAAAACGGTCCAAAAGATGGCCGAAGCTTCCAACAAGTGGCGAACGCTCGTCCGGTGTCAGAAACCACTGGAAATGCACTTGCAGCGAAGGAAACGGGCTGAGCTCGAGGACTTCCGGTGCTCGTCCCAAGAAAACGCGAGCGGGAATGCCCCGGACTCAGTTTTCTCGTCCTGGGGTAAAAAGCGGTCCCCCGACGGTTTCTTCCCTTTGCTCCGTATTGGTCATAAGTCTTTCGACCTTCGGCTCTCGTGCTCCGAGGACTTCAACCCACACTCCTGGCATGCTCCCTGACACGTTTTCCGGAGGTATAGGTCGGGAGGCGAGCTCGTTGGAGGGAGAACTGTGGTGCGACCCAAAACGGTCCAAAAGATGGCCGAAGCTTCCAACGAGTGGCGAACGCTCGTCCGGTGTCAGAAACCACTGGAAATGCACTTGCAGCGAAGGAAACGGGCTGAGCTCGAGGACTTCCGGTGCTCGTCCCAAGAAAACGCGAGCGGGAATGCCCCGGACTCAGTTTTCTCGTCCTGGGGTAAAAAGAGGTCCCCCGACGGTTTCTTCCCTTTGCTCCGTATTGGTCATAAGTCTTTCGATCTTCGGGTCTCGTGCTCCGAGGACTTCAACCCACACTCCTGGCATGCTCCCTGACGCGTTTTCCGGAGGTATAGGTCGGGAAGCGAGCTCGTTGGAGGGAGAACTGTGGTGCGACCCAAAACGGTCCAAAAGATGGCCGAAGCTTCCAACGAGTGGCGAACGCTCGTCCGGTGTCAGAAACCACTGGAAATGCACTTGCAGCGAAGGAAACGGGCTGAGCTCGAGGACTTCTGGTGCTCGTCCCAAGAAAACGCGAGCGGGAATGCCCCGGACTCAGTTTTCTCGTCCTGGGGTAAAAAGCGGTCCCCCGACGGTTTCTTCCCTTTGCTCCGTATTGGTCATAAGTCTTTCGATCTTCGGGTCTCGTGCTCCGAGGACTTCAACCCACACTCCTGGCATGCTCCCTGACGCGTTTTCCGGAGGTATAGGTCGGGAAGCGAGCTCGTTGGAGGGAGAACTGTGGTGCGACCCAAAACGGTCCAAAAGATGGCCGAAGCTTCCAACGAGTGGCAAACGCTCGTCCGGTGTCAGGAACCACTGGAAATGCACTTGCAGCGAAGGAAACGGGCTGAGCTCGAGGACTTCCGGTGCTCGTCCCAAGAAAACGCGAGCGGGAATGCCCCGGACTCAGTTTTCTCGTCCTGGGGTAAAAAGCGGTCCCCCGACGGTTTCTTCCCTTTGCTCCGTATTGGTCATAAGTCTTTCGACCTTCGGCTCTCGTGCTCCGAGGACTTCAACCCACACTCCTGGCATGCTCCCTGACGCGTTTTCCGGAGGTATAGGTCGGGAAGCGAGCTCGTTGGAGGGAGAACTGTGGTGCGACCCAAAACGGTCCAAAAGATGGCCGAAGCTTCCAACGAGTGGCGAACGCTCGTCCGGTGTCAGAAACCACTGGAAATGCACTTGCAGCGAAGGAAACGGGCTGAGCTCGATGACTTCCGGTGCTCGTCCCAAGAAAACGCGAGCGGGAATGCCCCGGACTCAGTTTTCTCGTCCTGGGGTAAAAAGCGGTCCCCCGACGGTTTCTTCCCTTTGCTCCGTATTGGTCATAAGTCTTTCGATCTTCGGGTCTCGTGCTCCGAGGACTTCAACCCACACTCCTGGCATGCTCCCTGATGCGTTTTCCGGAGGTATAGGTCGGGAAGCGAGCTCGTTGGAGGGAGAACTGTGGTGCGACCCAAAACGGTCCAAAAGATGGCCGAAGCTTCCAACGAGTGGCGAACGCTCGTCCGGTGTCAGAAACCACTGGAAATGCACTTGCAGCGAAGGAAACGGGCTGAGCTCGAGGACTTCCGGTGCTCGTCCCAAGAAAACGCGAGCGGGAATGCCCCGGACTCAGTTTTCTCGTCCTGGGGTAAAAAGCGGTCCCCCGACGGTTTCTTCCCTTTGCTCCGTATTGGTCATAAGTCTTTCGATCTTCGGGTCTCGTGCTCCGAGGACTTCAACCCACACTCCTGGCATGCTCCCTGACGCGTTTTCCGGAGGTATAAGTCGGGAAGCGAGCTCGTTGGAGGGAGAACTGTGGTGCGACCCAAAACGGTCCAAAAGATGGCCGAAGCTTCCAACGAGTAGCGAACGCTCGTCCGGTGTCAGAAACTACTGGAAATGCACTTGCAGCAAAGGAAACGGGCTGAGCTCGAGGACTTCCGGTGCTCGTCCCAAGAAAACGCGAGCGTGAATGCCCCGGACTCAGTTTTCTCGTCCTGGGGTAAAAAGCGGTCCCCCGACGGTTTCTTCCCTTTGCTCCGTATTGGTCATAAGTCTTTCGATCTTCGGGTCTCGTGCTCCGAAGACTTCAACCCACACTCCTGGCATGCTCCCTGACGCGTTTTCCGGAGGTATAGGTCGGGAAGCGAGCTCAATGGAGGGAGAACTGTGGTGCGACCCAAAACGGTCCAAAAGATGGCCGAAGCTTCCAACGAGTGGCGAACGCTCGTCCGGTGTCAGAAACCACTGGAAATGCACTTGCAGCGAAGGAAACGGGCTGAGCTCGAGGACTTCCGGTGCTCGTCCCAAGAAAACGCGAGCGGGAATGCCCCGGACTCAGTTTTCTCGTCCTGGGGTAAAAAGCGGTCCCTCGACGGTTTCTTCCCTTTGCTCCGTATTGGTCATAAGTCTTTCGATCTTCGGGTCTCGTGCTCCGAGGACTTCAACCCACACTCCTGGCATGCTCCCTGACGCGTTTTCCGGAGGTATAGGTCGGGAAGCGAGATCGTTGGAGGGAGAACTGTGGTGCGACCCAAAACGGTCCAAAAGATGGCCGAAGCTTCCAACGAGTGGCGAACGCTCGTCTGGTGTCAGAAACCACTGGAAATGCACTTGCAGCGAAGGAAACGGGCTGAGCTCGAGGACTTCCGGTGCTCGTCCCAAGAAAACGCGAGCGGGAATGCCCCGGACTCAGTTTTCTCGTTCTGGGGTAAAAAGCGGTCCCCCGACGGTTTCTTCCCTTTGCTCCGTATTGGTCATAAGTCTTTCGATCTTCGGGTCTCGTGCTCCGAGGACTTCAACCCACACTCTTGGCATGCTCCCTGACGCGTTTTCCGGAGGTATAGGTCGGGAAGCGAGCTCGTTGGAGGGAGAACTGTGGTGCGACCCAAAACGGTCCAAAAGATGGCCGAAGATTCCAACGAGTGGCGAACGCTCGTCCGGTGTCAGAAACCACTGGAAATGCACTTGCAGCGAAGGAAACGGGCTGAGCTCGAGGACTTCCGGTGCTCGTCCCAAGAAAACGCGAGCGGGAATGCCCCGGACTCAGTTTTCTCGTCCTGGGGTAAAAAGCGGTCCCCCGACGGTTTCCTCCCTTTTCTCCGTATTGGTCATAAGTCTTTCGATCTTCGGGTCTCGTGCTCCGAGGACTTCAACCCACACTCCTGGCATGCTCCCTGACGCGTTTTCCGGAGGTATAGGTCGGGAAGCGAGCTCGTTGGAGGGAGAACTGTGGTGCGACCCAAAACGTTCCAAAAGATGGCCGAAGCTTCCAACGAGTGGCGAACGCTCGTCCGGTGTCAGAAACCACTGGAAATGCACTTGCAGCGAAGGAAACGGGCTGAGCTCGAGGACTTCCGGTGCTCGTCCCAAGAAAACGCGAGCGGGAATGCCCCGGACTCAGTTTTCTCGTCCTGGGGTAAAAAGCGGTCCCCCGACGGTTTCTTCCCTTTGCTCCGTATTGGTCATAAGTCTTTCGATCTTCGGGTCTCGTGCTCCGAGGACTTCAACCCACACTCCTGGCATGTTCCCTGACGCGTTTTCCGGAGGTATAAGTCGGGAAGCGAGCTCGTTGGAGGGAGAACTGTGGTGCGACCCAAAACGGTCCAAAAGATGGCCGAAGATTCCAACGAGTAGCGAACGCTCGTCCGGTGTCAGAAACTACTGGAAATGCACTTGCAGCGAAGGAAACGGGCTGAGCTCGAGGACTTCCGGTGCTCGTCCCAAGAAAACGCGAGCGGGAATGCCCCGGACTCAGTTTTCTCGTCCTGGGGTAAAAAGCGGTCCCCCGACGGTTTCTTCCCTTTGCTCCGTATTAGTCATAAGTCTTTCGATCTTCGGGTCTCGTGCTTCGAGGACTTCAACCCACACTCCTGGCATGCTCCCTGACGCGTTTTCCGGAGGTATAGGTCGGGAAGCGAGCTCGTTGGAGGGAGAACTGTGGTGCGACCCAAAACGGTCCAAAAGATGGCCGAAGCTTCCAACGAGTGGCGAACGCTCGTCCGGTGTCAGAAACCACTGGAAATGCACTTGCAGCGAAGGAAACGGGCTGAGCTCGAGGACTTCCGGTGCTCGTCCCAAGAAAACGCGAGCGGGAATGCCCCGGACTCAGTTTTCTCGTCCTGGGGTAAAAAGCGGTCCCTCGACGGTTTCTTCCCTTTGCTCCGTATTGGTCATAAGTCTTTCGATCTTCGGGTCTCGTGCTCCGAGGACTTCAACCCACACTCTTGGCATGCTCCCTGACGCGTTTTCCGGAGGTATAGGTCGGGAAGCGAGCTCGTTGGAGGGAGAACTGTGGTGCGACCCAAAACGGTCCAAAAGATGGCCGAAGATTCCAACGAGTGGCGAACGCTCGTCCGGTGTCAGAAACCACTGGAAATGCACTTGCAGCGAAGGAAACGGGCTGAGCTCGAGGACTTCCGGTGCTCGTCCCAAGAAAACGCGAGCGGGAATGCCCCGGACTCAGTTTTCTCGTCCTGGGGTAAAAAGCGGTCCCCCGACGGTTTCCTCCCTTTTCTCCGTATTGGTCATAAGTCTTTCGATCTTCGGGTCTCGTGCTCCGAGGACTTCAACCCACACTCCTGGCATGCTCCCTGACGCGTTTTCCGGAGGTATAGGTCGGGAAGCGAGCTCGTTGGAGGGAGAACTGTGGTGCGACCCAAAACGTTCCAAAAGATGGCCGAAGCTTTCAACGAGTGGCGAACGCTCGTCCGGTGTCAGAAACCACTGGAAATGCACTTGCAGCGAAGGAAACGGGCTGAGCTCGTGGACTTCCGGTGCTCGTCCCAAGAAAACGCGAGCGGGAATGCCCCGGACTCAGTTTTCTCGTCCTGGGGTAAAAAGCGGTCCCCCGACGGTTTCTTCCCTTTGCTCCGTATTGGTCATAAGTCTTTCGATCTTCGGGTCTCGTGCTCCGAGGACTTCAACCCACACTCCTGGCATGCTCCCTGACGCGTTTTCCGGAGGTATAGGTCGGGAAGCGAGATCGTTGGAGGGAGAACTGTGGTGCGACTCAAAACGGTCCAAAAGATGGCCGAAGCTTCCAACGAGTGGCGAACGCTCGTCCGGTGTCAGAAACCACTGGAAATGCACTTGCAGCGAAGGAAACGGGCTGAGCTCGAGGACTTCCGGTGCTCGTCCCAAGAAAACGCGAGCGGGAATGCCCCGGACTCCGTTTTCTCGTCCTGGGGTAAAAAGCGGTCCCCCGACGGTTTCTTCCCTTTACTCCGTATTGGTCATAAGTCTTTCGATCTTCGGGTCTCGTGCTCCGAGGACTTCAACCCACACTCTTGGCATGCTCCCTGACGCGTTTTCCGGAGGTATAGGTCGGGAAGCGAGCTCGTTGGAGGGAGAACTGTGGTGCGACCCAAAACGGTCCAAAAGATGGCCGAAGATTCCAACGAGTGGCGAACGCTCGTCCGGTGTCAGAAACCACTGGAAATGCACTTGCAGCGAAGTAAACGGGCTGAGCTCGAGGACTTCCGGTGCTCGTCCCAAGAAAACGCGAGCGGGAATGCCCCGGACTCAGTTTTCTCCTCCTGGGGTAAAAAGCGGTCCCCCGACGGTTTCTTCCCTTTTCTCCGTATTGGTCATAAGTCTTTCGATCTTCGGGTCTCGTGCTCCGAGCACTTCAACCCACACTCCTGGCATGCTCCCTGACGCGTTTTCCGGAGGTATAGGTCGGGAAGCGAGCTCGTTGGAGGGAGAACTGTGGTGCGACCCAAAACGTTCCAAAAGATGGCCGAAGCTTTCAACGAGTGGCGAACGCTCGTCCGGTGTCAGAAACCACTGGAAATGCACTTGCAGCGAAGGAAACGGGCTGAGCTCGAGGACTTCCGGTGCTCGTCCCAAGAAAACGCGAGCGGGAATGCCCCGGACTCAGTTTTCTCGTCCTGGGGTAAAAAGCGGTCCCCCGACGGTTTCTTCCCTTTGCTCCGTATTGGTCATAAGTCTTTCGATCTTCGGGTCTCGTGCTCCGAGGACTTCAACCCACACTCCTGGCATGCTCCCTGAAGCGTTTTCCGGAGGTATAGGTCGGGAAGCGAGCTCGTTGGAGGGAGAACTGTGGTGCGACCCAAAACGGTCTAAAAGATGGCCGAAGCTTCCAACGAGTGGCGAACGCTCGTCCGGTGTCAGCAACCACTGGAAATGCAATTGCAGCGAAGGAAACGGGCTGAGCTCGAGGACTTCCGGTGCTCGTCCCAAGAAAACGCGAGCGGGAATGCCCCGGACTCAGTTTTCTCGTCCTGGGGTAAAAAGCGGTCCCCCGACGGTTTCTTCCCTTTGCTCCGTATTGGTCATAAGTCTTTCGATCTTCGGGTCTCGTGCTCCGAGGACTTCAACCCACACTCCTGGCATGCTCCCTGACGCGTTTTCCGGAGGTATAGGTCGGGAAGCGAGCTCGTTGGAGGGAGAACTGTGGTGCGACCCAAAACGGTCCAAAAGATGGCCGAAGCTTCCAACGAGTGGCGAACGCTCGTCCGGTGTCAGAAACCACTGGAAATGCACTTGCAGCGAAGAAAACGGGCTGAGCTCGAGGACTTCCGGTGCTCGTCCCAAGAAAACGCGAGCGGGAATGCCCCGGACTCAGTTTTCTCGTCCTGGGGTAAAAATCGGTCCCCCGACGGTTTCTTCCCTTTGCTCCGTATTGGTCATAAGTCTTTCGATCTTCGGGTCTCGTGCTCCGAGGACTTCAACCCACACTCCTGGCATGCTCCCTGACGCGTTTTCCGGAGGTATAGGTCGGGAAGCGAGCTCGTTGGAGGGAGAACTGTGGTGCGACCCAAAACGGTCCAAAAGATGGCCGAAGCTTCCAACGAGTGGCGAACGCTCGTCCGGTGTCAGAAACCACTGGAAATGCACTTGCAGCGAAGGAAACGGGCTGAGCTCGAGGACTTCCGGTGCTCGTCCCAAGAAAACGCGAGCGTGAATGCCCCGGACTCAGTTTTCTGGTCCTGGGGTAAAAAGCGGTCCCCCGACGGTTTCTTCCCTTTGCTCCGTATTGGTCATAAGTCTTTCGATCTTCGGGTCTCGTGCTCCGAGGACTATAACCCACACTCCTGGCATGCTCCCTGACGCGTTTTCCGGAGGTATAGGTCGGGAAGCGAGCTCGTTGGAGGGAGAACTGTGGTGCGACCCAAAACGGTCCAAAAGATGGCCGAAGCTTCCAACGAGTGGCGAACGCTCGTTCGGTGTCAGAAACCACTGGAAATGCACTTGCAGCGAAGGAAACGGGCTGAGCTCGAGGACTTCCGGTGCTCGTCCCAAGAAAACGCGAGCGGGAATGCCACGGACTCAGTTTTCTCGTCCTGGGGTAAAAAGCGGTCCCCCGACGGTTTCTTCCCTTTGCTCCGTATTGGTCATAAGTCTTTCGATCTTCGGGTCTCGTGCTCCGAGGACTTCAACCCACACTCTTGGCATGCTCCCTGACGCGTTTTCCGGAGGTATAGGTCGGGAAGCGAGATCGTTGGAGGGAGAACTGTGGTGCGACCCAAAACGGTCCAACAGATGGCCGAAGCTTCCAACGAGGGGCGAACGCTCGTCCGGTGTCAGAAACCACTGGAAATGCACTTGCAGCGAAGGAAACGGGCTGAGCTCGAGGACTTCCGGTGCTCGTCCCAAGAAAACGCGAGCGGGAATGCCCCGGACTCAGTTTTCTCGTCCTGGGGTAAAAAGCGGTCCCCCGACGGTTTCTTCCCTTTGCTCCGTATTGGTCATAAGTCTTTCGATCTTCGGGTCTCGTGCTCCGAGGACTTCAACCCACACTCCTGGCATGCTCCCTGACGCGTTTTCCGGAGGTATAGGTCGGGAAGCGAGCTCGTTGGAGGGAGAACTGTGGTGCGACCCAAAACGGTCCAAAAGATGGCCGAAGATTCCAACGAGTGGCGAACGCTCGTCCGGTGTCAGAAACCACTGGAAATGCACTTGCAGCGAAGTAAACGGGCTGAGCTCGAGGACTTCCGGTGCTCGTCCCAAGAAAACGCGAGCGGGAATGCCCCGGACTCAGTTTTCTCCTCCTGGGGTAAAAAGCGGTCCCCCGACGGTTTCTTCCCTTTTCTCCGTATTGGTCATAAGTCTTTCGATCTTCGGGTCTCGTGCTCCGAGCACTTCAACCCACACTCCTGGCATGCTCCCTGACGCGTTTTCCGGAGGTATAGGTCGGGAAGCGAGCTCGTTGGAGGGAGAACTGTGGTGCGACCCAAAACGTTCCAAAAGATGGCCGAAGCTTTCAACGAGTGGCGAACGCTCGTCCGGTGTCAGAAACCACTGGAAATGCACTTGCAGCGAAGGAAACGGGCTGAGCTCGAGGACTTCCGGTGCTCGTCCCAAGAAAACGCGAGCGGGAATGCCCCGGACTCAGTTTTCTCGTCCTGGGGTAAAAAGCGGTCCCCCGACGGTTTCTTCCCTTTGCTCCGTATTGGTCATAAGTCTTTCGATCTTCGGGTCTCGTGCTCCGAGGACTTCAACCCACACTCCTGGCATGCTCCCTGAAGCGTTTTCCGGAGGTATAGGTCGGGAAGCGAGCTCGTTGGAGGGAGAACTGTGGTGCGACCCAAAACGGTCTAAAAGATGGCCGAAGCTTCCAACGAGTGGCGAACGCTCGTCCGGTGTCAGCAACCACTGGAAATGCAATTGCAGCGAAGGAAACGGGCTGAGCTCGAGGACTTCCGGTGCTCGTCCCAAGAAAACGCGAGCGGGAATGCCCCGGACTCAGTTTTCTCGTCCTGGGGTAAAAAGCGGTCCCCCGACGGTTTCTTCCCTTTGCTCCGTATTGGTCATAAGTCTTTCGATCTTCGGGTCTCGTGCTCCGAGGACTTCAACCCACACTCCTGGCATGCTCCCTGACGCGTTTTCCGGAGGTATAGGTCGGGAAGCGAGCTCGTTGGAGGGAGAACTGTGGTGCGACCCAAAACGGTCCAAAAGATGGCCGAAGCTTCCAACGAGTGGCGAACGCTCGTCCGGTGTCAGAAACCACTGGAAATGCACTTGCAGCGAAGAAAACGGGCTGAGCTCGAGGACTTCCGGTGCTCGTCCCAAGAAAACGCGAGCGGGAATGCCCCGGACTCAGTTTTCTCGTCCTGGGGTAAAAATCGGTCCCCCGACGGTTTCTTCCCTTTGCTCCGTATTGGTCATAAGTCTTTCGATCTTCGGGTCTCGTGCTCCGAGGACTTCAACCCACACTCCTGGCATGCTCCCTGACGCGTTTTCCGGAGGTATAGGTCGGGAAGCGAGCTCGTTGGAGGGAGAACTGTGGTGCGACCCAAAACGGTCCAAAAGATGGCCGAAGCTTCCAACGAGTGGCGAACGCTCGTCCGGTGTCAGAAACCACTGGAAATGCACTTGCAGCGAAGGAAACGGGCTGAGCTCGAGGACTTCCGGTGCTCGTCCCAAGAAAACGCGAGCGTGAATGCCCCGGACTCAGTTTTCTGGTCCTGGGGTAAAAAGCGGTCCCCCGACGGTTTCTTCCCTTTGCTCCGTATTGGTCATAAGTCTTTCGATCTTCGGGTCTCGTGCTCCGAGGACTATAACCCACACTCCTGGCATGCTCCCTGACGCGTTTTCCGGAGGTATAGGTCGGGAAGCGAGCTCGTTGGAGGGAGAACTGTGGTGCGACCCAAAACGGTCCAAAAGATGGCCGAAGCTTCCAACGAGTGGCGAACGCTCGTTCGGTGTCAGAAACCACTGGAAATGCACTTGCAGCGAAGGAAACGGGCTGAGCTCGAGGACTTCCGGTGCTCGTCCCAAGAAAACGCGAGCGGGAATGCCACGGACTCAGTTTTCTCGTCCTGGGGTAAAAAGCGGTCCCCCGACGGTTTCTTCCCTTTGCTCCGTATTGGTCATAAGTCTTTCGATCTTCGGGTCTCGTGCTCCGAGGACTTCAACCCACACTCTTGGCATGCTCCCTGACGCGTTTTCCGGAGGTATAGGTCGGGAAGCGAGATCGTTGGAGGGAGAACTGTGGTGCGACCCAAAACGGTCCAACAGATGGCCGAAGCTTCCAACGAGGGGCGAACGCTCGTCCGGTGTCAGAAACCACTGGAAATGCACTTGCAGCGAAGGAAACGGGCTGAGCTCGAGGACTTCCGGTGCTCGTCCCAAGAAAACGCGAGCGGGAATGCCCCGGACTCAGTTTTCTCGTCCTGGGGTAAAAAGCGGTCCCCCGACGGTTTCTTCCCTTTGCTCCGTATTGGTCATAAGTCTTTCGATCTTCGGGTCTCGTGCTCCGAGGACTTCAACCCACACTCCTGGCATGCTCCCTGACCCGTTTTCCGGAGGTATAGGTCGGGAAGCGAGCTCGTTGGAGGGAGAACTGTGGTGCGACCCAAAACGTTCCAAAAGATGGCCGAAGCTTCCAACGAGTGGCGAACGCTCGTCCGGTGTCAGAAACCACTGGAAATACACTTGCAGCGAAGGAAACGGGCTGAGCTCGAGGACTTCCGGTGCTCGTCCCAAGAAAACGCGAGCGGGAATGCCCCGGACTCAGTTTTCTCGTCCTGGGGTAAAAAGCGGTCCCCCGACGGTTTCTTCCCTTTGCTCCGTATTGGTCATAAGTCTTTCGATCTTCGGGTCTCGTGCTCCGAGGACTTCAACCCACACTCCTGGCATGCTTCCTGACACGTTTTCCGGAGGTATAGGTCGGGAAGCGAGCTCGTTGGAGGGAGAACTGTGGTGCGACCCAAAACGGTCCAAAAGATGGCCGAAGCTTCCAACTAGTGGCGAACGCTCGTCCGGTGTCAGAAACCACTGGAGATGCACTTGCAGCGAAGGAAACGGGCTGAGCTCGAGGACTTCCGGTGCTCGTCCCAAGAAAACGCGAGCGGGAATGCCCCGGACTCAGTTTTCTCGTCCTGGGGTAAAAAGCGGTCCCCCGACGGTTTCTTCCCTTTGCTCCGTATTGGTCATAAGTCTTTCGATCTTTCGGTCTCGTGCTCCGAGGACTTCAACCCACACTCCTGGCATGCTCCCTGACACGTTTTCCGGAGGTATAGGTCGGGAAGCGAGCTCGTTGGAGGGAGAACTGTGGTGCGACCCAAAACGTTCCAAAAGATGGCCGAAGCTTCCAACGAGTGGCGAACGCTCGTCCGGTGTCAGAAACCACTGGAAATGCACTTGCAGCGAAGGAAACGGGCTGAGCTCGAGGACTTCCGTTGCTCGTCCCAAGAAAACGCGAGCGGGAATGCCCCGGACTCAGTTTTCTCGTCCTGGGGTAAAAAGCGGTCCCCCGACGGTTTCTTCCCTTTGCTCCGTATTGGTCATAAGTCTTTCGATCTTCGGGTCTCGTGCTGCGAGGACTTCAACCCACACTCCTGGCATGCTCCCTGACGCGTTTTCCGGAGGTATAGGTCGGGAAGCGAGCTCGTTGGAGGGAGAACTGTGGTGCGACCCAAAACGGTCCAAAAGATGGCCGAAGCTTCCAACGAGTGGCGAACGCTCGTCCGGTGTCAGAAACCACTGGAAATGCACTTGCAGCGAAGGAAACGGGCTGAGCTCGAGGACTTCCGGTGCTCGTCCCAAGAAAACACGAGCGGGAATGCCCGGGACTCAGTTTTCTCGTCCTGGGGTAAAAAGCGGTCCCCCGACGGTTTCTTCCCTTTGCTCCGTATTGGTCATAAGTCTTTCGATCTTCGGGTCTCGTGCTCCGAGGACTTCAACCCACACTCCTGGCATGCTCCCTGACCCGTTTTCCGGAGGTATAGGTCGGGAAGCGAGCTCGTTGGAGGGAGAACTGTGGTGCGACCCAAAACGTTCCAAAAGATGGCCGAAGCTTCCAACGAGTGGCGAACGCTCGTCCGGTGTCAGAAACCACTGGAAATGCACTTGCAGCGAAGGAAACGGGCTGAGCTCGAGGACTTCCGGTGCTCGTCCCAAGAAAACGCGAGCGGGAATGCCCCGGACTCAGTTTTCTCGTCCTGGGGTAAAAAGCGGTCCCCCGACGGTTTCTTCCCTTTGCTCCGTATTGGTCATAAGTCTTTCGATCTTCGGGTCTCGTGCTCCGAGGACTTCAACCCACACTCCTGGCATGCTTCCTGACACGTTTTCCGGAGGTATAGGTCGGGAAGCGAGCTCGTTGGAGGGAGAACTGTGGTGCGACCCAAAACGGTCCAAAAGATGGCCGAAGCTTCCAACTAGTGGCGAACGCTCGTCCGGTGTCAGAAACCACTGGAGATGCACTTGCAGCGAAGGAAACGGGCTGAGCTCGAGGACTTCCGGTGCTCGTCCCAAGAAAACGCGAGCGGGAATGCCCCGGACTCAGTTTTCTCGTCCTGGGGTAAAAATCGGTCCCCCGACGGTTTCTTCCCTTTGCTCCGTATTGGTCATAAGTCTTTCGATCTTCGGGTCTCGTGCTCCGAGGACTTCAACCCACACTCCTGGCATGCTCCCTGACACGTTTTCCGGAGGTATAGGTCGGGAAGCGAGCTCGTTGGAGGGAGAACTGTGGTGCGACCCAAAACGGTCCAAAAGATGGCCGAAGCTTCCAACGAGTGGCGAACGCTCGTCCGGTGTTAGAAACCACTGGAAATGCACTTGCAGCGAAGAAAACGGGCTGAGCTCGAGGACTTTCGGTGCTCGTCCCAAGAAAACGCGAGCGGGAATGCCCCGGACTCAGTTTTCTCGTCCTGGGGTAAAAAGCGGTCCCCCGACGGTTTCTTCCCTTTGCTCCGTATTGGTCATAAGTCTTTCGATCTTCGGCTCTCGTGCTCCGAGGACTTCAACCCACACTCCTGGCATGCTCTTTGATGCGTTTTCCGGAGGTATAGGTCGGGAAGCGAGCTCGTTGGAGGGAGAACTGTGGTGCGACCCAAAACGGTCCAAAAGATGGCCGAAGATTCCAACGAGTGGCGAACGCTCGTCCGGTGTCAGAAACCACTGGAAATGCACTTGCAGCGAAGGAAACGGGCTGAGCTCGAGGACTTCCGGTGCTCGTCCCAAGAAAACGCGAGCGGGAATGCCCCGGACTCAGTTTTCTCGTCCTGGGGTAAAAAGCGGTCCCCCGACGGTTTCTTCCCTTTGCTCCGTATTGGTCATAAGTCTTTCGATCTTCGGGTCTCGTGCTCCGAGGACTTCAACCCACACTCCTGGCATGCTCCCTGACACGTTTTCCGGAGGTATAGGTCGGGAAGCGAGCTCGTTGGAGGGAGAACTGTGGTGCGACCCAAAACGGTCCAAAAGATGGCCGAAGCTTCCAACGAGTGGCGAACGCTCGTCCGGTGTCAGAAACCACTGGAAATGCACTTGCAGCGAAGGAAACGGGCTGAGCTCGAGGACTTCCGGTGCTCGTCCCAAGAAAACGCGAGCGGGAATGCCCCGGACTCAGTTTTCTCGTCCTGGGGTAAAAAGCGGTTCCCCGACGGTTTCTTCCCTTTGCTCCGTATTGGTCATAAGTCTTTCGATCTTCGGGTCTCGTGTTCCGAGGACTTCAACCCACACTCCTGGCATGCTCCCTGACACGTTTTCCGGAGGTATAGGTCGGGAAGCGAGCTCGTTGGAGGGAGAACTGTGGTGCGACCCAAAACGGTCCAAAAGATGGCCGAAGCTTCCAACGAGTGGCGAACGCTCGTCCGGTGTCAGAAACCACTGGAAATGCACTTGCAGCGAAGGAAACGGGCTGAGCTCGAGGACTTCCGGTGCTCGTCCCAAGAAAACGCGAGCGGGAATGCCCCGGACTCAGTTTTCTCGTCCTGGGGTAAAAAGCGGTCCCCCGACGGTTTCTTCCCTTTACTCCGTATTGGTCATAAGTCTTTCGATCTTCGGGTCTCGTGCTCCGAGGACTTCAACCCACACTCCTGGCATGCTCCCTGACACGTTTTCCGGAGGTATAGGTCGGGAAGCGAGCTCGTTGGAGAGAGAACTGTGGTGCGACCCAAAATGGTCCAAAAGATGGCCGAAGCTTCCAACGAGTGGCGAACGCTCGTCCGGTGTCAGAAACCACTGGAAATGCACTTGCAGCGAAGGAAACGGGCTGAGCTCGAGGACTTCCGGTGCTCGTCCCAAGAAAACGCGAGCGGGAATGCCCCGGACTCAGTTTTCTCGTCCTGGGGTAAAAAGCGGTCCCCCGACGGTTTCTTCCCTTTGCTCCGTATTGGTCATAAGTCTTTCGATCTTCGGGTCTCGTGCTCCGAGGACTTCAACCCACACTCCTGGCATGCTCCCTGACGCGTTTTCCGGAGGTATAGGTCGGGAAGCGAGCTCGTTGGAGGGAGAACTGTGGTGCGACCCAAAACGGTCCAAAAGATGGCCGAAGCTTCCAACGAGTGGCGAACGCACGTCCGGTGTCAAAAACAACTGGAAATGCACTTGCAGCGATGGAAACGGGCTGAGCTCGAGGACTTCCGGTGCTCGTCCCAAGAAAACGCGAGCGGGAATGCCCCGGACTCAGTTTTCTCGTCCTGGGGTAAAAATCGGTCCCCCGACGGTTTCTTCCCTTTGCTCCGTATTGGTCATAAGTCTTTCGATCTTCGGGTCTCGTGCTCCGAGGACTTCAACCCACACTCCTGGCATGCTCCCTGACACGTTTTCCGGAGGTATAGGTCGGGAAGCGAGCTCGTTGGAGGGAGAACTGTGGTGCGACCCAAAACGGTCCAAAAGATGGCCGAAGCTTCCAACGAGTGGCGAACGCTCGTCCGGTGTTAGAAACCACTGGAAATGCACTTGCAGCGAAGAAAACGGGCTGAGCTCGAGGACTTTCGGTGCTCGTCCCAAGAAAACGCGAGCGGGAATGCCCCGGACTCAGTTTTCTCGTCCTGGGGTAAAAAGCGGTCCCCCGACGGTTTCTTCCCTTTGCTCCGTATTGGTCATAAGTCTTTCGATCTTCGGCTCTCGTGCTCCGAGGACTTCAACCCACACTCCTGGCATGCTCTTTGATGCGTTTTCCGGAGGTATAGGTCGGGAAGCGAGCTCGTTGGAGGGAGAACTGTGGTGCGACCCAAAACGGTCCAAAAGATGGCCGAAGCTTCCAACGAGTGGCGAACGCTCGTCCGGTGTCAGAAACCACTGGAAATGCACTTGCAGCGAAGGAAACGGGCTGAGCTCGAGGACTTCCGGTGCTCGTCCCAAGAAAACGCGAGCGGGAATGCCCCGGACTCAGTTTTCTCGTCCTGGGGTAAAAAGCGGTCCCCCGACGGTTTCTTCCCTTTGCTCCGTATTGGTCATAAGTCTTTCGATCTTCGGGTCTCGTGCTCCGAGGACTTCAACCCACACTCCTGGCATGCTCCCTGACACGTTTTCCGGAGGTATAGGTCGGGAAGCGAGCTCGTTGGAGGGAGAACTGTGGTGCGACCCAAAACGGTCCAAAAGATGGCCGAAGCTTCCAACGAGTGGCGAACGCTCGTCCGGTGTCAGAAACCACTGGAAATGCACTTGCAGCGAAGGAAACGGGCTGAGCTCGAGGACTTCCGGTGCTCGTCCCAAGAAAACGCGAGCGGGAATGCCCCGGACTCAGTTTTCTCGTCCTGGGGTAAAAAGCGGTCCCCCGACGGTTTCTTCCCTTTGCTCCGTATTGGTCATAAGTCTTTCGATCTTCGGGTCTCGTGCTCCGAGGACTTCAACCCACACTCCTGGCATGCTCCCTGACACGTTTTCCGGAGGTATAGGTCGGGAAGCGAGCTCGTTGGAGAGAGAACTGTGGTGCGACCCAAAACGGTCCAAAAGATGGCCGAAGCTTCCAACGAGTGGCGAACGCTCGTCCGGTGTCAGAAACCACTGGAAATGCACTTGCAGCGAAGGAAACGGGCTGAGCTCGAGGACTTCCGGTGCTCGTCCCAAGAAAACGCGAGCGGGAATGCCCCGGACTCAGTTTTCTCGTCCTGGGGTAAAAAGCGGTTCCCCGACGGTTTCTTCCCTTTGCTCCGTATTGGTCATAAGTCTTTCGATCTTCGGGTCTCGTGTTCCGAGGACTTCAACCCACACTCCTAGCATGCTCCCTGACACGTTTTCCGGAGGTATAGGTCGGGAAGCGAGCTCGTTGGAGGGAGAACTGTGGTGCGACCCAAAACGGTCCAAAAGATGGCCGAAGCTTCCAACGAGTGGCGAACGCTCGTCCGGTGTCAGAAACCACTGGAAATGCACTTGCAGCGAAGGAAACGGGCTGAGCTCGAGGACTTCCGGTGCTCGTCCCAAGAAAACGCGAGCGGGAATGCCCCGGACTCAGTTTTCTCGTCCTGGGGTAAAAAGCGGTCCCCCGACGGTTTCTTCCCTTTACTCCGTATTGGTCATAAGTCTTTCGATCTTCGGGTCTCGTGCTCCGAGGACTTCAACCCACACTCCTGGCATGCTCCCTGACACGTTTTCCGGAGGTATAGGTCGGGAAGCGAGCTCGTTGGAGAGAGAACTGTGGTGCGACCCAAAATGGTCCAAAAGATGGCCGAAGCTTCCAACGAGTGGCGAACGCTCGTCCGGTGTCAGAAACCACTGGAAATGCACTTGCAGCGAAGGAAACGGGCTGAGCTCGAGGACTTCCGGTGCTCGTCCCAAGAAAACGCGAGCGGGAATGCCCCGGACTCAGTTTTCTCGTCCTGGGGTAAAAAGCGGTCCCCCGACGGTTTCTTCCCTTTGCTCCGTATTGGTCATAAGTCTTTCGATCTTCGGGTCTCGTGCTCCGAGGACTTCAACCCACACTCCTGGCATGCTCCCTGACGCGTTTTCCGGAGGTATAGGTCGGGAAGCGAGCTCGTTGGAGGGAGAACTGTGGTGCGACCCAAAACGGTCCAAAAGATGGCCGAAGCTTCCAACGAGTGGCGAACGCACGTCCGGTGTCAAAAACAACTGGAAATGCACTTGCAGCGATGGAAACGGGCTGAGCTCGAGGACTTCCGGTGCTCGTCCCAAGAAAACGCGAGCGGGAATGCCCCGGACTCAGTTTTCTCGTCCTGGGGTAAAAATCGGTCCCCCGACGGTTTCTTCCCTTTGCTCCGTATTGGTCATAAGTCTTTCGATCTTCGGGTCTCGTGCTCCGAGGACTTCAACCCACACTCCTGGCATGCTCCCTGACACGTTTTCCGGAGGTATAGGTCGGGAAGCGAGCTCGTTGGAGGGAGAACTGTGGTGCGACCCAAAACGGTCCAAAAGATGGCCGAAGCTTCCAACGAGTGGCGAACGCTCGTCCGGTGTTAGAAACCACTGGAAATGCACTTGCAGCGAAGAAAACGGGCTGAGCTCGAGGACTTTCGGTGCTCGTCCCAAGAAAACGCGAGCGGGAATGCCCCGGACTCAGTTTTCTCGTCCTGGGGTAAAAAGCGGTCCCCCGACGGTTTCTTCCCTTTGCTCCGTATTGGTCATAAGTCTTTCGATCTTCGGCTCTCGTGCTCCGAGGACTTCAACCCACACTCCTGGCATGCTCTTTGATGCGTTTTCCGGAGGTATAGGTCGGGAAGCGAGCTCGTTGGAGGGAGAACTGTGGTGCGACCCAAAACGGTCCAAAAGATGGCCGAAGCTTCCAACGAGTGGCGAACGCTCGTCCGGTGTCAGAAACCACTGGAAATGCACTTGCAGCGAAGGAAACGGGCTGAGCTCGAGGACTTCCGGTGCTCGTCCCAAGAAAACGCGAGCGGGAATGCCCCGGACTCAGTTTTCTCGTCCTGGGGTAAAAAGCGGTCCCCCGACGGTTTCTTCCCTTTGCTCCGTATTGGTCATAAGTCTTTCGATCTTCGGGTCTCGTGCTCCGAGGACTTCAACCCACACTCCTGGCATGCTCCCTGACACGTTTTCCGGAGGTATAGGTCGGGAAGCGAGCTCGTTGGAGGGAGAACTGTGGTGCGACCCAAAACGGTCCAAAAGATGGCCGAAGCTTCCAACGAGTGGCGAACGCTCGTCCGGTGTCAGAAACCACTGGAAATGCACTTGCAGCGAAGGAAACGGGCTGAGCTCGAGGACTTTCGGTGCTCGTCCCAAGAAAACGCGAGCGGGAATGCCCCGGACTCAGTTTTCTCGTCCTGGGGTAAAAAGCGGTTCCCCGACGGTTTCTTCCCTTTGCTCCGTATTGGTCATAAGTCTTTCGATCTTCGGGTCTCGTGCTCCGAGGACTTCAACCCACACTCCTGGCATGCTCCCTGACACGTTTTCCGGAGGTATAGGTCGGGAAGCGAGCTCGTTGGAGGGAGAACTGTGGTGCGACCCAAAACGGTCCAAAAGATGGCCGAAGCTTCCAACGAGTGGCGAACGCTCGTCCGGTGTCAGAAACCACTGGAAATGCACTTGCAGCGAAGGAAACGGGCTGAGCTCGAGGACTTCCGGTGCTCGTCCCAAGAAAACGCGAGCGGGAATGCCCCGGACTCAGTTTTCTCGTCCTGGGGTAAAAAGCGGTCCCCCGACGGTTTCTTCCCTTTACTCCGTATTGGTCATAAGTCTTTCGATCTTCGGGTCTCGTGCTCCGAGGACTTCAACCCACACTCCTGGCATGCTCCCTGACACGTTTTCCGGAGGTATAGGTCGGGAAGCGAGCTCGTTGGAGAGAGAACTGTGGTGCGACCCAAAATGGTCCAAAAGATGGCCGAAGCTTCCAACGAGTGGCGAACGCTCGTCCGGTGTCAGAAACCACTGGAAATGCACTTGCAGCGAAGGAAACGGGCTGAGCTCGAGGACTTCCGGTGCTCGTCCCAAGAAAACGCGAGCGGGAATGCCCCGGACTCAGTTTTCTCGTCCTGGGGTAAAAAGCGGTCCCCCGACGGTTTCTTCCCTTTGCTCCGTATTGGTCATAAGTCTTTCGATCTTCGGGTCTCGTGCTCCGAGGACTTCAACCCACACTCCTGGCATGCTCCCTGACGCGTTTTCCGGTGGTATAGGTCGGGAAGCGAGCTCGTTGGAGGGAGAACTGTGGTGCGACCCAAAACGGTCCAAAAGATGGCCGAAGCTTCCAACGAGTGGCGAACGCACGTCCGGTGTCAAAAACAACTGGAAATGCACTTGCAGCGATGGAAACGGGCGGAGCTCGAGGACTTCCGGTGCTCGTCCCAAGAAAACGCGAGCGGGAATGCCCCGGACTCAGTTTTCTCGTCCTGGGGTAAAAATCGGTCCCCCGACGGTTTCTTCCCTTTGCTCCGTATTGGTCATAAGTCTTTCGATCTTCGGGTCTCGTGCTCCGAGGACTTCAACCCACACTCCTGGCATGCTCCCTGACACGTTTTCCGGAGGTATAGGTCGGGAAGCGAGCTCGTTGGAGGGAGAACTGTGGTGCGACCCAAAACGGTCCAAAAGATGGCCGAAGCTTCCAACGAGTGGCGAACGCTCGTCCGGTGTTAGAAACCACTGGAAATGCACTTGCAGCGAAGAAAACGGGCTGAGCTCGAGGACTTCCGGTGCTCGTCCCAAGAAAACGCGAGCGGGAATGCCCCGGACTCAGTTTTCTCGTCCTGGGGTAAAAAGCGGTCCCCCGACGGTTTCTTCCCTTTGCTCCGTATTGGTCATAAGTCTTTCGATCTTCGGGTCTCGTGCTCCGAGCACTTCAACCCACACTCCTGGCATGCTCCCTGACACGTTTTCCGGAGGTATAGGTCGGGAAGCGAGCTCGTTGGAGGGAGAACTGTGGTGCGACCCAAAACGGTCCAAAAGATGGCCGAAGCTTCCAACGAGTGGCGAACGCTCGTCCGGTGTCCGAAACCACTGGAAATGCACTTGCAGCGAAGGAAACGGGCTGAGCTCGAGGACTTCCGGTGATTGTGCCAAGAAAAGGCGAGCGGGAATGCCCCGGACTCAGTTTTCTCGTCCTGGGGTAAAAAGCGGTCCCCCGACGGTTTCTTCCCTTTGCTCCGTATTGGTCATAAGTCTTTCGATCTTCGGGTCTCGTGCTCCGAGGACTTCAACCCACACTCCTGGCATGCTCCCTGACACGTTTTCCGGAGGTATAGGTCGGGAAGCGAGCTCGTTGGAGGGAGAACTGTGGTGCGACCCAAAACGGTCCAAAAGATGGCCGAAGCTTCCAACGAGTGGCGAACGCTCGTCCGGTGTCAGAAACCACTGGAAATGCACTTGCAGCGAAGGAAATGGGCTGAGCTCGAGGACTTCCGGTGCTCGTCCCAAGAAAACGCGAGCGGGAATGCCCCGGACTCAGTTTTCTCGTCCTGGGGTAAAAAGCGGTCCCCCGACGGTTTCTTCCCTTTGCTCCGTATTGGTCATAAGTCTTTCGATCTTCGGGTCTCGTGCTCCGAGCACTTCAACCCACACTCCTGGCATGCTCCCTGACACGTTTTCCGGAGGTATAGGTCGGGAAGCGAGCTCGTTGGAGGGAGAACTGTGGTGCGACCCAAAACGGTCCAAAAGATGGCCGAAGCTTCCAACGAGTGGCGAACGCTCGTCCGGTGTCAGAAACCACTGGAAATGCACTTGCAGCGAAGGAAACGGGCTGAGCTCGAGGACTTCCGGTGCTCGTCCCAAGAAAAGGCGAGCGGGAATGCCCCGGACTCAGTTTTCTCGTCCTGGGGTAAAAAGCGGTCCCCCGACGGTTTCTTCCCTTTGCTCCGTATTGGTCATAAGTCTTTCGATCTTCGGGTCTCGTGCTCCGAGGACTTCAACCCACACTCCGGCATGCTCCCTGACACGTTTTCTAGAGGTATAGGTCGGGAAGCGAGCTCGTTGGAGGGAGAACTGTGGTGCGACCCAAAACGGTCCAAAAGATGGCCGAAGCTTCCAACGAGTGGCGAACGCTCGTCCGGTGTCCGAAACCACTGGAAATGCACTTGCAGCGAAGGAAACGGGCTGAGCTCGAGGACTTCCGGTGATTGTGCCAAGAAAAGGCGAGCGGGAATGCCCCCGACTCAGTTTTCTCGTCCTGGGGTAAAAAGCGGTCCCCCGACGGTTTCTTCCCTTTGCTCCGTATTGGTCATAAGTCTTTCGATCTTCGGGTCTCGTGCTCCGAGGACTTCAACCCACACTCCTGGCATGCTCCCTGACACGTTTTCCGGAGGTATAGGTCGGGAAGCGAGCTCGTTGGAGGGAGAACTGTGGTGCGACCCAAAACGGTCCAAAAGATGGCCGAAGCTTCCAACGAGTGGCGAACGCTCGTCCGGTGTCAGAAACCACTGGAAATGCACTTGCAGCGAAGGAAACGGGCTGAGCTCGAGGACTTCCGGTGCTCGTCCCAAGAAAACGCGAGCGGGAATGCCCCGGACTCAGTTTTCTCGTCCTGGGGTAAAAAGCGGTCCCCCGACGGTTTCTTCCCTTTGCTCCGTATTGGTCATAAGTCTTTCGATCTTCGGGTCTCGTGCTCCGAGCACTTCAACCCACACTCCTGGCATGCTCCCTGACACGTTTTCCGGAGGTATAGGTCGGGAAGCGAGCTCGTTGGAGGGAGAACTGTGGTGCGACCCAAAACGGTCCAAAAGATGGCCGAAGCTTCCAACGAGTGGCGAACGCTCGTCCGGTGTCAGAAACCACTGGAAATGCACTTGCAGCGAAGGAAACGGGCTGAGCTCGAGGACTTCCGGTGCTCGTCCCAAGAAAAGGCGAGCGGGAATGCCCCGGACTCAGTTTTCTCGTCCTGGGGTAAAAAGCGGTCCCCCGACGGTTTCTTCCCTTTGCTCCGTATTGGTCATAAGTCTTTCGATCTTCGGGTCTCGTGCTCCGAGGACTTCAACCCACACTCCGGCATGCTCCCTGACACGTTTTCTAGAGGTATAGGTCGGGAAGCGAGCTCGTTGGAGGGAGAACTGTGGTGCGACCCAAAACGGTCCAAAAGATGGCCGAAGCTTCCAACGAGTGGCGAACGCTCGTCCGGTGTCAGAAACCACTGGAAATGCACTTGCAGCGAAGGAAACGGGCTGAGCTCGAGGACTTCCGGTGCTCGTCCCAAGAAAAGGCGAGCGGGAATGCCCCGGACTCAGTTTTCTCGTCCTGGGGTAAAAAGCGGTCCCCCGACGGTTTCTTCCCTTTGCTCCGTATTGGTCATAAGTCTTTCGATCTTCGGGTCTCGTGCTCCGAGGACTTCAACCCACACTCCGGCATGCTCCCTGACACGTTTTCTAGAGGTATAGGTCGGGAAGCGAGCTCGTTGGAGGGAGAACTGTGGTGCGACCCAAAACGGTCCAAAAGATGGCCGAAGCTTCCAACGAGTGGCGAACGCTCGTCCGGTGTCAGAAACCACTGGAAATGCACTTGCAGCGAAGGAAACGGGCTGAGCTCGAGGACTTCCGGTGCTCGTCCCAAGAAAACGCGAGCGGGAATGCCCCGGACTCCGTTTTCTCGTCCTGGGGTAAAAAGCGGTCCCCCGACGGTTTCTTCCCTTTGCTCCGTATTGGTCATAAGTCTTTCGATCTTCGGGTCTCGTGCTCCGAGGACTTCAACCCACACTCCGGCATGCTCCCTGACACGTTTTCTAGAGGTATAGGTCGGGAAGCGAGCTCGTTGGAGGGAGAACTGTGGTGCGACCCAAAACGGTCCAAAAGATGGCCGAAGCTTCCAACGAGTGGCGAACGCTCGTCCGCTGTCAGAAACCACTGGAAATGCACTTGCAGCGAAGGAAACGGGCTGAGCTCGAGGACTTCCGGTGCTCGTCCCAAGAAAACGCGAGCGGGAATGCCCCGGACTCAGTTTTCTCGTCCTGGGGTAAAAAGCGGTCCCCCGACGGTTTCTTCCCTTTGCTCCGTATTGGTCATAAGTCTTTCGATCTTCGGGTCTCGTGCTCCGAGGACTTCAACCCACACTCCTGGCATGCTCCCTGAAACGTTTTCCAGACGTATAGGTCGGGAAGCGAGCTCGTTGGAGGGAGAACTGTGGTGCGACCCAAAACGGTCCAAAAGATGGCCGAAGCTTCCAACGAGTGGCGAACGCTCGTCCGGTGTCAGAAACCACTGGAAATGCACTTGCAACGAAGGAAACGGGCTGAGCTCGAGGACTTCCGGTGCTCGTCCCAAGAAAACGCGAGCGGGAATGCCCCGGACTCAGTTTTCTCGTCCTGGGGTAAAAAGCGGTCCCCCGACGGTTTCTTCCCTTTGCTCTTTATTGGTCGAAAGTCTTTCGATCCTCGGGTCTCGTGCTTCGAGGACTTCAACCCACACTCCTGGCATGCTCCCTGACACGTTTTCCGGAGGTATAGGTCAGGAAGCGAGCTCGTTGGAGGGAGAACTGTGGTGCGACCCAAAACGGTCCAAAAGATGGCCGAAGCTTCCAACGAGTGGCGAACGCTCGTCCGGTGTCAGAAACCACTGGAAATGCACTTGCAGCGAAGGAAACGGGCTGAGCTCGAGGACTTCCGGTGCTCGTCCCAAGAAAACGCGAGCGGGAATGCCCCGGACTCAGTTTTCTCGTCCTGGGTAAAAAGCGGTCCCCCGACGGTTTCTTCCCTTTGCTCCGTATTGGTCCTAAGTCTTTCGATCTTCGGGTCTCGTGCTCCGAGGACTTCAACCCACACTCCTGGCATGCTCCCTGACACGTTTTCCGGAGGTATAGGTCGGGAAGCGAGCTCGTTGGAGGGAGAACTGTGGTGCGACCCAAAACGGTCCAAAAGATGGCCGAAGCTTCCAACGAGTGGCGAACGCTCGTCCGGTGTCAGAAACCACTGGAAATGCAATTGCAGCGAAGGAAACGGGCTGAGCTCGAGGACTTCCGGTGCTCGTCCCAAGAAAACGCGAGCGGGAATGCCCCGGACTCAGTTTTCTCGTCCTGGGGTAAAAAGCGGTCCCCCGACGGTTTCTTCCCTTTGCTCCGTATTGGTCATAAGTCTTTCGATCTTCGGGCCTCGTGCTCCGAGGACTTCAACCCACACTCCTGGCATGCTCCCTGATGCGTTTTCCGGAGGTATAGGTCGGGAAGCGAGCTCGTTGGAGGGAGAACTGTGGTGCGACCCAAAACGGTCCAAAAGATGGCCGAAGCTTCCAACGAGTGGCGAACGCTCGTCCGGTGTCAGAAACCACTGGAAATGCACTTGCAGCGAAGGAAACGGGATGAGCTCGAGGACTTCCGGTGCTCGTCCCAAGAAAACGCGAGCGGGAATGCCCCGGACTCAGTTTTCTCGTCCTGGGGTAAAAAGCGGTCCCCCGACGGTTTCTTCCCTTTGCTCCGTATTGGTCATAAGTCTTTCGATCTTCGGGTCTCGTGCTCCGAGGACTTCAACCCACACTCCTGGCATGCTCCCTGACACGTTTTCCAGAGGTATAGGTCGGGAAGCGTGCTCGTTGGAGGGAGAACTGTGGTGCGACCCAAAACGGTCCAAAAGATGGCCGAAGCTTCCAACGAGTGGCGAACGCTCGTCCGGTGTCAGAAACCACTGGACATGCACTTGCAGCGAAGGAAACGGGCTGAGCTCGAGGACTTCCGGTGCTCGTCCCAAGAAAACGCGAGCGGGAATGCCCCGGACTCAGTTTTCTCGTCCTGGGGTAAAAAGCGGTCCCCCGACGGTTTCTTCCCTTTGCTCCGTATTGGTCATAAGTCTTTCGATCTTCGGGTCTCGTGCTCCGAGGACTTCAACCCACACTCCGGCATGCTCCCTGACACGTTTTCTAGAGGTATAGGTCGGGAAGCGAGCTCGTTGGAGGGAGAACTGTGGTGCGACCCAAAACGGTCCAAAAGATGGCCGAAGCTTCCAACGAGTGGCGAACGCTCGTCCGGTGTCAGAAACCACTGGAAATGCACTTGCAGCGAAGGAAACGGGCTGAGCTCGAGGACTTTCGGTGCTCGTCCCAAGAAAACGCGAGCGGGAATGCCCCGGACTCAGTTTTCTCGTCCTGGGGTAAAAAGCGGTCCCCCCGACGGTTTCTTCCCTTTGCTCCGTATTGGTCATAAGTCTTTCGATCTTTGGGTCTCGTGCTCCGAGGACTTCAACCCACACTTCTGGCATGCTCCCTGACACGTTTTCCGGAGGTATAGGTCGGGAAGCGAGCTCGTTGGAGGGAAAACTGTGGTGCGACCCAAAACGGTCCAAAAGATGGCCGAAGCTTCCAACGAGTGGCGAACGCTCGTCCGGTGTCAGAAACCACTGGAAATGCACTTGCAGCGAAGGAAACGGGCTGAGCTCGAGGACTTCCGGTGCTCGTCCCAAGAAAACGCGAGCGGGAATGCCCCGGACTCAGTTTTCTCGTCCTGGGTAAAAAGCGGTCCCCCGACGGTTTCTTCCCTTTGCTCCGTATTGGTCCTAAGTCTTTCGAGGACTTCAACCCACACTCCTGGCATGCTCCCTGAAACGTTTTCCAGACGTATAGGTCGGGAAGCGAGCTCGTTGGAGGGAGAACTGTGGTGCGACCCAAAACGGTCCAAAAGATGGCCGAAGCTTCCAACGAGTGGCGAACGCTCGTCCGGTGTCAGAAACCACTGGAAATGCAATTGCAGCGAAGGAAACGGGCTGAGCTCGAGGACTTCCGGTGCTCGTCCCAAGAAAACGCGAGCGGGAATGCCCCGGACTCAGTTTTCTCGTCCTGGGGTAAAAAGCGGTCCCCCGACGGTTTCTTCCCTTTGCTCCGTATTGGTCATAAGTCTTTCGATCTTCGGGCCTCGTGCTCCGAGGACTTCAACCCACACTCCTGGCATGCTCCCTGATGCGTTTTCCGGAGGTATAGGTCGGGAAGCGAGCTCGTTGGAGGGAGAACTGTGGTGCGACCCAAAACGGTCCAAAAGATGGCCGAAGCTTCCAACGAGTGGCGAACGCTCGTCCGGTGTCAGAAACCACTGGAAATGCACTTGCAGCGAAGGAAACGGGATGAGCTCGAGGACTTCCGGTGCTCGTCCCAAGAAAACGCGAGCGGGAATGCCCCGGACTCAGTTTTCTCGTCCTGGGGTAAAAAGCGGTCCCCCGACGGTTTCTTCCCTTTGCTCCGTATTGGTCATAAGTCTTTCGATCTTCGGGTCTCGTGCTCCGAGGACTTCAACCCACACTCCTGGCATGCTCCCTGACACGTTTTCCAGAGGTATAGGTCGGGAAGCGTGCTCGTTGGAGGGAGAACTGTGGTGCGACCCAAAACGGTCCAAAAGATGGCCGAAGCTTCCAACGAGTGGCGAACGCTCGTCCGGTGTCAGAAACCACTGGAAATGCACTTGCAGCGAAGGAAACGGGCTGAGCTCGAGGACTTCCGGTGCTCGTCCCAAGAAAACGCGAGCGGGAATGCCCCGGACTCAGTTTTCTCGTCCTGGGGTAAAAAGCGGTCCCCCGACGGTTTCTTCCCTTTGCTCCGTATTGGTCATAAGTCTTTCGATCTTCGGGTCTCGTGCTCCGAGGACTTCAACCCACACTCCGGCATGCTCCCTGACACGTTTTCTAGAGGTATAGGTCGGGAAGCGAGCTCGTTGGAGGGAGAACTGTGGTGCGACCCAAAACGGTCCAAAAGATGGCCGAAGCTTCCAACGAGTGGCGAACGCTCGTCCGGTGTCAGAAACCACTGGAAATGCACTTGCAGCGAAGGAAACGGGCTGAGCTCGAGGACTTTCGGTGCTCGTCCCAAGAAAACGCGAGCGGGAATGCCCCGGACTCAGTTTTCTCGTCCTGGGGTAAAAAGCGGTCCCCCGACGGTTTCTTCCCTTTGCTCCGTATTGGTCATAAGTCTTTCGATCTTTGGGTCTCGTGCTCCGAGGACTTCAACCCACACTTCTGGCATGCTCCCTGACACGTTTTCCGGAGGTATAGGTCGGGAAGCGAGCTCGTTGGAGGGAGAACTGTGGTGCGACCCAAAACGGTCCAAAAGATGGCCGAAGCTTCCAACGAGTGGCGAACGCTCGTCCGGTGTCAGAAACCACTGGAAATGCACTTGCAGCGAAGGAAACGGGCTGAGCTCGAGGACTTCCGGTGCTCGTCCCAAGAAAACGCGAGCGGGAATGCCCCGGACTCAGTTTTCTCGTCCTGGGTAAAAAGCGGTCCCCCGACGGTTTCTTCCCTTTGCTCCGTATTGGTCCTAAGTCTTTCGATCTTCGGGTCTCGTGCTCCGAGGACTTCAACCCACACTCCTGGCATGCTCCCTGAAACGTTTTCCAGACGTATAGGTCGGGAAGCGAGCTCGTTGGAGGGAGAACTGTGGTGCGACCCAAAACGGTCCAAAAGATGGCCGAAGCTTCCAACGAGTGGCGAACGCTCGTCCGGTGACAGAAACCACTGGAAATGCACTTGCAACGAAGGAAACGGGCTGAGCTCGAGGACTTCCGGTGCTCGTCCCAAGAAAACGCGAGCGGGAATGCCCCGGACTCAGTTTTCTCGTCCTGGGGTAAAAAGCGGTCCCCCGACGGTTTCTTCCCTTTGCTCTTTATTGGTCGAAAGTCTTTCGATCCTCGGGTCTCGTGCTTCGAGGACTTCAACCCACACTCCTGGCATGCTCCCTGACACGTTTTCCGGAGGTATAGGTCGGGAAGCGAGCTCGTTGGAGGGAGAACTGTGGTGCGACCCAAAACGGTCCAAAAGATGGCCGAAGCTTCCAACGAGTGGCGAACGCTCGTCCGGTGTCAGAAACCACTGGAAATGCACTTGCAGCGAAGGAAACGGGCGGAGCTCGAGGACTTCCGGTGCTCGTCCCAAGAAAACGCGAGCGGGAATGCCCCGGACTCAGTTTTCTCGTCCTGGGTAAAAAGCGGTCCCCCGACGGTTTCTTCCCTTTGCTCCGTATTGGTCCTAAGTCTTTCGATCTTCGGGTCTCGTGCTCCGAGGACTTCAACCCACACTCCTGGCATGCTCCCTGACACGTTTTCCAGACGTATAGGTCGGGAAGCGAGCTCGTTGGAGAGAGAACTGTGGTGCGACCCAAAACGGTCCAAAAGATGGCCGAAGCTTCCAACGAGTGGCGAACGCTCGTCCGGTGTCAGAAACCACTGGAAATGCACTTGCAGCGAAGGAAACGGGCTGAGCTCGAGGACTTCCGGTGCTCGTCCCAAGAAAACGCGAGCGGGAATGCCCCGGACTCAGTTTTCTCGTCCTGGGGTAAAAAGCGGTCCCCCGACGGTTTCTTCCCTTTGCTCCGTATTGGTCATAAGTCTTTCTGTCTTCGGGTCTCGTGCTCCGAGGACTTCAACCCACACTCCTGGCATGCTCCCTGACACGTTTTCCGGAGGTATAGGTCGGGAAGCGAGCTCGTTGGAGGGAGAACTGTGGTGCGACCCAAAACGGTCCAAAAGATGGCCGAAGCTTCCAACGAGTGGCGAACGCTCGTCCGGTGTCAGAAACCACTGGAAATGCACTTGCAGCGAAGGAAACGGGCTGAGCTCGAGGACTTCCGGTGCTCGTCCCAAGAAAACGCGAGCGGGAATGCCCCGGACTCAGTTTTCTTGTCCTGGGTAAAAAGCGGTCCCCCGACGGTTTCTTCCCTTTGCTCCGTATTGGTCATAAGTCTTTCGATCTTCGGGTCTCGTGCTCCGAGGACTTCAACCCACACTCCTGGCATGCTCCCTGACACGTTTTCCGGAGGTATAGGTCGGGAAGCGAGCTCGTTGGAGGGAGAACTGTGGTGCGACCCAAAACGGTCCAAAAGATGGCCGAAGCTTCCAACGAGTGGCGAACGCTCGTCCGGTGTCAGAAACCACTGGAAATGCACTTGCAGCGAAGGAAACGGGCTGAGCTCGAGGACTTCCGGTGCTCGTCCCAAGAAAACGCGAGCGGGAATGCCCCGGACTCAGTTTTCTCGTCCTGGGTAAAAAGCGGTCCCCCGACGGTTTCTTCCCTTTGCTCCGTATTGGTCCTAAGTCTTTCGATCTTCGGGTCTCGTGCTCCGAGGACTTCAACCCACACTCCTGGCATGCTCCCTGACACGTTTTCCAGACGTATAGGTCGGGAAGCGAGCTCGTTGGAGAGAGAACTGTGGTGCGACCCAAAACGGTCCAAAAGATGGCCGAAGCTTCCAACGAGTGGCGAACGCTCGTCCGGTGTCAGAAACCACTGGAAATGCACTTGCAGCGAAGGAAACGGGCTGAGCTCGAGGACTTCCGGTGCTCGTCCCAAGAAAACGCGAGCGGGAATGCCCCGGACTCAGTTTTCTCGTCCTGGGGTAAAAAGCGGTCCCCCGACGGTTTCTTCCCTTTGCTCCGTATTGGTCATAAGTCTTTCGATCTTCGGGTCTCGTGCTCCGAGGACTTCAACCCACACTCCTGGCATGCTCCCTGACACGTTTTCCGGAGGTATAGGTCGGGAAGCGAGCTCGTTGGAGGGAGAACTGTGGTGCGACCCAAAACGGTCCAAAAGATGGCCGAAGCTTCCAACGAGTGGCGAACGCTCGTCCGGTGTCAGAAACCACTGGAAATGCACTTGCAGCGAAAGAAACGGGCTGAGCTCGAGGACTTCCAGTGCTCGTCCCAAGAAAACGCGAGCGGGAATGCCCCGGACTCAGTTTTCTCGTCCTGGGGTAAAAAGCGGTCCCCCGACGGTTTCTTCCCTTTGCTCCGTATTGGTCATAAGTCTTTCGATCTTCGGGTCTCGTGCTCCGAGGACTTCAACCCACACTCCTGGCATGCTCCCTGACACGTTTTCCGGAGGTATAGGTCGGGAAGCGAGCTCGTTGGAGGGAGAACTGTGGTGCGACCCAAAACGGTCCAAAAGATGGCCGAAGCTTCCAACGAGTGGCGAACGCTCGTCCGGTGTCAGAAACCACTGGAAATGCACTTGCAGCGAAGGAAACGGGCTGAGCTCGAGGACTTCCGGTGCTCGTCCCAAGAAAACGCGAGCGGGAATGCCCCGGACTCAGTTTTCTCGTCCTGGGGTAAAAAGCGGTCCCCCGACGGTTTCTTCCCTTTGCTCCGTATTGGTCATAAGTCTTTCGATCTTCGGGTCTCGTGCTCCGAGGACTTCAACCCACACTCCTGGCATGCTCCCTGACACGTTTTCCGGAGGTATAGGTCGGGAAGCGAGCTCGTTGGAGGGAGAACTGTGGTGCGACCCAAAACGGTCCAAAAGATGGCCGAAGCTTCCAACGAGTGGCGAACGCTCGTCCGGTGTCAGAAACCACTGGAAATGCACTTGCAGCGAAGGAAACGGGCTGAGCTCGAGGACTTCCGGTGCTCGTCCCAAGAAAACGCGAGCGGGAATGCCCCGGACTCAGTTTTCTCGTCCTGGGGTAAAAAGCGGTCCCCCGACGGTTTGTTCCCTTTGCTCCGTATTCGTCATAAGTCTTTCGATCTTCGGGTCTCGTGCTCCGAGGACTTCAACCCACACTCCTGGCATGCTCCCTGACACGTTTTCCGGAGGTATAGGTCGGGAAGCGAGCTCGTTGGAGGGAGAACTGTGGTGCGACCCAAAACGGTCCAAAAGATGGCCGAAGCTTCCAACGAGTGGCGAACGCTCGTCCGGTGTCAGAAACCACTGGAAATGCACTTGCAGCGAAGGAAACGGGCTGAGCTCGAGGACTTCCGGTGCTCGTCTCAAGAAAACGCGAGCGGGAATGCCCCGGACTCAGTTTTCTCGTCCTGGGGTAAAAAGCGGTCCCCCGACGGTTTCTTCCCTTTGCTCCGTATTCGTCATAAGTCTTTCGATCTTCGGGTCTCGTGCTCCGAGGACTTCAACCCACACTCCTGGCATGCTCCCTGACACGTTTTCCGGAGGTATAGGTCGGGAAGCGAGCTCGTTGGAGGGAGAACTGTGGTGCGACCCAAAACGGTCCAAAAGATGGCCGAAGCTTCCAACGAGTGGCGAACGCTCGTCCGGTGTCAGAAACCACTGGAAATGCACTTGCAGCGAAGGAAACGGGCTGAGCTCGAGGACTTCCAGTGCTCGTCCCAAGAAAACGCGAGCGGGAATGCCCCGGACTCAGTTTTCTCGTCCTGGGGTAAAAAGCGGTCCCCCGACGGTTTCTTCCCTTTGCTCCGTATTGGTCATAAGTCTTTCGATCTTCGGGTCTCGTGCTCCGAGGACTTCAACCCACACTCCTGGCATGCTCCCTGACACGTTTTCCGGAGGTATAGGTCGGGAAGCGAGCTCGTTGGAGGGAGAACTGTGGTGCGACCCAAAACGGTCCAAAAGATGGCCGAAGCTTCCAACGAGTGGCGAACGCTCGTCCGGTGTCAGAAACCACTGGAAATGCACTTGCAGCGAAGGAAACGGGCTGAGCTCGAGGACTTCCGGTGCTCGTCCCAAGAAAACGCGAGCGGGAATGCCCCGGACTCAGTTTTCTCGTCCTGGGGTAAAAAGCGGTCCCCCGACGGTTTCTTCCCTTTGCTCCGTATTGGTCATAAGTCTTTCGATCTTCGGGTCTCGTGCTCCGAGGACTTCAACCCACACTCCTGGCATGCTCCCTGACACGTTTTCCGGAGGTATAGGTCGGGAAGCGAGCTCGTTGGAGGGAGAACTGTGGTGCGACCCAAAACGGTCCAAAAGATGGCCGAAGCTTCCAACGAGTGGCGAACGCTCGTCCGGTGTCAGAAACCACTGGAAATGCACTTGCAGCGAAGGAAACGGGCTGAGCTCGAGGACTTCCGGTGCTCGTCCCAAGAAAACGCGAGCGGGAATGCCCCGGACTCAGTTTTCTCGTCCTGGGGTAAAAAGCGGTCCCCCGACGGTTTGTTCCCTTTGCTCCGTATTCGTCATAAGTCTTTCGATCTTCGGGTCTCGTGCTCCGAGGACTTCAACCCACAATCCTGGCATGCTCCCTGACACGTTTTCCGGAGGTATAGGTCGGGAAGCGAGCTCGTTGGAGGGAGAACTGTGGTGCGACCCAAAACGGTCCAAAAGATGGCCGAAGCTTCCAACGAGTGGCGAACGCTCGTCCGGTGTCAGAAACCACTGGAAATGCACTTGCAGCGAAGGAAACGGGCTGAGCTCGAGGACTTCCGGTGCTCGTCTCAAGAAAACGCGAGCGGGAATGCCCCGGACTCAGTTTTCTCGTCCTGGGGTAAAAAGCGGTCCCCCGACGGTTTCTTCCCTTTGCTCCGTATTGGTCATAAGTCTTTCGATCTTCGGGTCTCGTGCTCCGAGGACTTCAACCCACACTCCTGGCATGCTCCCTGACACGTTTTCCGGAGGTATAGGTCGGGAAGCGAGCTCGTTGGAGGGAGAACTGTGGTGCGACCCAAAACGGTCCAAAAGATGGCCGAAGCTTCCAACGAGTGGCGAACGCTCGTCCGGTGTCAGAAACCACTGGAAATGCACTTGCAGCGAAGGAAACGGGCTGAGCTCGAGGACTTCCAGTGCTCGTCCCAAGAAAACGCGAGCGGGAATGCCCCGGACTCAGTTTTCTCGTCCTGGGGTAAAACGCGGTCCCCCGACGGTTTCTTCCCTTTGCTCCGTATTGGTCATAAGTCTTTCGATCTTCGGGTCTCGTGCTCCGAGGACTTCAACCCACACTCCTGGCATGCTCCCTGACACGTTTTCCGGAGGTATAGGTCGGGAAGCGAGCTCGTTGGAGGGAGAACTGTGGTGCGACCCAAAACGGTCCAAAAGATGGCCGAAGCTTCCAACGAGTGGCGAACGCTCGTCCGGTGTCAGAAACCACTGGAAATGCACTTGCAGCGAAGGAAACGGGCTGAGCTCGAGGACTTCCGGTGCTCGTCCCAAGAAAACGCGAGCGGAAATGCCCCGGACTCAGTTTTCTCGTCCTGGGGTAAAAAGCGGTCCCCCGACGGTTTCTTCCCTTTGCTCCGTATTGGTCATAAGTCTTTCGATCTTCGGGTCTCGTGCTCCGAGGACTTCAACCCACACTCCTGGCATGCTCCCTGACACGTTTTCCGGAGGTATAGGTCGGGAAGCGAGCTCGTTGGAGGGAGAACTGTGGTGCGACCCAAAACGGTCCAAAAGATGGCCGAAGCTTCCAACGAGTGGCGAACGCTCGTCCGGTGTCAGAAACCACTGGAAATGCACTTGCAGCGAAGGAAACGGGCTGAGCTCGAGGACTTCCGGTGCTCGTCCCAAGAAAACGCGAGCGGGAATGCCCCGGACTCAGTTTTCTCGTCCTGGGGTAAAAAGCGGTCCCCCGACGGTTTGTTCCCTTTGCTCCGTATTCGTCATAAGTCTTTCGATCTTCGGGTCTCGTGCTCCGAGGACTTCAACCCACAATCCTGGCATGCTCCTTGACACGTTTTCCGGAGGTATAGGTCGGGAAGCGAGCTCGTTGGAGGGAGAACTGTGGTGCGACCCAAAACGGTCCAAAAGATGGCCGAAGCTTCCAACGAGTGGCGAACGCTCGTCCGGTGTCAGAAACCACTGGAAATGCACTTGCAGCGAAGGAAACGGGCTGAGCTCGAGGACTTCCGGTGCTCGTCTCAAGAAAACGCGAGCGGGAATGCCCCGGACTCAGTTTTCTCGTCCTGGGGTAAAAAGCGGTCCCCCGACGGTTTCTTCCCTTTGCTCCGTATTCGTCATAAGTCTTTCGATCTTCGGGTCTCGTGCTCCGAGGACTTCAACCCACACTCCTGGCATGCTCCCTGACACGTTTTCCGGAGGTATAGGTCGGGAAGCGAGCTCGTTGGAGGGAGAACTGTGGTGCGACCCAAAACGGTCCAAAAGATGGCCGAAGCTTCCAACGAGTGGCGAACGCTCGTCCGGTGTCAGAAACCACTGGAAATGCACTTGCGGCGAAGGAAACGGGCTGAGCTCGAGGACTTCCGGTGCTCGTCCAAAGAAAACGCGAGCGGGAATGCCCCGGACTCAGTTTTCTCGTCCTGGGGTAAAAAGCGGTCCCCCGACGGTTTCTTCCCTTTGCTCCGTATTGGTCATAAGTCTTTCGATCTTCGGGTCTCGTGCTCCGAGGACTTCAACCCACACTCCTGGCATGCTCCCTGACACGTTTTCCGGAGGTATAGGTTGGGAAGCGAGCTCGTTGGAGGGAGAACTGTGGTGCGACCCAAAACGGTCCAAAAGATGGCCGAAGCTTCCAACGAGTGGCGAACGCTCGTCCGGTGTCAGAAACCACTGGAAATGCACTTGCAGCGAAGCAAACGGGCTGAGCTCGAGGACTTCCGGTGCTCGTCCCAAGAAAACGCGAGCGGGAATGCCCCGGACTCAGTTTTCTCGTCCTGGGGTAAAAAGCGGTCCCCCGACGGTTTCTTCCCTTTGCTCCGTATTGGTCATAAGTCTTTCGATCTTCGGGTCTCGTGCTCCGAGGACTTCAACCCACACTCCTGGCATGCTCCCTGACACGTTTTCCGGAGGTATAGGTCGGGAAGCGAGCTCGTTGGAGGGAGAACTGTGGTGCGACCCAAAACAGTCCAAAAGATGGCCGAAGCTTCCAACGAGTGGCGAACGCTCGTCCGGTGTCAGAAACCACTGGAAATGCACTTGCAGCGAAGGAAACGGGCTCAGCTCGAGGACTTCTGGTGCTCGTCCCAAGAAAACGCGAGCGGGAATGCCCCGAACTCAGTTTTCTCGTCCTGGGGTAAAAAGCGGTCCCCCGACGGTTTCTTCCCTTTGCTCCGTATTCGTCATAAGTCTTTCGACCTTCGGGTCTCGTGCTCCGAGGACTTCAACCCACACTCCTGGCATGCTCCCTGACACGTTTTCCGGAGGTATAGGTCGGGAAGCGAGCTCGTTGGAGGGAGAACTGTGGTGCGACCCAAAACGGTCCAAAAGATGGCCGAAGCTTCCAACGAGTGGCGAACGCTCGTCCGGTGTCAGAAACCACTGGAAATGCACTTGCAGCGAAGGAAACGGGCTGAGCTCGAGGACTTCCGGTGCTCGTCTCAAGAAAACGCGAGCGGGAATGCCCCGGACTCAGTTTTCTCGTCCTGGGGTAAAAAGTAGTCCCCCGACGGTTTCTTCCCTTTGCTCCGTATTCGTCATAAGTCTTTCGATCTTCGGGTCTCGTGCTCCGAGGACTTCAACCCACACTCCTGGCATGCTCCCTGACACGTTTTCCGGAGGTATAGGTCGGGAAGCGAGCTCGTTGGAGGGAGAACTGTGGTGCGACCCAAAACGGTCCAAAAGATGGCCGAAGCTTCCAACGAGTGGCGAACGCTCGTCCGGTGTCAGAAACCACTGGAAATGCACTTGCGGCGAAGGAAACGGGCTGAGCTCGAGGACTTCCGGTGCTCGTCCAAAGAAAACGCGAGCGGGAATGCCCCGGACTCAGTTTTCTCGTCCTGGGGTAAAAAGCGGTCCCCCGACGGTTTCTTCCCTTTGCTCCGTATTGGTCATAAGTCTTTCGATCTTCGGGTCTCGTGCTCCGAGGACTTCAACCCATACTCCTGGCATGCTCCCTGACACGTTTTCCGGAGGTATAGGTCGGGAAGCGAGCTCGTTGGAGGGAGAACTGTGGTGCGACCCAAAACGGTCCAAAAGATGGCCGAAGCTTCCAACGAGTGGCGAACGCTCGTCCGGTGTCAGAAACCACTGGAAATGCACTTGCAGCGAAGGAAACGGGCGGAGCTCGAGGACTTCCGGTGCTCGTCCCAAGAAAACGCGAGCGGGAATGCCCCGGACTCAGTTTTCTCGTCCTGGGGTAAAAAGCGGTCCCCCGACGGTTTCTTCCCTTTGCTCCGTATTGGTCATAAGTCTTTCGATCTTCGGGTCTCGTGCTCCGAGGACTTCAACCCACACTCCTGGCATGCTCCCTGACACGTTTTCCGGAGGTATAGGTCGGGAAGCGAGCTCGTTGGAGGGAGAACTGTGGTGCGACCCAAAACGGTCCAAAAGATGGCCGAAGCTTCCAACGAGTGGCGAACGCTCGTCCGGTGTCAGAAACCACTGGAAATGCACTTGCGGCGAAGGAAACGGGCTGAGCTCGAGGACTTCCGGTGCTCGTCCCAAGAAAACGCGAGCGGGAATGCCCCGGACTCAGTTTTCTCGTCCTGGGGTAAAAAGCGGTCCCCCGACGGTTTCTTCCCTTTGCTCCGTATTCGTCATAAGTCTTTCGATCTTCGGGTCTCGTGCTCCGAGGACTTCAACCCACACTCCTGGCATGCTCCCTGACACGTTTTCCGGAGGTATAGGTCGGGAAGCGAGCTCGTTGGAGGGAGAACTGTGGTGCGACCCAAAACGGTCCAAAAGATGGCCGAAGCTTCCAACGAGTGGCGAACGCTCGTCCGGTGTCAGAAACCACTGGAAATGCACTTGCGGCGAAGGAAACGGGCTGAGCTCGAGGACTTCCGGTGCTCATCCAAAGAAAACGCGAGCGGGAATGCCCCGGACTCAGTTTTCTCGTCCTGGGGTAAAAAGCGGTCCCCCGACGGTTTCTTCCCTTTGCTCCGTATTGGTCATAAGTCTTTCGATCTTCGGGTCTCGTGCTCCGAGGACTTCAACCCACACTCCTGGCATGCTCCCTGACACGTTTTCCGGAGGTATAGGTTGGGAAGCGAGCTCGTTGGAGGGAGAACTGTGGTGCGACCCAAAACGGTCCAAAAGATGGCCGAAGCTTCCAACGAGTGGCGAACGCTCGTCCGGTGTCAGAAACCACTGGAAATGCACTTGCAGCGAAGCAAACGGGCTGAGCTCGAGGACTTCCGGTGCTCGTCCCAAGAAAACGCGAGCGGGAATGCCCCGGACTCAGTTTTCTCGTCCTGGGGTAAAAAGCGGTCCCCCGACGGTTTCTTCCCTTTGCTCCGTATTGGTCATAAGTCTTTCGATCTTCGGGTCTCGTGCTCCGAGGACTTCAACCCACACTCCTGGCATGCTCCCTGACACGTTTTCCGGAGGTATAGGTCGGGAAGCGAGCTCGTTGGAGGGAGAACTGTGGTGCGACCCAAAACGGTCCAAAAGATGGCCGAAGCTTCCAACGAGTGGCGAACGCTCGTCCGGTGTCAGAAACACTGGAAATGCACTTGCGGCGAAGGAAACGGGCTGAGCTCGAGGACTTCCGGTGCTCGTCCCAAGAAAACGCGAGCGGGAATGCCCCGGACTCAGTTTTCTCGTCCTGGGGTAAAAAGCGGTCCCCCGACGGTTTCTTCCCTTTGCTCCGTATTGGTCATAAGTCTTTCGATCTTCGGGTCTCGTGCTCCGAGGACTTCAACCCACACTCCTGGCATGCTCCCTGACACGTTTTCCGGAGGTATAGGTCGGGAAGCGAGCTCGTTGGAGGGAGAACTGTGGTGCGACCCAAAACGGTCCAAAAGATGGCCGAAGCTTCCAACGAGTGGCGAACGCTCGTCCGGTGTCAGAAACCACTGGAAATGCACTTGCAGCGAAGGAAACGGGCTGAGCTCGAGGACTTCCGGTGCTCGTCGCAAGAAAACGCGAGCGGGAATGCCCCGGACTCAGTTTTCTCGTCCTGGGGTAAAAAGCGGTCCCCCGACGGTTTCTTCCCTTTGCTCCGTATTGGTCATAAGTCTTTCGATCTTCGGGTCTCGTGCTCCGAGGACTTCAACCCACACTCCTGACATGCTCCCTGACACGTTTTCCGGAGGTATAGGTCGGGAAGCGAGCTCGTTGGAGGGAGAACTGTGGTGCGACCCAAAACGGTCCAAAAGATGGCCGAAGCTTCCAACGAGTGGCGAACGCTCGTCCGGTGTCAGAAACCACTGGAAATGCACTTGCAGCGAAGGAAACGGGCTGAGCTCGAGGACTTCCGGTGCTCGTCCCAAGAAAACGCGAGCGGGAATGCCCCGGACTCAGTTTTCTCGTCCTGGGGTAAAAAGCGGTCCCCCGACGGTTTCTTCCCTTTGCTCCGTATTGGTCATAAGTCTTTCGATCTTCGGGTCTCGTGCTCCGAGGACTTCAACCCACACTCCTGGCATGCTCCCTGACACGTTTTCCGGAGGTATAGGTCGGGAAGCGAGCTCGTTGGAGGGAGAACTGTGGTGCGACCCAAAACGGTCCAAAAGATGGCCGAAGCTTCCAACGAGTGGCGAACGCTCGTCCGGTGTCAGAAACCACTGGAAATGCACTTGCAGCGAAGGAAACGGGCTGAGCTCGAGGACTTCCGGTGCTCGTCCCAAGAAAACGCGAGCGGGAATGCCCCGGACTCAGTTTTCTCGTCCTGGGGTAAAAAGCGGTCCCCCGACGGTTTCTTCCCTTTGCTCCGTATTGGTCATAAGTCTTTCGATCTTCGGGTCTCGTGCTCCGAGGACTTCAACCCACACTCCTGGCATGCTCCCTGACACGTTTTCCGGAGGTATAGGTCGGGAAGCGAGCTCGTTGGAGGGAGAACTGTGGTGCGACCCAAAACGGTCCAAAAGATGGCCGAAGCTTCCAACGAGTGGCGAACGCTCGTCCGGTGTCAGAAACCACTGGAAATGCACTTGCAGCGAAGGAAACGGGCTAAGCTCGAGGACTTCTGGTGCTCGTCCCAAGAAAACGCGAGCGGGAATGCCCCGGACTCAGTTTTCTCGTCCTGGGGTAAAAAGTAGTCCCCCGACGGTTTCTTCCCTTTGCTCCGTATTCGTCATAAGTCTTTCGATCTTCGGGTCTCGTGCTCCGAGGACTTCAACCCACACTCCTGGCATGCTCCCTGACACGTTTTCCGGAGGTATAGGTCGGGAAGCGAGCTCGTTGGAGGGAGAACTGTGGTGCGACCCAAAACGGTCCAAAAGATGGCCGAAGCTTCCAACGAGTGGCGAACGCTCGTCCGGTGTCAGAAACCACTGGAAATGCACTTGCAGCGAAGGAAACGGGCTAAGCTCGAGGACTTCTGGTGCTCGTCCCAAGAAAACGCGAGCGGGAATGCCCCGGACTCAGTTTTCTCGTCCTGGGGTAAAAAGCGGTCCCCCGACGGTTTCTTCCCTTTGCTCCGTATTCGTCATAAGTCTTTCGACCTTCGGGTCTCGTGCTTCGAGGACTTCAACCCACACTCCTGGCATGCTCCCTGACACGTTTTCCGGAGGTATAGGTCGGGAAGCGAGCTCGTTGGAGGGAGAACTGTGGTGCGACCCAAAACGGTCCAAAAGATGGCCGAAGCTTCCAACGAGTGGCGAACGCTCGTCCGGTGTCAGAAACCACTGGAAATGCACTTGCAGCGAAGGAAACGGGCTGAGCTCGAGGACTTCCGGTGCTCGTCCCAAGAAAACGCGAGCGGGAATGCCCCGGACTCAGTTTTCTCGTCCTGGGGTAAAAAGCGGTCCCCCGACGGTTTCTTCCCTTTGCTCCGTATTCGTCATAAGTCTTTCGATCTTCGGGTCTCGTGCTCCGAGGACTTCAACCCACACTCCTGGCATGCTCCCTGACACGTTTTCCGGAGGTATAGGTCGGGAAGCGAGCTCGTTGGAGGGAGAACTGTGGTGCGACCCAAAACGGTCCAAAAGATGGCCGAAGCTTCCAACGAGTGGCGAACGCTCGTCCGGTGTCAGAAACACTGGAAATGCACTTGCGGCGAAGGAAACGGGCTGAGCTCGAGGACTTCCGGTGCTCGTCCCAAGAAAACGCGAGCGGGAATGCCCCGGACTCAGTTTTCTCGTCCTGGGGTAAAAAGCGGTCCCCCGACGGTTTCTTCCCTTTGCTCCGTATTCGTCATAAGTCTTTCGACCTTCGGGTCTCGTGCTTCGAGGACTTCAACCCACACTCCTGGCATGCTCCCTGACACGTTTTCCGGAGGTATAGGTCGGGAAGCGAGCTCGTTGGAGGGAGAACTGTGGTGCGACCCAAAACGGTCCAAAAGATGGCCGAAGCTTCCAACGAGTGGCGAACGCTCGTCCGGTGTCAGAAACCACTGGAAATGCACTTGCAGCGAAGGAAACGGGCTGAGCTCGAGGACTTCCGGTGCTCGTCCCAAGAAAACGCGAGCGGGAATGCCCCGGACTCAGTTTTCTCGTCCTGGGGTAAAAAGCGGTCCCCCGACGGTTTCTTCCCTTTGCTCCCTATTGGTCATAAGTCTTTCGATCTTCGGGTCTCGTGCTCCGAGGACTTCAACCCACACTCCTGGCATGCTCCCTGACACGTTTTCCGGAGGTATAGGTCGGGAAGCGAGCTCGTTGGAGGGAGAACTGTGGTGCGACCCAAAACGGTCCAAAAGATGGCCGAAGCTTCCAAGGAGTGGCGAACGCTCGTCCGGTGTCAGAAACCACTGGAAATGCACTTGCAGCGAAGGAAACGGGCTCAGCTCGAGGACTTCTGGTGCTCGTCCCAAGAAAACGCGAGCCGGAATGCCCCGAACTCAGTTTTCTCGTCCTGGGGTAAAAAGCGGTCCCCCGACGGTTTCTTCCCTTTGCTCCGTATTCGTCATAAGTCTTTCGACCTTCGGGTCTCGTGCTCCGAGGACTTCAACCCACACTCCTGGCATGCTCCCTGACACGTTTTCCGGAGGTATAGGTCGGGAAGCGAGCTCGTTGGAGGGAGAACTGTGGTGCGACCCAAAACGGTCCAAAAGATGGCCGAAGCTTCCAACGAGTGGCGAACGCTCGTCCGGTGTCAGAAACCACTGGAAATGCACTTGCAGCGAAGGAAACGGGCTGAGCTCGAGGACTTCCGGTGCTCGTCTCAAGAAAACGCGAGCGGGAATGCCCCGGACTCAGTTTTCTCGTCCTGGGGTAAAAAGTAGTCCCCCGACGGTTTCTTCCCTTTGCTCCGTATTCGTCATAAGTCTTTCGATCTTCGGGTCTCGTGCTCCGAGGACTTCAACCCACACTCCTGGCATGCTCCCTGACACGTTTTCCGGAGGTATAGGTCGGGAAGCGAGCTCGTTGGAGGGAGAACTGTGGTGCGACCCAAAACGGTCCAAAAGATGGCCGAAGCTTCCAACGAGTGGCGAACGCTCGTCCGGTGTCAGAAACCACTGGAAATGCACTTGCGGCGAAGGAAACGGGCTGAGCTCGAGGACTTCCGGTGCTCGTCCCAAGAAAACGCGAGCGGGAATGCCCCGGACTCAGTTTTCTCGTCCTGGGGTAAAAAGCGGTCCCCCGACGGTTTCTTCCCTTTGCTCCGTATTGGTCATAAGTCTTTCGATCTTCGGGTCTCGTGCTCCGAGGACTTCAACCCACACTCCTGGCATGCTCCCTGACACGTTTTCCGGAGGTATAGGTCGGGAAGCGAGCTCGTTGGAGGGAGAACTGTGGTGCGACCCAAAACGGTCCAAAAGATGGCCGAAGCTTCCAACGAGTGGCGAACGCTCGTCCGGTGTCAGAAACCACTGGAAATGCACTTGCAGCGAAGGAAACGGGCTGAGCTCGAGGACTTCCGGTGCTCGTCCCACGAAAACGCGAGCGGGAATGCCCCGGACTCAGTTTTCTCGTCCTGGGGTAAAAAGCGGTCCCCCGACGGTTTCTTCCCTTTGCTCCGTATTGGTCATAAGTCTTTCGATCTTCGGGTCTCGTGCTCCGAGGACTTCAACCCACACTCCTGACATGCTCCCTGACACGTTTTCCGGAGGTATAGGTCGGGAAGCGAGCTCGTTGGAGGGAGAACTGTGGTGCGACCCAAAACGGTCCAAAAGATGGCCGAAGCTTCCAACGAGTGGCGAACGCTCGTCCGGTGTCAGAAACCACTGGAAATGCACTTGCAGCGAAGGAAACGGGCTGAGCTCGAGGACTTCCGGTGCTCGTCCCAAGAAAACGCGAGCGGGAATGCCCCGGACTCAGTTTTCTCGTCCTGGGGTAAAAAGCGGTCCCCCGACGGTTTCTTCCCTTTGCTCCGTATTGGTCATAAGTCTTTCGATCTTCGGGTCTCGTGCTCCGAGGACTTCAACCCACACTCCTGGCATGCTCCCTGACACGTTTTCCGGAGGTATAGGTCGGGAAGCGAGCTCGTTGGAGGGAGAACTGTGGTGCGACCCAAAACGGTCCAAAAGATGGCCGAAGCTTCCAACGAGTGGCGAACGCTCGTCCGGTGTCAGAAACCACTGGAAATGCACTTGCAGCGAAGGAAACGGGCTGAGCTCGAGGACTTCCGGTGCTCGTCCCAAGAAAACGCGAGCGGGAATGCCCCGGACTCAGTTTTCTCGTCCTGGGGTAAAAAGCGGTCCCCCGACGGTTTCTTCCCTTTGCTCCCTATTGGTCATAAGTCTTTCGATCTTCGGGTCTCGTGCTCCGAGGACTTCAACCCACACTCCTGGCATGCTCCCTGACACGTTTTCCGGAGGTATAGGTCGGGAAGCGAGCTCGTTGGAGGGAGAACTGTGGTGCGACCCAAAACGGTCCAAAAGATGGCCGAAGCTTCCAACGAGTGGCGAACGCTCGTCCGGTGTCAGAAACCACTGGAAATGCACTTGCAGCGAAGGAAACGGGCTGAGCTCGAGGACTTCCGGTGCTCGTCCCAAGAAAACGCGAGCGGGAATGCCCCGGACTCAGTTTTCTCGTCCTGGGGTAAAAAGCGGTCCCCCGACGGTTTCTTCCCTTTGCTCCGTATTGGTCATAAGTCTTTCGATCTTCGGGTCTCGTGCTCCGAGGACTTCAACCCACACTCCTGGCATGCTCCCTGACACGTTTTCCGGAGGTATAGGTCGGGAAGCGAGCTCGTTGGAGGGAGAACTGTGGTGCGACCCAAAACGGTCCAAAAGATGGCCGAAGCTTCCAACGAGTGGCGAACGCTCGTCCGTTGTCAGAAACCACTGGAAATGCACTTGCAGCGAAGGAAACGGGCTGAGCTCGAGGACTTCCGGTGCTCGTCCCAAGAAAACGCGAGCGGGAATGCCCCGGACTCAGTTTTCTCGTCCTGGGGTAAAAAGCGGTCCCCCGACGGTTTCTTCCCTTTGCTCCGTATTGGTCATAAGTCTTTCGATCTTCGGGTCTCGTGCTCCGAGGACTTCAACCCACACTCCTGGCATGCTCCCTGACACGTTTTCCGGAGGTATAGGTCGGGAAGCGAGCTCGTTGGAGGGAGAACTGTGGTGCGACCCAAAACGGTCCAAAAGATGGCCGAAGCTTCCAACGAGTGGCGAACGCTCGTCCGGTGTCAGAAACCACTGGAAATGCACTTGCAGCGAAGGAAACGGGCTGAGCTCGAGGACTTCCGGTGCTCGTCCCAAGAAAACGCGAGCGGGAATGCCCCGGACTCAGTTTTCTCGTCCTGGGGTAAAAAGCGGTCCCCCGACGGTTTCTTCCCTTTGCTCCCTATTGGTCATAAGTCTTTCGATCTTCGGGTCTCGTGCTCCGAGGACTTCAACCCACACTCCTGGCATGCTCCCTGACACGTTTTCCGGAGGTATAGGTCGGGAAGCGAGCTCGTTGGAGGGAGAACTGTGGTGCGACCCAAAACGGTCCAAAAGATGGCCGAAGCTTCCAACGAGTGGCGAACGCTCGTCCGGTGTCAGAAACCACTGGAAATGCACTTGCAGCGAAGGAAACGGGCTGAGCTCGAGGACTTCCGGTGCTCGTCCCAAGAAAACGCGAGCGGGAATGCCCCGGACTCAGTTTTCTCGTCCTGGGGTAAAAAGCGGTCCCCCGACGGTTTCTTCCCTTTGCTCCCTATTGGTCATAAGTCTTTCGATCTTCGGGTCTCGTGCTCCGAGGACTTCAACCCACACTCCTGGCATGCTCCCTGACACGTTTTCCGGAGGTATAGGTCGGGAAGCGAGCTCGTTGGAGGGAGAACTGTGGTGCGACCCAAAACGGTCCAAAAGATGGCCGAAGCTTCCAACGAGTGGCGAACGCTCGTCCGTTGTCAGAAACCACTGGAAATGCACTTGCAGCGAAGGAAACGGGCTGAGCTCGAGGACTTCCGGTGCTCGTCCCAAGAAAACGCGAGCGGGAATGCCCCGGACTCAGTTTTCTCGTCCTGGGGTAAAAAGCGGTCCCCCGACGGTTTCTTCCCTTTGCTCCGTATTCGTCATAAGTCTTTCGATCTTCGGGTCTCGTGCTCCGAGGACTTCAACCCACACTCCTGGCATGCTCCCTGACACGTTTTCCGGAGGTATACGTCGGGAAGCGAGCTCGTTGGAGGGAGAACTGTGGTGCGACCCAAAACGGTCCAAAAGATGGCCGAAGCTTCCAACGAGTGGCGAACGCTCGTCCGGTGTCAGAAACCACTGGAAATGCACTTGCAGCGAAGGAAACGGGCTGAGCTCGAGGACTTCCGGTGCTCGTCCCAAGAAAACGCGAGCGGGAATGCCCCGGACTCAGTTTTCTCGTCCTGGGGTAAAAAGCGGTCCCCCGACGGTTTCTTCCCTTTGATCCGTATTGGTCATAAGTCTTTCGATCTTCGGGTCTCGTGCTCCGAGGACTTCAACCCACACTCCTGGCATGCTCCCTGACACGTTTTCCGGAGGTATAGGTCGGGAAGCGAGCTCGTTGGAGGGAGAACTGTGATGCGACCCAAAACGGTCCAAAAGATGGCCGAAGCTTCCAACGAGTGGCGAACGCTCGTCCGGGGTCAGAAACCACTGGAAATGCACTTGCAGCGAAGGAAACGGGCTGAGCTCGAGGACTTCCGGTGCTCGTCCCAAGAAAACGCGAGCGGGAATGCCCCGGACTCAGTTTTCTCGCGGTCCCCCGATGGTTTCTTCCCTTTGCTCCGTATTGGTCATAAGTCTTTCGATCTTCGGGTCTCGTGCTCCGAGGACTTCAACCCACACTCCTGGCATGCTCCCTGACACGTTTTCCGGAGGTATAGGTCGGGAAGCGAGCTCGTTGGAGGGAGAACTGTGGTGCGACCCAAAACGGTCCAAAAGATGGCCGAAGCTTCCAACGAGTGGCGAACGCTCGTCCGGTGTCAGAAACCACTGGAAATGCACTTGCAGCGAAGGAAACGGGCTAAGCTCGAGGACTTCTGGTGCTCGTCCCAAGAAAACGCGAGCGGGAATGCCCCGGACTCAGTTTTCTCGTCCTGGGGTAAAAAGCGGTCCCCCGACGGTTTCTTCCCTTTGCTCCGTATTCGTCATAAGTCTTTCGACCTTCGGGTCTCGTGCTCCGAGGACTTCAACCCACACTCCTGGCATGCTCCCTGACACGTTTTCCGGAGGTATAGGTCGGGAAGCGAGCTCGTTGGAGGGAGAACTGTGGTGCGACCCAAAACGGTCCAAAAGATGGCCGAAGCTTCCAACGAGTGGCGAACGCTCGTCCGGTGTCAGAAACCACTGGAAATGCACTTGCAGCGAAGGAAACGGGCTGAGCTCGAGGACTTCCGGTGCTCGTCCCAAGAAAACGCGAGCGGGAATGCCCCGGACTCAGTTTTCTCGTCCTGGGGTAAAAAGCGGTCCCCCGACGGTTTCTTCCCTTTGCTCCCTATTGGTCATAAGTCTTTCGATCTTCGGGTCTCGTGCTCCGAGGACTTCAACCCACACTCCTGGCATGCTCCCTGACACGTTTTCCGGAGGTATAGGTCGGGAAGCGAGCTCGTTGGAGGGAGAACTGTGGTGCGACCCAAAACGGTCCAAAAGATGGCCGAAGCTTCCAAGGAGTGGCGAACGCTCGTCCGGTGTCAGAAACCACTGGAAATGCACTTGCAGCGAAGGAAACGGGCTCAGCTCGAGGACTTCTGGTGCTCGTCCCAAGAAAACGCGAGCGGGAATGCCCCGAACTCAGTTTTCTCGTCCTGGGGTAAAAAGCGGTCCCCCGACGGTTTCTTCCCTTTGCTCCGTATTCGTCATAAGTCTTTCGACCTTCGGGTCTCGTGCTCCGAGGACTTCAACCCACACTCCTGGCATGCTCCCTGACACGTTTTCCGGAGGTATAGGTCGGGAAGCGAGCTCGTTGGAGGGAGAACTGTGGTGCGACCCAAAACGGTCCAAAAGATGGCCGAAGCTTCCAACGAGTGGCGAACGCTCGTCCGGTGTCAGAAACCACTGGAAATGCACTTGCAGCGAAGGAAACGGGCTGAGCTCGAGGACTTCCGGTGCTCGTCTCAAGAAAACGCGAGCGGGAATGCCCCGGACTCAGTTTTCTCGTCCTGGGGTAAAAAGTAGTCCCCCGACGGTTTCTTCCCTTTGCTCCGTATTCGTCATAAGTCTTTCGATCTTCGGGTCTCGTGCTCCGAGGACTTCAACCCACACTCCTGGCATGCTCCCTGACACGTTTTCCGGAGGTATAGGTCGGGAAGCGAGCTCGTTGGAGGGAGAACTGTGGTGCGACCCAAAACGGTCCAAAAGATGGCCGAAGCTTCCAACGAGTGGCGAACGCTCGTCCGGTGTCAGAAACCACTGGAAATGCACTTGCGGCGAAGGAAACGGGCTGAGCTCGAGGACTTCCGGTGCTCGTCCAAAGAAAACGCGAGCGGGAATGCCCCGGACTCAGTTTTCTCGTCCTGGGGTAAAAAGCGGTCCCCCGACGGTTTCTTCCCTTTGCTCCGTATTGGTCATAAGTCTTTCGATCTTCGGGTCTCGTGCTCCGAGGACTTCAACCCACACTCCTGGCATGCTCCCTGACACGTTTTCCGGAGGTATAGGTCGGGAAGCGAGCTCGTTGGAGGGAGAACTGTGGTGCGACCCAAAACGGTCCAAAAGATGGCCGAAGCTTCCAACGAGTGGCGAACGCTCGTCCGGTGTCAGAAACCACTGGAAATGCACTTGCAGCGAAGGAAACGGGCTGAGCTCGAGGACTTCCGGTGCTCGTCCCAAGAAAACGCGAGCGGGAATGCCCCGGACTCAGTTTTCTCGTCCTGGGGTAAAAAGCGGTCCCCCGACGGTTTCTTCCCTTTGCTCCGTATTGGTCATAAGTCTTTCGATCTTCGGGTCTCGTGCTCCGAGGACTTCAACCCACACTCCTGGCATGCTCCCTGACACGTTTTCCGGAGGTATAGGTCGGGAAGCGAGCTCGTTGGAGGGAGAACTGTGGTGCGACCCAAAACGGTCCAAAAGATGGCCGAAGCTTCCAACGAGTGGCGAACGCTCGTCCGGTGTCAGAAACCACTGGAAATGCACTTGCGGCGAAGGAAACGGGCTGAGCTCGAGGACTTCCGGTGCTCGTCCCAAGAAAACGCGAGCGGGAATGCCCCGGACTCAGTTTTCTCGTCCTGGGGTAAAAAGCGGTCCCCCGACGGTTTCTTCCCTTTGCTCCGTATTCGTCATAAGTCTTTCGATCTTCGGGTCTCGTGCTCCGAGGACTTCAACCCACACTCCTGGCATGCTCCCTGACACGTTTTCCGGAGGTATAGGTCGGGAAGCGAGCTCGTTGGAGGGAGAACTGTGGTGCGACCCAAAACGGTCCAAAAGATGGCCGAAGCTTCCAACGAGTGGCGAACGCTCGTCCGGTGTCAGAAACCACTGGAAATGCACTTGCGGCGAAGGAAACGGGCTGAGCTCGAGGACTTCCGGTGCTCGTCTCAAGAAAACGCGAGCGGGAATGCCCCGGACTCAGTTTTCTCGTCCTGGGGTAAAAAGCGGTCCCCCGACGGTTTCTTCCCTTTGCTCCGTATTCGTCATAAGTCTTTCGATCTTCGGGTCTCGTGCTCCGAGGACTTCAACCCACACTCCTGGCATGCTCCCTGACACGTTTTCCGGAGGTATAGGTCGGGAAGCGAGCTCGTTGGAGGGAGAACTGTGGTGCGACCCAAAACGGTCCAAAAGATGGCCGAAGCTTCCAACGAGTGGCGAACGCTCGTCCGGTGTCAGAAACCACTGGAAATGCACTTGCGGCGAAGGAAACGGGCTGAGCTCGAGGACTTCCGGTGCTCGTCCAAAGAAAACGCGAGCGGGAATGCCCCGGACTCAGTTTTCTCGTCCTGGGGTAAAAAGCGGTCCCCCGACGGTTTCTTCCCTTTGCTCCGTATTGGTCATAAGTCTTTCGATCTTCGGGTCTCGTGCTCCGAGGACTTCAACCCACACTCCTGGCATGCTCCCTGACACGTTTTCCGGAGGTATAGGTTGGGAAGCGAGCTCGTTGGAGGGAGAACTGTGGTGCGACCCAAAACGGTCCAAAAGATGGCCGAAGCTTCCAACGAGTGGCGAACGCTCGTCCGGTGTCAGAAACCACTGGAAATGCACTTGCAGCGAAGCAAACGGGCTGAGCTCGAGGACTTCCGGTGCTCGTCCCAAGAAAACGCGAGCGGGAATGCCCCGGACTCAGTTTTCTCGTCCTGGGGTAAAAAGCGGTCCCCCGACGGTTTCTTCCCTTTGCTCCGTATTGGTCATAAGTCTTTCGATCTTCGGGTCTCGTGCTCCGAGGACTTCAACCCACACTCCTGGCATGCTCCCTGACACGTTTTCCGGAGGTATAGGTCGGGAAGCGAGCTCGTTGGAGGGAGAACTGTGGTGCGACCCAAAACGGTCCAAAAGATGGCCGAAGCTTCCAACGAGTGGCGAACGCTCGTCCGGTGTCAGAAACCACTGGAAATGCACTTGCAGCGAAGGAAACGGGCTGAGCTCGAGGACTTCCGGTGCTCGTCCCAAGAAAACGCGAGCGGGAATGCCCCGGACTCAGTTTTCTCGTCCTGGGGTAAAAAGCGGTCCCCCGACGGTTTCTTCCCTTTGCTCCGTATTGGTCATAAGTCTTTCGATCTTCGGGTCTCGTGCTCCGAGGACTTCAACCCACACTCCTGGCATGCTCCCTGACACGTTTTCCGGAGGTATAGGTCGGGAAGCGAGCTCGTTGGAGGGAGAACTGTGGTGCGACCCAAAACGGTCCAAAAGATGGCCGAAGCTTCCAACGAGTGGCGAACGCTCGTCCGGTGTCAGAAACCACTGGAAATGCACTTGCAGCGAAGGAAACGGGCTGAGCTCGAGGACTTCCGGTGCTCGTCCCAAGAAAACGCGAGCGGGAATGCCCCGGACTCAGTTTTCTCGTCCTGGGGTAAAAAGCGGTCCCCCCGACGGTTTCTTCCCTTTGCTCCCTATTGGTCATAAGTCTTTCGATCTTCGGGTCTCGTGCTCCGAGGACTTCAACCCACACTCCTGGCATGCTCCCTGACACGTTTTCCGGAGGTATAGGTCGGGAAGCGAGCTCGTTGGAGGGAGAACTGTGGTGCGACCCAAAACGGTCCAAAAGATGGCCGAAGCTTCCAACGAGTGGCGAACGCTCGTCCGTTGTCAGAAACCACTGGAAATGCACTTGCAGCGAAGGAAACGGGCTGAGCTCGAGGACTTCCGGTGCTCGTCCCAAGAAAACGCGAGCGGGAATGCCCCGGACTCAGTTTTCTCGTCCTGGGGTAAAAAGCGGTCCCCCGACGGTTTCTTCCCTTTGCTCCGTATTCGTCATAAGTCTTTCGATCTTCGGGTCTCGTGCTCCGAGGACTTCAACCCACACTCCTGGCATGCTCCCTGACACGTTTTCCGGAGGTATACGTCGGGAAGCGAGCTCGTTGGAGGGAGAACTGTGGTGCGACCCAAAACGGTCCAAAAGATGGCCGAAGCTTCCAACGAGTGGCGAACGCTCGTCCGGTGTCAGAAACCACTGGAAATGCACTTGCAGCGAAGGAAACGGGCTGAGCTCGAGGACTTCCGGTGCTCGTCCCAAGAAAACGCGAGCGGGAATGCCCCGGACTCAGTTTTCTCGTCCTGGGGTAAAAAGCGGTCCCCCGACGGTTTCTTCCCTTTGATCCGTATTGGTCATAAGTCTTTCGATCTTCGGGTCTCGTGCTCCGAGGACTTCAACCCACACTCCTGGCATGCTCCCTGACACGTTTTCCGGAGGTATAGGTCGGGAAGCGAGCTCGTTGGAGGGAGAACTGTGGTGCGACCCAAAACGGTCCAAAAGATGGCCGAAGCTTCCAACGAGTGGCGAACGCTCGTCCGGGGTCAGAAACCACTGGAAATGCACTTGCAGCGAAGGAAACGGGCTGAGCTCGAGGACTTCCGGTGCTCGTCCCAAGAAAACGCGAGCGGGAATGCCCCGGACTCAGTTTTCTCGCGGTCCCCCGATGGTTTCTTCCCTTTGCTCCGTATTGGTCATAAGTCTTTCGATCTTCGGGTCTCGTGCTCCGAGGACTTCAACCCACACTCCTGGCATGCTCCCTGACACGTTTTCCGGAGGTATAGGTCGGGAAGCGAGCTCGTTGGAGGGAGAACTGTGGTGCGACCCAAAACGGTCCAAAAGATGGCCGAAGCTTCCAACGAGTGGCGAACGCTCGTCCGGTGTCAGAAACCACTGGAAATGCACTTGCAGCGAAGGAAACGGGCTAAGCTCGAGGACTTCTGGTGCTCGTCCCAAGAAAACGCGAGCGGGAATGCCCCGGACTCAGTTTTCTCGTCCTGGGGTAAAAAGCGGTCCCCCCGACGGTTTCTTCCCTTTGCTCCGTATTCGTCATAAGTCTTTCGACCTTCGGGTCTCGTGCTCCGAGGACTTCAACCCACACTCCTGGCATGCTCCCTGACACGTTTTCCGGAGGTATAGGTCGGGAAGCGAGCTCGTTGGAGGGAGAACTGTGGTGCGACCCAAAACGGTCCAAAAGATGGCCGAAGCTTCCAACGAGTGGCGAACGCTCGTCCGGTGTCAGAAACCACTGGAAATGCACTTGCAGCGAAGGAAACGGGCTGAGCTCGAGGACTTCCGGTGCTCGTCCCAAGAAAACGCGAGCGGGAATGCCCCGGACTCAGTTTTCTCGTCCTGGGGTAAAAAGCGGTCCCCCGACGGTTTCTTCCCTTTGCTCCCTATTGGTCATAAGTCTTTCGATCTTCGGGTCTCGTGCTCCGAGGACTTCAACCCACACTCCTGGCATGCTCCCTGACACGTTTTCCGGAGGTATAGGTCGGGAAGCGAGCTCGTTGGAGGGAGAACTGTGGTGCGACCCAAAACGGTCCAAAAGATGGCCGAAGCTTCCAAGGAGTGGCGAACGCTCGTCCGGTGTCAGAAACCACTGGAAATGCACTTGCAGCGAAGGAAACGGGCTCAGCTCGAGGACTTCTGGTGCTCGTCCCAAGAAAACGCGAGCGGGAATGCCCCGAACTCAGTTTTCTCGTCCTGGGGTAAAAAGCGGTCCCCCGACGGTTTCTTCCCTTTGCTCCGTATTCGTCATAAGTCTTTCGACCTTCGGGTCTCGTGCTCCGAGGACTTCAACCCACACTCCTGGCATGCTCCCTGACACGTTTTCCGGAGGTATAGGTCGAGAAGCGAGCTCGTTGGAGGGAGAACTGTGGTGCGACCCAAAACGGTCCAAAAGATGGCCGAAGCTTCCAACGAGTGGCGAACGCTCGTCCGGTGTCAGAAACCACTGGAAATGCACTTGCAGCGAAGGAAACGGGCTGAGCTCGAGGACTTCCGGTGCTCGTCTCAAGAAAACGCGAGCGGGAATGCCCCGGACTCAGTTTTCTCGTCCTGGGGTAAAAAGTAGTCCCCCGACGGTTTCTTCCCTTTGCTCCGTATTCGTCATAAGTCTTTCGATCTTCGGGTCTCGTGCTCCGAGGACTTCAACCCACACTCCTGGCATGCTCCCTGACACGTTTTCCGGAGGTATAGGTCGGGAAGCGAGCTCGTTGGAGGGAGAACTGTGGTGCGACCCAAAACGGTCCAAAAGATGGCCGAAGCTTCCAACGAGTGGCGAACGCTCGTCCGGTGTCAGAAACCACTGGAAATGCACTTGCGGCGAAGGAAACGGGCTGAGCTCGAGGACTTCCGGTGCTCGTCCAAAGAAAACGCGAGCGGGAATGCCCCGGACTCAGTTTTCTCGTCCTGGGGTAAAAAGCGGTCCCCCCGACGGTTTCTTCCCTTTGCTCCGTATTGGTCATAAGTCTTTCGATCTTCGGGTCTCGTGCTCCGAGGACTTCAACCCACACTCCTGGCATGCTCCCTGACACGTTTTCCGGAGGTATAGGTCGGGAAGCGAGCTCGTTGGAGGGAGAACTGTGGTGCGACCCAAAACGGTCCAAAAGATGGCCGAAGCTTCCAACGAGTGGCGAACGCTCGTCCGGTGTCAGAAACCACTGGAAATGCACTTGCAGCGAAGGAAACGGGCTGAGCTCGAGGACTTCCGGTGCTCGTCCCAAGAAAACGCGAGCGGGAATGCCCCGGACTCAGTTTTCTCGTCCTGGGGTAAAAAGCGGTCCCCCGACGGTTTCTTCCCTTTGCTCCGTATTGGTCATAAGTCTTTCGATCTTCGGGTCTCGTGCTCCGAGGACTTCAACCCACACTCCTGGCATGCTCCCTGACACGTTTTCCGGAGGTATAGGTCGGGAAGCGAGCTCGTTGGAGGGAGAACTGTGGTGCGACCCAAAACGGTCCAAAAGATGGCCGAAGCTTCCAACGAGTGGCGAACGCTCGTCCGGTGTCAGAAACCACTGGAAATGCACTTGCGGCGAAGGAAACGGGCTGAGCTCGAGGACTTCCGGTGCTCGTCCCAAGAAAACGCGAGCGGGAATGCCCCGGACTCAGTTTTCTCGTCCTGGGGTAAAAAGCGGTCCCCCGACGGTTTCTTCCCTTTGCTCCGTATTCGTCATAAGTCTTTCGATCTTCGGGTCTCGTGCTCCGAGGACTTCAACCCACACTCCTGGCATGCTCCCTGACACGTTTTCCGGAGGTATAGGTCGGGAAGCGAGCTCGTTGGAGGGAGAACTGTGGTGCGACCCAAAACGGTCCAAAAGATGGCCGAAGCTTCCAACGAGTGGCGAACGCTCGTCCGGTGTCAGAAACCACTGGAAATGCACTTGCGGCGAAGGAAACGGGCTGAGCTCGAGGACTTCCGGTGCTCGTCTCAAGAAAACGCGAGCGGGAATGCCCCGGACTCAGTTTTCTCGTCCTGGGGTAAAAAGCGGTCCCCCCGACGGTTTCTTCCCTTTGCTCCGTATTCGTCATAAGTCTTTCGATCTTCGGGTCTCGTGCTCCGAGGACTTCAACCCACACTCCTGGCATGCTCCCTGACACGTTTTCCGGAGGTATAGGTCGGGAAGCGAGCTCGTTGGAGGGAGAACTGTGGTGCGACCCAAAACGGTCCAAAAGATGGCCGAAGCTTCCAACGAGTGGCGAACGCTCGTCCGGTGTCAGAAACCACTGGAAATGCACTTGCGGCGAAGGAAACGGGCTGAGCTCGAGGACTTCCGGTGCTCGTCCAAAGAAAACGCGAGCGGGAATGCCCCGGACTCAGTTTTCTCGTCCTGGGGTAAAAAGCGGTCCCCCGACGGTTTCTTCCCTTTGCTCCGTATTGGTCATAAGTCTTTCGATCTTCGGGTCTCGTGCTCCGAGGACTTCAACCCACACTCCTGGCATGCTCCCTGACACGTTTTCCGGAGGTATAGGTTGGGAAGCGAGCTCGTTGGAGGGAGAACTGTGGTGCGACCCAAAACGGTCCAAAAGATGGCCGAAGCTTCCAACGAGTGGCGAACGCTCGTCCGGTGTCAGAAACCACTGGAAATGCACTTGCAGCGAAGCAAACGGGCTGAGCTCGAGGACTTCCGGTGCTCGTCCCAAGAAAACGCGAGCGGGAATGCCCCGGACTCAGTTTTCTCGTCCTGGGGTAAAAAGCGGTCCCCCGACGGTTTCTTCCCTTTGCTCCGTATTGGTCATAAGTCTTTCGATCTTCGGGTCTCGTGCTCCGAGGACTTCAACCCACACTCCTGGCATGCTCCCTGACACGTTTTCCGGAGGTATAGGTCGGGAAGCGAGCTCGTTGGAGGGAGAACTGTGGTGCGACCCAAAACGGTCCAAAAGATGGCCGAAGCTTCCAACGAGTGGCGAACGCTCGTCCGGTGTCAGAAACCACTGGAAATGCACTTGCAGCGAAGGAAACGGGCTGAGCTCGAGGACTTCCGGTGCTCGTCCCAAGAAAACGCGAGCGGGAATGCCCCGGACTCAGTTTTCTCGTCCTGGGGTAAAAAGCGGTCCCCCGACGGTTTCTTCCCTTTGCTCCGTATTGGTCATAAGTCTTTCGATCTTCGGGTCTCGTGCTCCGAGGACTTCAACCCACACTCCTGGCATGCTCCCTGACACGTTTTCCGGAGGTATAGGTCGGGAAGCGAGCTCGTTGGAGGGAGAACTGTGGTGCGACCCAAAACGGTCCAAAAGATGGCCGAAGCTTCCAAGGAGTGGCGAACGCTCGTCCGGTGTCAGAAACCACTGGAAATGCACTTGCGGCGAAGGAAACGGGCTGAGCTCGAGGACTTCCGGTGCTCGTCCCAAGAAAACGCGAGCGGGAATGCCCCGGACTCAGTTTTCTCGTCCTGGGGTAAAAAGCGGTCCCCCCGACGGTTTCTTCCCTTTGCTCCGTATTGGTCATAAGTCTTTCGATCTTCGGGTCTCGTGCTCCGAGGACTTCAACCCACACTCCTGGCATGCTCCCTGACACGTTTTCCGGAGGTATAGGTCGGGAAGCGAGCTCGTTGGAGGGAGAACTGTGGTGCGACCCAAAACGGTCCAAAAGATGGCCGAAGCTTCCAACGAGTGGCGAACGCTCGTCCGGTGTCAGAAACCACTGGAAATGCACTTGCAGCGAAGGAAACGGGCTGAGCTCGAGAACTTCCGGTGCTCGTCCCAAGAAAACGCGAGCGGGAATGCCCCGGACTCAGTTTTCTCGTCCTGGGGTAAAAAGCGGTCCCCCGACGGTTTCTTCCCTTTGCTCCGTATTGGTCATAAGTCTTTCGATCTTCGGGTCTCGTGCTCCGAGGACTTCAACCCACACTCCTGACATGCTCCCTGACACGTTTTCCCGGAGGTATAGGTCGGGAAGCGAGCTCGTTGGAGGGAGAACTGTGGTGCGACCCAAAACGGTCCAAAAGATGGCCGAAGCTTCCAACGAGTGGCGAACGCTCGTCCGGTGTCAGAAACCACTGGAAATGCACTTGCAGCGAAGGAAACGGGCTGAGCTCGAGGACTTCCGGTGCTCGTCCCAAGAAAACGCGAGCGGGAATGCCCCGGACTCAGTTTTCTCGTCCTGGGGTAAAAAGCGGTCCCCCGACGGTTTCTTCCCTTTGCTCCGTATTGGTCATAAGTCTTTCGATCTTCGGGTCTCGTGCTCCGAGGACTTCAACCCACACTCCTGGCATGCTCCCTGACACGTTTTCCGAGGTATAGGTCGGGAAGCGAGCTCGTTGGAGGGAGAACTGTGGTGCGACCCAAAACGGTCCAAAAGATGGCCGAAGCTTCCAACGAGTGGTGAACGCTCGTCCGGTGTCAGAAACCACTGGAAATGCACTTGCAGCGAAGGAAACGGGCTGAGCTCGAGGACTTCCGGTGCTCGTCCCAAGAAAACGCGAGCGGGAATGCCCCGGACTCAGTTTTCTCGTCCTGGGGTAAAAAGCGGTCCCCCGACGGTTTCTTCCCTTTGCTCCGTATTGGTCATAAGTCTTTCGACCTTCGGGTCTCGTGCTCCGAGGACTTCAACCCACACTCCTGGCATGCTCCCTGACACGTTTTCCGGAGGTATAGGTCGGGAAGCGAGCTCATTGGAGGGAGAACTGTGGTGCGACCCCAAAACGGTCCAAAAGATGGCCGAAGCTTCCAACGAGTGGCGAACGCTCGTCCGGTGTCAGAAACCACTGGAAATGCACTTGCAGCGAAGGAAACGGGCTAAGCTCGAGGACTTCTGGTGCTCGTCCCAAGAAAACGCGAGCGGGAATGCCCCGGACTCAGTTTTCTCGTCCTGGGGGTAAAAAGCGGTCCCCCCGACGGTTTCTTCCCTTTGCTCCGTATTCGTCATAAGTCTTTCGACCTTCGGGTCTCGTGCTCCGAGGACTTCAACCCACACTCCTGACATGCTCCCTGACACGTTTTCCGGAGGTATAGGTCGGGAAGCGAGCTCGTTGGAGGGAGAACTGTGGTGCGACCCAAAACGGTCCAAAAGATGGCCGAAGCTTCCAACGAGTGGCGAACCGCTCGTCCGGTGTCAGAAACCACTGGAAATGCACTTGCAGCGAAGGAAACGGGCTGAGCTCGAGGACTTCCGGTGCTCGTCCCAAGAAAACGCGAGCGGGAATGCCCCGGACTCAGTTTTCTCGTCCTGGGGTAAAAAGCGGTCCCCCGACGGTTTCTTCCCTTTGCTCCCTATTGGTCATAAGTCTTTCGATCTTCGGGTCTCGTGCTCCGAGGACTTCAACCCACACTCCTGGCATGCTCCCTGACACGTTTTCCGGAGGTATAGGTCGGGAAGCGAGCTCGTTGGAGGGAGAACTGTGGTGCGACCCAAAACGGTCCAAAAGATGGCCGAAGCTTCCAAGGAGTGGCGAACGCTCGTCCGGTGTCAGAAACCACTTGAAATGCACTT